>NW_004567105.1:4751713-4774499 GCF_000260355.1 Condylura cristata
CCAGCGCGGACCCGGGAGCCCGAGGCGGCTGCAGCTTGCGGGGTGAGTCCGGGGGCCGCGGGTTGGCTCACCCGACGACAGGCAGCGGGCTCCGGCCACCAGGGCCGGCGGGTCCTGCGGGCGACGCCCCGAAGTAGGATCGGCCGGCTCACCCCGCTCTGGGGCGCCCCTACCGACCCCCGCGCACTTCTCGCCCGCAGACCCCGAGGACGCGGCCATGCCGGGCGGGGCCGAGGCCGGGGAGGCCGAGGAGGACGCCGGGGCTGGCTCCGGGTCGGAGGCGGAGGAGGACGCGCTGTGGGAGCGGATCGAGGGCGTCCGGCACCGCCTGACGCGCGCCCTGAACCCAGCCAAGCTCACGCCGTATCTGCGCCAGTGCCGGGTCATCGACGAGCAGGACGAGGAGGAGGTGCTGAGCACCTACCGCTTCCCGTGCCGCGTCAACCGCACCGGTGAGCCGCCGCGGCGCCGGGGTCCGGCGGGAGCGGGCCGTCCCACGGCTCTCTTTGGGGCGCGGCCGTGCCCAGAGCGCCCCCGCGCACGGAGCCCCGGAGCACGGGCGAGCGGTGCGATCTCCCGCGCCCGGTCTCCACAGCAGCAGTGGAACAGTTGTGCCAGTCACTGCCCACCCCTACAGTCCAGCGGGTCCAGGGTGCCCACTGCCCGCGTCTGCGTCTTGTCCATTATTGGGATCTCGCCCCCCCCCCCACTTCCTGGGTCCTTGTTGGAGCAGGGGTGACACCTTCCCGGTGCTGCCGGGGCAGGAGGACTCGGCCTCTTGCCCGTGCCCCTGATGTTCTGGGGTCTCCTGGCCTCCCCGCTGGGCAGAGCCCTTGGCCTGGGTGTCTGGGATGCAGCTGGGCTTTCGCCTTTCCCCAGCCTGTGTCTGTGAACCCACCAGACCTGACACAGAAATGAGGGTCCAGGGGTGGAAATCCTGGCCAGGGCGGGCTGTTTCACTTTGGGGAGGGGCGGGGTGGGGGGTGGGGAGTGCTCTTCTGTGCACACTGCTTTTGCTGGCCCTGCGCCTGTGTGTGGACAGGGCTCTGGCAGAGCTGGGGAGCTGCTGAAGCACAGCAGCCGAGGGACACCTAGCTCTCCTGCCGTGACAGGTGGGCTCTCTCCCCAGATATGTGGCTCCACTGCTCAGGAATCTGGGTGACAGGGCCCTGGAGCAGCAGGTGGAAGGGAAGGGAGGGTTGGGGGGGGCTCACTTAAACCCTGAGGCATCCCCTGTCACGCCCCAGGGCGCCTGATGGACATCTTACGCTGCCGGGGCAAGAGAGGCTACGAGGCGTTCCTGGAAGCCCTGGAGTTCTACTACCCCGAGCACTTCACGCTGCTCACCGGCCAGGAGCCTGCCCAGCGCTGCTCCATGATCCTGGGTGAGTGGGCGCTGCCACCCCACGCCCCCGCTCGCCTTCCCTTTCCAGCCCTGTCTGAGTGCCAGTGCCGCTCCTGGGAGCCTCGCTGAACAGGTAGGGAAACTGAGGCAAGGAGTGAGTGGCAGCATTTTGCTGAAGCCCCACAGCAAAGCCAAGGTGGGAGCCGGAGGCCGGTCACTTAGTCCAGTTCCGGGCTCTCACATGAACACGGCCCCTCCCTCGGCGCGTTGAGGTGGGCGTGCAGGCAGAGGTTGTGGACAGCCCCTAGCGTGCACAGATGCTCCCGCGCCGGGTTATGGGAAGAGGTCGGGACTCCTCAGCTCTGCTCTGCTCTGGCTCTTTGGTGCAGTATTTTTGCTTCTCCTCAGAACAGTGATTTCAGTGAGTCCTCCACACCCACATGCTTATCTTAGTGTTCAGGTAGGTCACGTCCTGGGTCACTGAGCTGGTCCTCACACGGATGGACAGTTGCATAAATAAGTAAATCTTAAAAAGAAAAAATCAGCGTGTCCGTGCCCAGCGGTGTACGAGTGCCCATTGGCTGTTGGTGAATCCTGGGCATCGTTTAGAGTTTATTTTGCCAGTCCGTTATGTCACCAATAGTATGCCACCGTTTTGAGTTTGTGCTGTATTGAGAGAGCTAACCGGTTAGAAAACTTTGAGCAAGAGACCTTTCTGGTCTCTTAATTTTTCTGCCTTTAAAATGGATACGAGGAAGTATACCTACCTTTCGGGGGTTCTACCTTTCGGGGGTTCCTGTGCTTGCGAGGCTGAGATCAGCGCACGACTGTCAGTCATATTGCCGGTGAGCTGCGTGTATTTCCTTGTGCTGACCAGCTGCTCTGTTTTGGGGTTTGACTATTGCCAGTTTTGATGTAGTTGCTGGCCGTATTGATTGGTAGGAGCTCTTTCTATACCGCGACTCTGAGTCTCCGTTCTGTTCCCCTCCGCACCTTTCATCTCTGTTACGTCTTCCGTGTTTCAGACGATGAAACGCTGCATGCATTTGCCCATCTTTTCTCTTGTACTTCTGGCTTTTGCACCTTGCCTAGGGAGGCCAGCTCCCCCCAAGCCCCCCAATTATTCTAGAATTTCCTTCTGACGCTGTCATGGCTCGGGCTTTTCCGGGCCGTCTGCAGCCCTCGATCTTACGGCCTGACCTGACTCTCCTCTCCTCTGTCCCTGCAGATGAGGAGGGGCCGGAGGGCCTGACCCAGTTCCTGATGACAGAGGTGCGGCGGCTGCGGGACGCTCGCAAGAGCCAGCTGCAGCGGGAGCAGCAGCTGCAGGCCCGGGGCAGGGTGCTGGAGGAGGAGCGCGCCGGGCTGGAGCAGCGGCTGCGGGAGCAGCAGCAGGCTCAGGAGCGCTGGCAGCGGCTGCGGGAAGACTGGGAGGCGGGCAGCCTGGAGCTGCTGCGGCTCAAGGACGAGAACTACATGATCGCCATGCGCCTGGCGCAGCTCAGCGAGGAGAAGAACTCAGCCGTGCTGCGCAGCCGTGACTTGCAGCTGGCGGTAGGGAGCCGGCGGGTGCAGGGGCAGCGGCTGCAAAGGGTGGTGAGCGTGGGGGCCCCCGTCCTGGCCCCCCACCCTGGGGGGCGATGTTTCTCACCTGTGATCTGGGGGTGTGGCCAGCACCTGCTTTACTGACTTAAGGCTGCGCTCAAGTGGGGGGCATCTTTGCTCCCCCGAACACTGGGCGATGTCCGGGAAGGTGTCGGTCGGCTGTCTAGCGTCTAGGCTGGAGGCTGCCGCCAAACACCCTCCGGCCCCCACGACCCACAACCGTGGGCACGCGCCGTGCCTGGCAGTCGGGGCTCACAGCCGCGTCGTCCTCAGCCGTGCTGCTGTCGGTATTAAATGCCACCGGGTGCCGGGGGGTAGCTGCGTCACACTAGCTGGACCCACTAAGGCATCTGGAGCAGGCTCTTGTTTGGAAATACACGCTTCGGCTTTGATTGTGAAGAGCCTGGCTTGTGGCCCCGAGGCCGGGAAGTGCCCAGTCTGGATTTGCACCAGGGCCTCCTGGCACCTGTGCACCCCCTGCCCCCACGCTTTTATGCCTGCTCCCCATCCCAACGAAACGTCCCCCCTCCTCCCCAGCAGCCAGAGGGGCCCCTCTTCCAGCGGAGAATCAAGCCTTGCTTTCTTATTGGGACTTAGCATGTGGGGAGAACTGGTTTTGCAGCCCCGGGAGCTGAGGATTTAAGGAGCCAAGGCTTGCTGGGATTCTGAACTCAGCGTGCAGCGGTGGTGCGCACAGGAGGCTCGCTCCAGCCGGACGGCGTGGAGGTCCCCCGGAGGAGGGGAGGACTCTGACTGTGGGGCTTGGAGCCGCCCTGACCCATGAGCGTGGGCCACGCCTGCGGGGCTGCAGGCGCCGACGGGTGCCCGGGACAAAGGCGGCGCGTGGAGGCGACCAGCCCTGGACGGGGCCCAGAGGCCACAGGCTGCCTGAGGTGAGGGTGGCCAATCTGAAGGGTGAGGTGACCGCGTGCTGTCTGGAGCCCTGCGTGGTGTTGGCGTGAGCCGGGCTGTCTGCCCTTGCACATGGGCTGCACCCCGGGGAACCCACCTGTCTCCGGCAGGTGCCCCTCTCTGCTTCAGCCTGCTCAGCCTGGCAGTGGGAGGCCACGGCGGCAGGTGATAGGAACCGGTACAGCACCCCCTGCTCCCCAGGCCTGGTCCTCCCGGCTTGCCAATCATGGGGTGGGGGTACCATTACCACCCCCACCTATGGGAGCACAGAGATGGGCTACATCCCTTTTCCAAGGACTCCAAGATGGAGGCATTTCTGATTTTGCTCTTGGCACTTCTGGGGTGATGTGGCGGTAGGTGGGTGGTGGGGGTCCTCCCTCACCTGTGTCCTCTCCTTTTGAAGTGGGCATGAGCAATTGTTGGGTGAAAGGGCTTTGCCACCCAGTGTGCTGGGCTCCACTCCCCTTGGGTTGGGGGTGGCTGAGAATCGCGTCCCGGAATCCCGGAAGCGGCAGGTGTGAGCATGTGACTGGGAAGTGGGTAAGACCCTCTGGGGCCTGGGGGGGGTGGGGGAGTACCTGCCGACTAGCTGTGGGTGCACCCACTTTTGCCACCTAGGCCATATCAGCTCTAGGCAGAGGGATGCTTTTTCCCAGCTGATGGGCTAAAGGGTGTGATCAAATGAACAGGGCTTCCCAGAAATGTAGCTGCCACGAACTTGCCTTAACTTCTGGGAGCGTTTCTGCCACATTAACACAGGCACCACAGATGGGACTGAGCAGAAGGCAGGCTCGGGTCCCCTCCCCCCGTGGACAGGTGCGTGGTGGCTGTGATTTAATACTGTTTTATAAGGTGCAAATTTAATGAGCTGTTATTTCTAAGCAACATAAACTTAGGGGATGAACGCTGTAATTTTGTGCTAAGTGAGCTTGTTCGCAGATTAAATGCACCCGCAACTCCAGGAGCCTCCAGGTGCATTGTCCCCAACTCAGCGGGGAGCTGGCTGGGGCGGGGCACCTCCGGGTGTGTGGCTGCGGTTTGCTGGCAGTGACCACGCCTGGCCCTGTAGCTAGCTGTCTCTGGCGGCTCACAAAGCGTGTTTTGTGAGGGGAAAGGAATGTGAGAGTCATTAATTTCTTTCTGGGTCCCTTGCGGAGGAGTGGACTGTTAATTCATGCATCTGCTTGATCCAGGCTCCGAGGCTTGCACGCGGGTGCTCCTTTGTGTGTGTTTGGGGGGGGTTGCGGAGGGGGGTAGGGCGAGGCGCTGCATGCTGGGCTCTGAAGCGGGGCTGCAAGTCATCTTCCGAGAGGGACCAGAGCACTGAGGGCACCAGATGTTGGCATGCCCCAGTGCAGAACCAGAGGTCGCTGTGACCTTTTCCCGGCAGTGACTTCATCTGTGGCTGGCCACCTGCTGCTCTTGTCACTGTCTCGCCACCTCAGACCCTGTGGGAATTGGGAAAACAGCCCCTGCTGTGTGCATGCGTGATCCAGCAGACTGGCCCTGCTCTGCGGTCTCTGTCGGCCAGGCGGCCACCACCCGCCTGCCAGCTGGTAACAGGTCCCGCAGCTGCTGACCTGTCTCTGGGGTTAAAGCGGTGAAGACGGCCACTGCCGTCCTCCTGGCAGTTCCGTGGTCTCTGCCCACCCATTCTGTTTGATTCTAGCGACAACTTTGGGGGGCTGGGTGGAGCGGGGTGGGGGGGCGGGCGAGGGTGGTGGACTGGACCCGCGTTACTGACGAGGCATCGAGGCACAGAGGCCGCGACTTGCCAAGGCCATGCTGGGCTGGAGCAGACGGACTGGCGCCTGGCTCCCCTGCCCTCACCGCCACCCCTTTCCTCCCCCATCAGGCTAAACTGGGCTGATACCCGGTACCAGAACTTGGGGCCCTGGGGGCGTGTCACTGCGCTGTGGCCCATCAGCCCTCAGGTCCTGGAAGAGAATCTCCCTTGGGGGTGGCCTTGGTCTGGCTGCCCCCGTCTTCCGAGGGGGCCCGGCTCCGGCGCCACAAGGACAGCGCGGCCCTCGGGGTGACCTGTCCCTGACGACCCGTGTCTTGGGCCCCAGGTGGATCAGCTCAAGCTCAAGGTGAGTCGGCTGGAGGAGGAGTGCTCCCTGCTGCGCAGGGCCAAGGGGCCGCCCCCCGGGGCCGAGGAGAAGGAGAAGGAGCCCGACAGCGCGGACCTGGTCTCGGAGCTTCGTGCTGAGAACCAGCGGCTCATGGCGTCCCTGCAGGAGCTGCAGGAGGGGCTGCAGCAGGTAGGCAGGCCCGGGGCCAGCCCCGCTCATGACCGGTCCTCCCGAGCCCGTAGCGCTGGGCATCCTTGTCGGCGCAGCCAGCTCTGAGCGGAGCCCTCCTCCTGGGGCCTGGGGTCTGTGGGTGGCCCAGGATGCCTGAAACCAAATTTTGGCGTGAACGCTTTTTGGGGAGCGGCCCCCAGCTTTCCTGGAACTTGGAGCGTCTGCGACCCTGGAAGGTTGAGACGCCAGAGGTCGCTGGGGCTGGTGGCCTGTGGAGGTCGGTGGCAGTGTGTCTGTCTCTGGCTGTTGCCCCACCCAGGAGGTGGGGGGGGGCTCTGGTGTCCCTCATAGGGTAGAGGTGCCTGGGCGGGCTGTGATTCAGGGGCTGGATTCTGGGCCTGGGCGGGAATAGGCCTTGGGAGCAGCCGCTGTCTGTTGTCCTGGTGGTGGGTGGGGGCCGGAGCGAGAGGGCTGGCCTGGTTCTTGTTTAGAGTCAGATGCTGGCTGCCTTTCTCTGAGCATGCTCATCCCTTTACCTCATCTGCACCCCAGATGTTCCCTGGAGGGTGGGCAGGGCTGAGGGGCCCACACCCATCTACATATGGAGAAACTGGGGTCCAGAAAGGTCAAGGCCCCTGGCCAAGGTGGCCGAGCTGGTGGGTTGGGTCTGGAAGCCCAGGCCGCGGGTCCCCCACCCTCCTGCTTAAGGTGCCTAGGGCCAGAGACTGAGCCCGCCCTGACCTCTGACTTCCAGGAGGCCAGCCGGCCAGGGGCCCCCGGCTCGGAGCGGATCCTCCTGGACATTCTGGAGCACGACTGGCGGGAGGCGCAGGACAGCAGGCAGGAGCTGTGCCAGAAGCTGAACGCCGTGCAGGGGGAGCTGCAGTGGGCGGAGGAGCTGCGGGATAAGGTCCGGCCCGGCCCCGGCCCCCGCTCCTGCCCGCCCTGCCCCACCGCCTGCTCCGGGGAGGGGGGGTGTGGGCTCCGCCTGTGGCCTCAGCCACGTGCCAGGGGCTGTGCTAAGAACTACAGTCATTGCACCTCAAAACTGATTCCCTACGCGGGGAACACAGCAAAGGCCCCTGCTCGGCGGAGCGTCCATTGTAGCGGGGGACAGTCAGTGCGGAGTGGAGTTAGGCGCTGGCAGGAGGACAAGCAGGAGACGGGAGCTGGGCGCGGCCGAAACGGGGAGGCCCGGCGCAGCTGTTGAGGGCCGCCGTAGACTGGGCCCCGAGGCCAGGGGGTGACGTCGGAGGAGTAGACCCCCTGGCTGAGAGCTGGCACTCGGCGCTGGGGCGTGGGCGGGTCTCTCCGCAGAGCCCGGCCTCTCCCCGCACCTGTCAGGCACCTGCTGGTTAGAGCCGCCGTCCCCAGCCCCTGTCTGACCCGCACCTCCCGCCCGCCCGGCCCGCAGTACCTGCAGGAGATGGAGGACCTGCGGCTGAAACACCGTACGCTGCAGAAGGACTGCGACCTGTACAAGCACCGCATGGCCACCGTCCTGGCCCAGCTGGAGGAGATCGAGAAGGAGCGGGACCAGGTGAGCCCAGCCTGCCACGCCCACGCCCTGGCGGGCCCCTCGTCCTGAGCGGGGCCAGACAGCAGGATGGGCGAGGGCTGTCGAAAGGAGACTCACAAATGCTCGGATTGGTTGAGACAGGGGCAGGTGGGCCAGGAGGCAGGGCACCTTGCCCCGTGAGCACACCTGGCTCACCTGATCTCCTGGGCCCGTTAGCAAAGCTGGTCCCTGCACCATTATTTCCGAACTCCCGTTCTCTTCATATCAAGCACGAGGCCTACACAGGGCTTGGGAATACTTGCTGATGGGGAAGTTTTCAACAGGTCTGGCTCCCTGGCCCTGGGACCACGCCCTCGTCTCCTGAGATCGGGGTTAGGCTGAGGTCCCCAACCCCCCAGGCTTCCTTGAGTGAGGCTCCCCATGCTGAAGGGAGCCCCTAGAGTTGTGTGGGCCTCAGAGCCCCCTGGTGGGCTGGATGAAGATGCAGATGACTGGGTGGTCTGGGTGGGCCCTGGAATATGTACTTTACCTGGCTGCCCCAGCTCCGGCCCCTGACCTCCTGCCCCTGACCTCCGACCTCTGGCCCCTGACCTCCGGCCCTGGCCCCCTGCCCCGGTCCCTGGCCCCCGGCCTCCAGCCTCCAGCCTCCAGGCTCCTGTCCCAGTCCCTGACCCCTGGCCCCCAGCTTCCGGCTCCCAGAGGCAGCGGCAGCAGGTCCAGTCCACAGGCCCAGCCCTCAGGGCCCTGGTCTTCACTGTGGAGAGACGTGCTGTGGTTGCCAGGGGCTGGCTTGAATCCAGGCCCCTGCTAACTGGGCTGCTGCAGGAAGCCCTGGCACACAGGAGGTCTCACGGGAGGGTCTTCAGCTGCTCTTGGGACATGCAACAGCTTGGACTCCACAGCGAGACTGCCGGGCTCAGAGACTCAGCTCAGTCTCCGGGGCTGGGGTCTGTCAGAAGTGGACAACACCTCAGGTGGAGATTCGGTGTGAATGTAAATAGGGGACCACTAGCCCCGGGCCGCGCCACAGGCCAGCTTCGTTCATGCTAGGGAGGCAGGCCCCCTCCTCCTCACCGGAGGCCCAGGGGCCGTCTGGCACCAGCACCTGCCTGCTCGCTCCCCCCAGGCCATCCAGAGCCGCGACCGGGTGCAGCTGCAGTACTCCCAGAGCCTCATCGAGAAGGACCAGTACCGCAAGCAGGTGCGTGGGCTGGAGGCCCAGCGGGACGAGCTGCTGACCACGCTCACCAGCCTGGAGGGTGCCAAGGCCCTGCTGGAGGCGCAGCTGCAGCGGGCCCAGAGCAGCGCCTGCCTCAAGGTGAGCGGGGCGGGGAGAGCAGTCCTGCTGCAGGGCCGGGCCGTGGGGCGGCGCTCGGCCCAGGGTGGGGACATGTGGTGGGAGACTGGGGGAGTGGGTGGGACATGGCGGACAGCAGGAGGTCTCCGCAGGGAGTGAGCGTGCAGGACCGAGGGGACCCTGATATCAGACCCACCGGGAGCTCTCAGCCGGCTGGGAGGTGCAGGGTGGAAGTATGTGGGTCCTGGCTGGAGCCTTCCCCTGGGGAAGAGCATGCAGTCCTGGAGGGAGCTCGTGGGCAGGAGGGAGAATGTGCATGTCGGGGGGGTGCCTCGAGCTGGGGTGCTGTGATGGGTGGGCAGGAATGGGGCTGGGAGCATGAGCATGTGGGTTTCTGAGTTTGGGCTGCTCCCGGGACGCGTGGAATAGCTTGAAGCCTGTCTCTGGGTACACCTGGAATGCAAAGCGTGCCGTGAAAGCCTCTTAGAGACGAGCTAGTCCAGTTCTGTCATTGTGCGGAGCCCAGAAAGGGTCCAGTGTTTGCCCAAGGTCACGCAGCACTGCCCCTCCCCGCCCCCACCCGGTCTGTCCTGTCTTTTAATTGCTGGAGTCTGTCAAACATCAGCCTCAGGGCTCTTGCACGCACCATTTGAAGATGCTGTTCCACTGCCTAGACCGTTCTCCCTCCTGCCCAAGCTTATCTGCTGAGCGTCTGCGTCTTGCGTTTTTGGCTCAAGCTCCTCTCCCGAGCGCGCTGATGCCCACGCTGGGGCCGAGGCCATCCGTGTCGCTCCTTCCTTCCTGTTCACTTGGCAGCCTGGGGACGTTTCCTTCCTCCCCTGCTCCTTCAGTTTGTCTCCTCGGGCTGTGAGCGCCATGAGGGCAGGGATCCGCTCTTCCTGCCGTGGCTGCTCCGGGCACACGTGGACGTCGAGCGCTGACCCCTGCTGGTCCTGGCCCGGCATCGCTGACCTCTGCTCCTCCTCCCCCAGGCCTGTGCCTCCTCCCACTCTTTGTGCTCCAACCTCAGCAGTACCTGGAGCCTGAGCGAGTTCCCTTCCCCACTGGGGGGCCCAGATGCCGCCGGGGAGGCTGCCATCGTGGGGGGATCAGAGCCCCACACCTCGGTGAGATACTCGCGGGGAAGGGTCCCGATCCTGGAATCGCCAGCACGGCCAGTGTCCAGGAGGCTGCTGCCCCGTTTCCCATGAAGCCCCCAGGCCCAGTGCCTTCTTAGCACCCCCAGGCCCAGCTCGCCTCACAGCTGCCTGTGTGGGGTGCCATTCGCTCCTTGCCAGCTTGCAGAGCCCCTGCTCCCCTCTGGGCCCATTCCCATCCTGGGGTGGGGCACGAGCTAGGAGCTCTGAGGTGTGCGGCGGCAGCCAGGCCTGTCTGGTGTTGCAGGAGGAGGCGATGGATAGCGAGAAGGAGATCAACCGCCTCTCCATCCTGCCCTTCCCCCCGAGTGCCGGCTCCATCCTCCGCCGGCAGCGTGAGGAGGACCCTGCACCCCCTAAGAGGTATTCAGTCTGGGGAGAAGTCGCTGAGGGCAGGGGTAGATGGTTATTTCCGGAGCAAACGCCACATTCCAGAATCCCTGATGTCAGAGTCAGGCCTGGCCGTCACCAGTGGCTGGAGCTCTGGAAGCCGCAGCCCCGAGACACAGGTGGCTGAGGTCAGGGGTTCGCGGAACAAGCCCAGCAGGCAGAGTCGGTCCAGCTTGAGCTGAGCACCCCTCGGGGAAGTCACTGGGGCAGGCCAGGCCGAAGAGCCGATCCCCAGGAGAAGCCAGGGGGCTCAGGGCCGGGGTGCAGAGACTGTCTCACATCAGATGTGTCTGCCAGTGCCAAGAACAGGGCAGGGTGTCCCCCTTTTGGCTCCTGCCCCCCGGTCCTGGCTTTGCCCTGTAAATTGCTCCCTTGTGGAGCACGGGGAGCTTGCTGGGGTGTGTGTATCCGCCGCAGCTGGGGTGGGTGGTGCTGTCTACCGTGACCCAGGTAGAAAGTGGGGGTGAGGGCTTGGGAGTGGGTCCCGGGATGGGGTGACATTCAAGGGCCAGCCAGGGCGTTCTTGGAGGCATGACATGGGGCACAGGCCACAGGGGGCTGCCTGCCTTGCGCTGGGGCACTGGGGAGCTGTGGGCCCAGCCTGAGTCTGCAGCGGGGCTGAGGGAACTCCCACTGGCAGGGGCCGCGGGGGGAGGGAGTGGGGCCAGGCCCATGTGCCCAGCCCCACCGCCGCCCTCTCTCGCCCAGGTCCTTCAGCAGCATGTCGGACATCACAGGTAATGCCCCCCCCGGGTGGGGGGGCCCTCTGCCCACCTGAGTTCTGCGCTGCCCGCTCTGCCCTGGCCTGCGACTCCTCCATGCCCGCTGTGTTCCTGCCCACCCGAGGCTCTGCTCCTGGGGGTGTCAGCCCACCCTGAACCCCGTCCTGGTCCCCCTGCCTGGCTGCTCCTGGCTTTGTTCTGCGGGGCTCCTCCTCGCGTCTGGCCTACCTTCCACTGTCCCCCAGGAAACCGAGGGATCCCCCAGGAAACTGGTGGCCCGGCCCAACTCTGAGCCTGGTGGGTCCATGGTGTTCCTGGGACCTGAAATTCAGGTCTCTGGATCCTGGGCCATCTCTGGCCTGGGTGGGTAGTGGCGGCCAGTGCCTCCTGAGGGGCCCAGTCCTCCCTGTTTCTCAGTCTAGCATCCCTGAACCCCACTTCCCCACCCCCAGGGAGCGTGACACTTAAGCCTTGGTCCCCCGGCCTTTCCTCGTCCTCGTCCTCCGACAGTGTGTGGCCTTTGGGAAAGCCGGATGGCTTCTTGGCCAGGGGCTGCGGCCTGGATCTCAACAGGTACTGCGCTGCCCCAGGCGGGCGGGGCTGGGGGAGCTGGCCCAGACTCTGGAGAGGGCGGGGGCGGGGTGGGGTGCGGGACAGCGGCTAAGCCTTGGCCCCGTGCAGCTGTCAGGACAAGGTTTTTGAGCACAGACAAGCTGGGGATTCAGGCCCTGTTCCCGCCATTCATCTTCCCCTTGTGCTGGGGCACTGCCCCTTTGCTCCCTGGGCCTCAGTTTCCTCATTGGCTAAAGAGGACCGTGGTCTCTTACAGGTGGGTGCTGAGGTCTGGGACTCACGTCAGGAAAGCAGCCAGCTTTGCCAGGTGTACCGCAGGTGTGTCGTCGGGGCAGCTGCCCTCCGGGCCGACGCCCTGCTCACCTGGCCTGACGCAGCTTCCGGCGGGACCCGCCGCCCGGCACAGTGTGGCGCGGTGGGTTGCTGGGGCCGCCTCTGGAGCCCGCAGCTGGACTGGCCACAGACTCTGCTGACCATAGACCATCCGGGCGCTGTGCTGTTAGTGGCCGGGCTTCAGACCCACCAGCCGGTCTTAGGAGGGGTTGGCGGTGCAGGAGTCACACTGAGAAGGTGGCCTTTGGACTCAGCCATGGGGAGAGAGCAGCTGGGGGCGGGGGGAGAGGGCAGAGGCTGCCAGGGCCTGGTGGAGCTGGAGGAGCTGGGCAGGGCTGGGCTCCGGGACAATGGGGGAACGCTGAGGCTGCCGCAGCAGGCTGTCAGGCTTTGTGAGTCAGGCCGGGAATGTGTGGACTTTGGCTTGGGCTGTCTGGAAACCTGGGAGGGATGAGCCAGCTGCCAGGTTGCCTTGTAGCATTCTCTGTTCTGGGAAATGTGCGCTGGGAGGTCATCCTTGTTCTGTAAAGGAGGAAACTGAGGCCCAGAGAGGTCACAGAGCCAGGAGGTCCCAGGGCCAAGGCCCACAGAGCCCTGTTCAGATGTGGGCTTGGAAAGGGTGTAAGAAGCACTGGGTGGCAGGGCTGGAATGTGGACCCAGAGGACAGCAGGGCAGCAGGGCCAGGGGCCTCCTGCCTCCTGGACGCAGCTTGGCCAGGCCCCCGCCCCCACCTGCACCCCCCGCAGTGGGCCGATGTGACATTGTTTCTCCCTGCGCAGGACGTGCTTGGGGGGAAGGGGCGGAGGCGCCTCCCTTCCTGCCTGCCTCGGCCCTTCCTCCCGCTCAGGCCTGACGCAGGGGTCCTGGCTGCTGTCCAGGGGGTGCGGGATGTGGCAGGAGGCTCTGGCCCAGCCCCTGCCGGGGCCCCAGGATCACATGGGGCCACCTCTGCCGCCTGCCCCCTTCTTACAGAGGAGGGAGAGGGGTGAAGAACAGATTGGGGTGAGGCCATGGTGGACAGAGCGAGAGAGGTGGACAGAAGACCAGAGAGGGGTATGAAGCGTGGAGGGTAGTGATCAGCTCAGTGGAGAAGACACTTTGGGGCTGAAACCCCAGCTGGGTCACTTGCAACTTGGGGGCAAGTCAATTTTGACTGCTTCCGGTTCCTGCTCTGTGAAAATGGGGTCGCATTGTTGCCGGTGACCTGGGCCTTGGGAGGGTCCTGGGTTCCAGCCAGAGTGCTTAGTACTGTCCAGGCTCTTAGTGGGTGGTCAACACGTGAGCTCTTAGCCTCACTGCTGCCGGGTTCTCCCAGGAGAACTGCAGGGCTGGTATCTTTAGCCCCAGGTACAGATGAGGAAGAGGCGGCCCAGTGAGTTAGGAATTTGTCGTCAGGCCACTAGGTGGTAGAGTTGGGGATTCCCCTTGCATTCCTCCTGTCTAAGTTACTTTTAATCTCGTGTTTCTGTTGAGGACTCGCTGCTGGCTGGGTCTTTTCAGCCCCCAGGTCTTCCCTGCCTGCTCAGCTCTGAGCCTTCGGGGCAGGGTGGTAGGTAATGGACAGAGGGGGCGGCGGATAAGCCGAAGGATGGACAGACAGATAAAAGGGGGGGTGACAGTGAGGGGGAACTGAAGAGGGCCAGTGGGGCGCTGAGCTGGGGTGTGTGAGGGTGCCGTCTCTCCTAGACAGTGTCTGATTAGTATGGCATGTTTGACCCCCCAGGGCAGTGTTCTGGAAACTTCCTGAGTTCTAACTCATTAGGTGTGTGACTAGTGAGATAGAGATGGGGGTGCTGGGACAAGAGGCTCAGCTGCCAGGCTGTCTGGCCCGAGTTCCTGCTGGCTCCAGCCATTTTTCTCAATGTCTATTGTCTCACATGTTACTGGGGTAGGGGTGGGAACAATAAGGCCCTGCTTAGGGAGCAGGCTGCTATTTTACATTTCATTCCACTAACCCATCAGCGCTGGTGGGGGCCCAGGTAATGTCACAGCCCAGACGGGCCGGCCGACTTCCACCTCTGCCTGTGCTGTCTGGATGTGCGTCTGACCCTCACACCTTGCAAGCGAGCTGGACACAGGGTTGTCTTTGCTTGTGGACAGTTAGCCAGAAGCAACTAGCTCACGCAGCTGGCCAGGCCCGTTACCGCTGACGCTTGCTTGGATGGTCCGTGTGGCTCCAGCCATCCAGCCACTGGGCAGCACGGCCAGGCCCGGTCTATGGGCTCCCAAGGCCTTTTCCATTCCATGCTACCTGGATGCAGCCGGGGTCGGCGGGGCTGAAGGGCACCCATGAAGTAGCGCTGATGCCTGCAGTACCCGTGTCCAGCTCAGCCCTTGGGACCAGCTCCGTTTGATGGAGTCAGGTCCCCTGGGGCCTGAGTGCTGCGCTCTGTCTGGGTGCTGACTGGGTGACGGTCCTTGCAGCCTCGCCCACCCCAGGCTGCCGGCAGGGGGCAGTGTGGTTGTACGCATGCTGCAGCTGCCAGGGTGGGTGGGGAGATGGATGGCCACCTGGGATCTCCCTGCGCCCTGCTTCAGCTGAGGCACAGCCCCTGACCCTGGCTTCTCCCCTTCCCTGGTACCATGTCCCGAGAGTCATGGAAGAGCCTTCCGGTCAGTTTTCTCTGAGCCTGGCCACACAGCCTTGCCAGTCCCCATCAGGACCAGGCAGGGTCCCTGCCCGGCGAGGGATGCCCGTGTCTAACCCCCAGTGGCTCCCACTGACCATGGAGTCGAGGCCTCCGCCCGCATGCTGTGCCCCCCACAGGCTGGCTTTAACTCACCCTTTCCGGCAGCTGATTCCCAGGATGTTAAATTAGTTAATTGGGGCACGGAGCTGCGCCTGGTGTCTGGCACATGGGAAGCACCCAGTAAGTGTCTGCTGCTATTATTATTGTGTTATTATTCCTTCTTCCACACATCCTGCATTCTGTCCTCCACACCTCAGCCTGCAGCCATGCCTCCCGTCTGCCCGAAGGGCCTGGCCGCGGCCTCCTGGGCAGCCTCGCTCCTGCCCGCTCTGCGCTGTGCTGTGCCCCAGTGCACGCTGTGGCCGAAACTGAGCACAGCGAGTTTCAGTCACCTGCTATGTGCCACACACAGTGAGGTTCTGAGCTAGGGGCCGAGGTGGACACAGCGGCCGAGGCTGGTTCTCAGGGTGTTCTTGCTGGTGGAGGAGACAAGGGTGTACTTGCTGGTGGACTCCACTTGGGGTGCAGCGGGCGCACTCTGGCCAGCAGCTCTGTCCCCTGGGGCCAGGTCTGGGAGGGAGAGGACACTTCTGACCTGGGCTTTGAAGGATGAGCAGTATTTGTCAGGCAGAGAAGAGGGGGAAGAGCATTCCAGGTGTGCTGGCCGCTGGGGTAGGTCTGGGTGGGGGCAGCCATGGCATACTTGGGGAGCCACTGTGGTCCCCCAAGAATGTTCACCTGAACCAACACACTGTCTGGGACTCTAATTCCTATGTTCTTTCTCCCTTCTCAGGTCACTGGCCATCCGAGTGTCCCGCAGGAGCCCCCCTGGGGGTCCTGAGCCGCAGGACAAGGGTCCAGATGGCTTGCCACTCCTTGGGGACAGCTGGTCCGGGTTAGCGGTGCGGAGTGTGTTCTCTGGGCCTGGGTCTGCCAGGGTGGAGTCACGGGAGGTGAGGCTCCGCCCCCTTGGTTTGGGGGTGGAGTCCACATTTTAATTTTAGCCGGGTGCCCTCTGATTGGTGGATCTAGGTCACTGGGCGGGGTTTATGGGGATTGGCTGGCCCTGAGCGAGGCGTGATTGGGCAGGGGCTGGGAGGCGGGGCGGGCCGATGCGGCCCTCAGATCCCTGCCCTTGAACTTGGGAAAGACCCCTATGAGGTGGGCTGCTTGGATTTTGACAGGGCGGGCCTCCTGTGGATTGGGTCATCTGATTTATGGGCCAGGGTCACCTCCACCCAGGTCTGCCAGGGCTGTTATGTCCCGGAAGCTCACTTTTCCCCTCCCTGCCTCGATTTCCTCCCAGCCAAGGGTGGAGGCCGCTGGCCTGGAGGGGGCAGGCCAGGGAGGAGAGGCCCAGCAGAGAACCTTGCCCTGGACCCAGGTGTCCACACTCCCCTTCTTGATCGACTCTAAAGGTAAGTCTGGCCTGGAGGGGCTGTCCACTCCCACAGGTCAGCACTAGAAGGTCAGAGCTGAGGGCCCAAGGGACGGCTCATCCAGCCCATGGTATGGGTGGGATGGCCAGCCCTGTGGGGGAGCCCCTTCCCCCTCCCCCCCTCCTGGCAGTGCCCTCCCTCCTGAAATGCTGCTGCCTTACTGGTCGTATGTCCTTTAGCCAAGTGAGTGGTGAAAGACAATCCAGAGACCGGGGTTCGAGTCCTGGCTCTGTCCCTAGTGGACTTGGTGACCTTGGGCAAGGCTCCGTCCTCTCTGGGTTTCAGACACTCACATTTTTTTTTGACTGTCAGGAAAATTGCTTTCTTTAGGTGAATCAAAAGACAGAAATAGCACAAAGTCATTCAGGCAGTGATTAGGATGCTGGTAATGGCCACGATGAGAAGGCTGTTTTATCCACGAAGCTGGGGTCAGCACAGCGCTGTGCGGGTCATTGATCCCACTGGAACCATGTGAAACATGACAGGAACCGTTCTCACCTGCACATTCTCGATGCTGCCTAATGATTTTGGGAGGGAAATCCCTTTTCCATTAATGAGTAATGATTGTACAGATATATGTTAGACACGTGAGAGGAGAATTATGTTTCTGCTTGGTATCCCGCGTCCCTTGCTCATTCAACCGTCTTCCCAACGTGACCGTCAGTTTAAGAAGGGGAAGGTGGGTGCTGTCAGGCCTCCAGAGGGTCCCGGCTGACGGCACCTCCTCCCCTTGTCTCCCTCCTGCCGCTGCCCTGTCCACCCAGCCTGCCAGTCCTTCCATGAGGCCCTGGACGCCTGGGTGAAGGGGCCAGGCGCCGAACCCTTCTACATCCGAGCCAACCTCACCCTGCCTGAGCGGGCAGACCCCCATGCCCTGTGTGTGAAAGCCCAGGAGATCCTGCGGCTGGTGGACCCAGTGTACAAACGGCGGCAGGAGTGGTTCTGCACGCGGGTGGACCCCCTGACGCTGCGGGACCTGGACCGGGGCACCGTGCCCAATTACCAGAGGTGACGCAGGACCCGGACGAGGGTGCTGGTGCTGGCGTCAGGAAGGGGACCGTCTCCCTCCTGTGGTCCCTCCCTACCTCTGGGACAGGGTGGGGGCTGGAGAGAGGAGGTGACGGGCTCCCTTCTCCTATGAATGCATGATATGACTTCCCCTCACAGAGCCCAGCAGCTCCTAGAAGTTCAAGAGAAATGTCTGACCTCCAGCCGGCACCGCGGGCCTCGCAATAATGTGAGCAGGGCTGGGTGGGAAAGGGTGGGCAGGGTGTGGGTGCCAAGGGCGGGCTCTAAAGGGAAGAGGGCAGGCCCAGTGCCAGGCAGCCCTGTGCTCCTTCGCGGGGATTTAGTTCATCACCTACTATGCGCCCAGCAAACAAGAGCAGCTCACAGCCAGGGCAGTTGAGATGTTTAGGTGAGAGCACGCTCTGTGCTCAGGAGTGGGCCTGGCACGCGCGAAATCTTGGCAAAGACAGCGGTCACATCCCCTTTCCCAGGCCCGGACGAGGCCGGCAGGGCCATCCCTGCCCTGTGCCCTGGACAAAGATAACTCGCGATCAGGGCTAGGAGGGGGTTGAGAGTGCGGGCTCTGGCGTCGGACTGCTGGAACTTGAACCCAGCTCTGTGACCTCGGATGACACCTGGCTCTGCCTGGAAGCGCTTGTTTTCTCATCTGTAAAATGGGGGAGTCACTGCCTGCTTTGGGGGCAGTAGAGGCTTTCATGAGTCCCTGCACACCCGGGGCCTGGTTAGTGTGCTAGGCTGGGTTGTAGGGATTGAGACCTGCGAGCCATTTGTCTAATCAGTACTGACATCGTTCATGTCCTTGCCCTTCCGAGCCAAGGTCACATCACTGAGTCATTGAGACAGCCCAGTTTGTCTCTTATGCGACTTCAGGCTCCTCTGGTTCCTGGGCCTCAGTTTCCCCACCTAGAAAGTGGGGGTAGACCTGACACATTCTAGCTTTAACGGCCTCTGACAGGCTTGCCTCCTGGCTGTAGGGGTGCTGGCCCTGGCCTGCCCTGGGGGCTGTGTTACCCCGCTGGGGCAGGACAGGGTCTGTGGGGGTCGGTGGGGGTGTCTTGTTGCTGATTCGCTGAGTTTTCCCTCCCCGTCTAGCTGAAGAAGCGGGCCCTGGACCAGCTGCGGCTGGTGAAGCCTAAGCACGTAGGGAGTCCTGCAGGGGATCCCCCGGAACAGCTGCTGCTGGAGCCCTGCTCGGGTGAGTGGAGGCGCAAGGGTTCAGCCTGCGCGCTCACCATGCCTGGTGGCCTTGGCCATGAGGGCCTCTGAGGAGGGACCCTGGGTCCTGCGAGGCAAAGCTCCCCTGGGATGTGGGCCCCCAGGCTTGGTATGGGGGTGCATGTGCACAAGTGTGATTGTGGGTCTGTGCAATTTTGGGGTACACTAGCGCAGGGACCTGCTCTATCTAGCAGAGCAGTTATCACAGTGTGTTGGGGGCCGGGGTGGGGAGGAGGCTGGTGCCACGAGCCCCGAACCCCACCCAGAGTGGGTTCCTGGAGGCAGTACTGTGAGGTCTTGGGTCAGAGCGGGGCGAAGGGGCTGGGGCGCCCACTGGAGGCGAAGCTGGTTAGGGAGGACTTCCTGGAAGGGAGAGTGTGTGAACTGGGGTCCTCAGGGGCCAGGAGGCGCGGTCTGGGCGACACACAGGCATGGCTGTGCACGGTGTGTTTTGAGGGCCGTGAGGGCCGCACGTGGGTACCCAGCTCTGGGGCGCTTGTGCTTGGCCCAAGGGACGCACCCTCCCCTGCCCGGAAACGGCTGCCTGGTGTTTGGGGCTGCCGATGTCTCAGCCGGATTGTCCCCCGCCCCGTGAACTTACATAAAGACGGAGTGTGGCGCGTGATGGGGAGACCTGGGTGTTGAGGGGCACGTGCCGGGGTCCTGGCAGACGGGGGTCGGGGACATAGGACTGGGGGCCCCTGGGAGAGCGAGGGTTAGCTAGGCCAAGAGATGCAGGGCGGGGCTGCCAGCGCCCTGGGGTGTGCGGGGGCCCAGGGAGGCCGCCATGGGGCGCGTGCCCGGCCACCTCCCTGGCGCCGGGTCACGGGTGGAGGATGTGGCCCTTTCCCTGAGTGCTGTGCAGGATCTTTGGGGTTTAGAGCAAGGGAGGAAGAGCACCTGGGTGTAGTGAGAGCTTCCCCCCAACTGCTCAGTGGGGCGTGGCGTGTGGGGGAGGCAGAGGACTGGGGAGCGGCCTCCCGCCGTCGTGCGGGCCCGGGGCGCGGCAGCCCTGCCGTCTGTGTGTGCATGCGTGTGTGCGACCCGCAGCAGAACACGGAGGGACACAGAGGGGCCTGAGAGGCCATCCTGGCACGAGGAGCCGGTCCTGCCTGCTGCCCTCTCATCTGCACACTCGCCCCACCCTGCAGAGCCAGAGCGGAGCCTCAAGCCCTACAGCCTGGTGCAGCCCCTGCTCGTGTCCACGCTGCGGCCCGTGGTGCTGTTGCCCGAGTGCCTGGCGCCCCGGCTCATCCGCAACCTGCTGGACCTGCCCAGCTCCCGGCTGGACTTCCAAGTGTGCCCCGCGGGTGAGCCTGCGCCCCGGGGAGGGGAGGGCTGGGCGGCCCGGGGGCAGCCAGGCCCACCGGTCCTTTGCTCCTCTGCTGCAGAAAGTCTGGCTGGGGAGGACCAGGGCACATCCTCGGCTCCCGGAGCCCCCAAGGCCCAGCCCGCTACCCCTGGCCTGGGCAGCAGGATCCGCGCCATCCAGGAGTCTGTCGGGAAGGTAGGCGCTGGGCAGGCGTTGCTGTCCCTGACGGTGGGCTGCCAGGTGACCGGTCCCGTGCCCCTCGAGCTGTCGGACATCTTCCAGATTCATCCTTGTTCGCAGACTGGCTCCCACCCACCAAGGGGATGGGGAGGGCTAGCGCCACCCTGCCGGGGGGTAGGTGGCACTCCCCCGCCCCCCTCCAGGCCGGGCCCCTCTGGTTGGGAGCAGGAACCTGTGGGAGGCTGGGCCCAGGCCCGGGCCGGAGTGGAGTGTTGCTGGGCTGGGGGTACAATGTGGCTTTGCCCCCCGAGAAGAAGCACTGCCTTCTGGAGCTGGGCGTGCGAGGCGTGAGGGAGCTGGTCCAGAACGAGATCTACCCCATCGTCATCCACGTGGAGGTGACCGAGAAGAACGTCCGGGAAGTCAGGTGTGTCGGCAGAGCGGGGGACCCCGGTGCGTCCTCCTGTCCCTTTCCCGTCTCTGTCTCCCCCGCTCGCTGGCCTCTCCCTCTGCTTTTGTCCCTGCCCCCTCTGTTGTGTCTCGGGCATCCGCGCCCCCTGACCAGGCCCTCTCTCTCCGCAGGGGGCTGCTGGGCCGGCCGGGCTGGCGGGACTCGGAGCTGCTGCGCCAGTGCCGCGGCTCGGAGCAGGTGCTCTGGGGGCTGCCTTGCTCCTGGGTGCAGGTGTCTGCCCACGCGTGGAGCCACTCGGAGGAGCTGGCCAAGGTGGTGCGCGGGCGCATCCTGCAGGAGCAGGCCCGGCTCGTGTGGGTGGAGCGGGGCGGCGGCAGAGGCGGCCACGGCAGCAGCGAGGCCTGAGGGGCCGCCTGACGTCGTCCCTCGTCCAGAAGCCACCGGAGCGGGGGCCTTGGCGTGGCGGCGCGTCCTCGCCCTCCTGAGCCTCCTCCGACTCTGGGACTGCCAGCCGCTGGGCCTCAGCCCTGGCCCTCCTGCGGGGAGCCCACAGAAGCCCCACGCCGCGCCGGAACCCCCCCTCCTCATACTTGCTGCTCTGGGCCACCCCGGGGCCCGCGTGTCTCCACCTCCCCGTTCTCGGGGTCAGCTCGTGACATTTCTTGTGTACGGGTCCCCGCGGGGCACCCCGGTCCACTGTCTACCCTCCTGTTTTCTCCTCTGTGTCCACGGTTCTCTCCCATGTAAATGTCCCCCGTCCCCCTCCCCGTTGACACCTGGGCACCGACGAGTGTCCCTGTGAGCACACCCAGGACTATGTTCTCACAGTGTCTGCTCCTCATCCCGCCTCGCCTCTTGGGGGGACGGTGGGGGGCAGCTGCTGCATCACCAGAATGTACAGCTCGTGAAGTTTTAAACGGGCCTTTTACACTCAGAAGCTGCACAATGCGGAACATTAAAGTTTGTCATAGAAGCTGCAGGCTGTTGCTTGCTTGTTCCTGGCCCGAGTGCCCCCTCCACTCCCCCCACTGTCCCCACCCCCCCACACCCACCCCCTCAGGCTGATTCTGCCTTTCAGGTTCCTCTCCCCTGCTGGAGTTGGGGAAGGTCAGATTTCGCTCTTGACTCATGTCAGAGCCGCTCACCATCTGTGCCGCCGGCATTACCTTACCTGCCCGAAAGACCGGGGGCGTGGGGGGGAGGCCCCGCTGCAGAGGGCCAACCCTGCCTGTGTCCGCTCATCAAAGGAGTATCCGCTGGAACAGGACAGGGGCCAGTGGGCTTAAGGGGCCCAACTACTGAGGCCAAGAACCAAGAGCAAATTCCTCAATGTGCAATCCGTTATCTGAGACAGCTCTGCCAGAGGACCTCCAGTGGGGGAAATCCAGGCAGACTTCCTGGAGGAGGCGCCACCCAGGACTTCTTTCTTCAAGGACCAATGTTCTGTCCTAGGTCCTTCTATGGCTGTCCTCAGCTGCAGGGATAAACTTGGGCCAGGCCCTGGGGACTTGGGAGGGGAGGGTGGGTAGGGGCAGGGCATTCTCCTGAGCAAAGGCTCAGAAGCAGAAAATGTGCTGAGTTTGGCCACTCAGGGAGTGGAAGGATGAGGCTGTTAAATCCAAGTTTGGGGGTGGGGGCTCAAAGTCTGGCTCAGACACCACTCCACAAAGCCTGCCTGACTCCCCCGGCCCTTGGGACTTCTGGGCTGGGCCACGCTGTGCTGTGTAGCAGCCTGCTGGGTGTCCGTGGCTGGCTCTGGGCTCCCTGGGGTGGAGGCCCCTTGCTGTGTCTCTAGTAGCCCTCTACGGAATAAGAGTGAGTGATCCTGAGCGTCTGGCCCAGCGGCTCTGCAGGCTCTGCCTGGCCCCACATTAGGCCCTTTCCTTTGGGTGGGTGGGGGGCACCCTTCAATCCTCATCTAGTCTTATTTTGGCCCCATTTTACGAATGATTTTCAGAGAGGTGCAGCAACTTGCCTAGAGTCACACAGCTAGTGAGTGACCCAGTGAGGATCTGAAGCCTGGTCTGTGTGGCGCCG
This sequence comes from Condylura cristata, assembly GCF_000260355.1. NCBI lineage: Eukaryota > Metazoa > Chordata > Mammalia > Eulipotyphla > Talpidae > Condylura > Condylura cristata. Next base: position 4,774,128 of record NW_004567105.1, read on the forward strand.
AGCCTGGCTCATCCCCTGGGTCTGAGAAGCAGCTGGCACGCCGCTGGCCTGACTCGAGGCCTGGCTTTCCTGGCTCTCCCTCCACAGTGCTCATGTGTACACCACAGTACCAGTTCAGTTCACCAGCAGTCTGATGCTTCCTTGCGTTTCATGAATAAATTTTGTCTCAGCTGTGTGCCAGGCACCTTCTAGGCAAAAGGGGGGTCCAGTGAATAATAAGAAGAAATCCCTGCCCTGATATTTCATGAAGACAATAAATTAGCCAAATAGACAGGATGTTGGATGATGAAAAGTGCCTGGTGAGAACCTAGCAGAGAACAGGGCCTGGGAAGAGCAGGCCTGGAGTGGGGCAGGGAAGTGGGGGGTGGGGTG
>NW_004567105.1:4775341-4777800 GCF_000260355.1 Condylura cristata
GAGCAGGTGGAGGGCAGCGGCGCTCTGCCAAGGCTCAGCCTGGGGTCCCGGGGCCAGCTCCCACCGCTCCCCGCCTCGCCTGTCCCGGACGCCTGCTAGACTTTCTGGGCCTCCGCCGGAGCCTGCTGCCCCCTGGTCCCGTGGGGATTTGGGGGCTGAGCCGTCTGGGGTTCCAGGGCTGATGCAGGGCCGGCTCCCCCGGGGCGTGGCGGGCGTCCTCGGCACCCTTCTGTGCATGGGGCTGCTCTCCTTGCTGTACGGCTCGAGCCCGGCCCCCCGCGATGTGCAGGAGACCCCTGCGCTGACCACGCCCCGCCCTCGGCCCCCCGACCTGCAGCTGCACCACATCTTCATCGCTGTCAAGACGACCCGCGCCTTCCACCGCTCGCGCCTGGAGCTGCTGCTGGACACGTGGGTCTCCAGGGCCAGAGAACAGGTGACAGACCAGCCGCTGTGGGCCCAGGAAGTGGCTTCTGCCGAGGTTCAGTGAACAACTCTCTACTGGGCAGGGTCCCCGGCAGCCTGGAAGAGAAGCTGCCCGCCTGCCACTCAGTTTGGGCTCACCTTCTGCCCTTTCCTCAGACCTGAGGGCAGGCGTCCGGCGCCCCTGTCTGAGCTCCGGGGCAGCAGGTGGCCCTCAGGTGGATTGCCCACCTTTTTCAACGGCCAGGCTGGCCGCTGCTTGACTTCTGGGCTCCTTCTAGAAGTCCGCTTCCCTGGTTGCTCTGGCCCAGCCTGGCATGGGGTGTTCTGCCAAGTGGGTGTTGGGAAGGGGCAGGAGTCCCTGAGAGCCCTGACCTGACAGGTGGCCAGGCCAGGCTGCCCCCGTCCGGGCCTGGGCTTCCTGGCTGTGCGGGTGGGGAAGGGGGCTGAGGGTCTCCTGAGGAAGGAGCCATCGTGGTGCCCCTTTTGGGGAGGGGGCGGCATCCTTCAGAATTCTTGGCATCCCCCACCTCCAGGCCTATGCCGCCGGCGTGCCGGGGGAGCCGTACCTCAGCTCCGGAGTGGGTTCCCGAGCACGCTTCAGCGGGAGGAGTGTGCGCTGTGGTGGCGGCTGGGGAGGGGGTGGACAGGAGGCCGGACAGGGGCCTGCCGGCCAGTGGGAGCATGTGTGCCGCGTGTCTGTGTCAGATCCGCCGTGGCCAAGGAGGGTGCGTGGCGGGACTGTGGCTTATGCTTTCCTGGGGAGGCAGGGAACGCTGACAGGCTGAGTCCCAGGTCTTCCCTGCCCCCCACACGACTGCCCCCCTCAGGCAAAGTCAGCCATCTGGGATATTGGGGACCATCTCCGAGGAGGTAGAGGGGCAAATTCTCTCTCTCTCTCTCACCCACACATCTTGTCCCACTTTGGCTCTGGCTCAGAGGGAGGAAGTGACTGAGCATTTGGAGGGGGCTAGGGGCTCCCAAGAGATCAAGGGGGGCAGGCGATGCCCGAGGGGACTAGGGCTCCCTCGGAAGGGGCCCTCCGCTCTGATTTCCTGCGCCTGGTGTTGCAGCACCTGGGCTCACGCTTCCTGCGCTCACCCAGCTCCCAGCACCCCGAGCTCTTCCTTGGGCCCCCACCCGCGCCGCTCATCTCGGGGTTCCGCCCTCGGAAGCTGCGGAGCCTGGGCCTCCGTGCAGACCTTCCTGTTTGTGGCGCTGTGTCTGTGTGTACCCGGGAACGTGGCCTCACGTGGCCGGAGGCCCTTTCCTGTCTGTGGCGATCACCGCGCTGGGGGCTTGCCCCGGAGGAGGAAAGCAAGGCCGGAGAGGAGGAAGTGTGTCAGCGTCACCCCTCAGGCCTGGGGGGCCGGCCTGGGGGACACAGCCCCGCTCCTCTGCCACAGCCTGAGAGCCCAGCGCGCCGCTCCCTGAGCAAGGAGAGGGGCCTGGCGTCCCCCACTGGGCGGCTGGGCCTGGCAGAACCCACCGGCTGGGGACAGGCAGCAGAATCCAGCCAGACAGTCCGGTGGGGGTGCGTGTGGGGGGCAGCTGCCCAGCTGCTCTGACCCTGGCAGCAGTGCCCTGGCAGGTAGTGACTTCTCACGTTACAGTGAGGACAGCGGCCCGTTGCGGCGGGTGCAGTCACGGGGTGCCCCCGCCCCAAGCCAGCGCTGAGCCTGGCTGTTTTGTCCTCAAAGGCAGCTGAAAGAAGGGAGGCTGCTCAGACTGGGGCGGCGGGGAAGACGGGGACCCTCTGTCGTCTCCACATCCTGGGCTCATCTCTGGGTCTCACCGCGGCCCTCCTCCAGTCAGCCCTCAGTTTCCCGCCTGCACAGGGTCAGCCCATAGCAGCGGGCCTGAGCTGGTTAACTGCCACGGAGCCCGCCCCGCCCGCGGGTTAAGGGCGGCTGGGTGGCAGGTGGGCCTTTGTGCCAGCAGGCTGGGCTCACGTGCTGGCTTTGTCTTGGCGAGGGGCGGGCTGGGGGACGCTTGTTTTGTTAGGAGCCTTTCTCTTGCCCAGAGGGGGGTGAGTG
>NW_004567105.1:4777915-4815853 GCF_000260355.1 Condylura cristata
CGCATGTGGCCCCTTCTCTGCAGCAGATGGCCTTGGCCACCCCTGACCCCAGCAGGCTGCCTGTCCCTGTGTCTTCCTGCGAGGTTTTAACCATTGTCAGGGTCCCTCCTTAAACAAACGGCAGCCCTAGGCTCAGAGGAAGCGGCCGCCTGCCCTGTGCCAGCCTTGGGATTCCCAGGGCCGGAAACCCCAGCCCTGGTCGCCAGTCCCCAGGCCCTGGTGGGGTCCCCTCCTCCCCCCACTGATTCCTGTGGTCTTGCTCACTCATCAACAAACATTCCCTGGCCCATTTGGCTCAAGCTCCCGACTCAAGAGAGCTCCGCTATCCGGTGGCTGCTTGTGGCCAAAGCTGGCCAAGCAGTAGGGCAAGAAAGGCCCTCACTTTATGGCTCCCTGGGGACTGTGGGGGGCGGGGAGTGGGGAGCCGGAGAAGGTGAAAAGTGGCTGCCGCAAAGTGGGGGGAGCAAACGAGAGTGGGCCGGCCAAGGGGTGGCCCAGGGCCCTGGCTGCGTCCCAGGTAACTTGAGGGTCGGGATAGGTCTGGCAGGCGCCGGGTGTGAGAGAGACGAGGCACGGTGACCCCAAGCTGCTGGCCCAGCTAGATGGGGCTGGGATGACCCTAGGCGTTTGGTGCCTGCTGCCTTGGGCCACCGGATTGCTTGGGGCTCAGGGGAGGCCAGGCTGGGGTGCAATGGAGGCTGAGAGGCTGGATGGCTGTGGAGAGGAGGGGGCGGGCTGTGGAAGCCCAAGGACCCGAGCTAGCTTATTCTGATGGTGGCGGGTGGACCCCAGTGAGAGGGGCAGAGGTGGACGCTGCCCAGGCCTGCCCATGGGAGCAGGGGTCAAATCAGGTGGGGCTTGTCCCCCTCCGGGATGTCGCTGTCTGGGGAGAGACGTGGTGCTAGAATCTCACAGCTGAACGGCTGCTATAAGGTGGAGCAGGAGACTGGGCGGGGTGTCTGGGAAGACTTCCTGGAGGAGATGATTCAGTGGGGAGTTAGGGGGCAAAGGCTCAGAGGGGTGTATGTATGGCATACTTGGGGAACGAGGAGCCCTGGGGTGGGGCAGGAAGTGGCGAGGTCAGGCTGACTCTGGCGCAGGGGAAGGGACAGGTGGCACCTTCCTGGGCAGCGCAGGAGGCTGGCCTTTATCCCAGGGGCAGCAGGGAGCCAGAGAAGGTGCTCGCGGGAGTGGGGGTCCAGGTTTCATCTGATTCTGGTCTTGCCGGGAAGAGAGACCCAGGGGCAAGGCCGGGCCTGCCGTCGTCCAGGTCGCGGCCTAGGGAGGCAGGCGGGCTCCCTGCCGACGCCCCCACCAGCGTCTGGCGGCCTGTGCCCCGGCCTCCCCTGGACACAGCGCTGAGTCTGCCTCAGGCCAACTCTCGTTCTTTCGCACCTTTTCTCATTTCAGTCTTGCAGTCCCGTTCCCCACGTGACGAGGGGGTAAACTGAGGCTCAAGGTGGGCTGCCAGATCCGCAGGCCTGACTCCTGGAGAGGGGAGGGGTCTGTGCTTGACACTGAGCGGGGCGGGCCCTTGCAGTGGGGGGCAGGCAGGGCAGGCCCTGGGTCGGAGTGGGGGCCGGGGGCTCCCTGGAGGTTCGGGAGGTCCTTGGGAGGCAGCTGGGTGGGAGCCCCTGGTGAGCGGCGTCTCTGCTGAGAGCTGGCTGGGGTCACGATGAAAAATTTCTGGGACATAGCAGGACCCTGTCTTGTCCAGTGCGTCCATGTGGCTGTGAAATTGTGACTGTCTCCCTCAGTGCGGGGCTTTTGAAGTCTGTGTCCTGTCAAAAGGCGCAGGAGTGTGTGTGGGTGACTGTGCAGGGCCAGGTGCAGGTGTGGGGGGTGTAGAGTGTGTGTGGCGTGTGGGTCTGTGTGGTGTGATGTGTCGGACACCAACCAAGGGTGTCAGGCTGTCCTGAGGACAGGTGACTGTCTTCTGCTGAAGGAGGTGGTGGCCTGGCCTCGGTCCGGGGGACCCTGGCCGTGCTGGGCCGCAGACTGCCTCAGGCTGCCCTAACGCCTCCTTCTTCCTTCCAGACCTTCGTCTTCACCGACAGCCTGGATGAAGGCCTCCAGAAGAGACTGGGTACCTGCCAGGCCTGCGTGGGGTGGGGCCCTTCGGCTGTTGCTGGGGAAAGCTGTGGTGTTGTCCCGTGGGGTGGAGGTTCCCAGAAAAACGAGCTGCCCACCCTTGGCAAGTGGGGATGCCCCTGTCCGGGGGGAACAGGCAGTAGTGTGAGGAGGCGCTGTGGGGGCTATGCCCTCGACAGCCGGCCTGTGTCCATCGCCCTGCGGTCCTGGGCGGCCAGCCTGCCTTGGTCAGACCCCCGTGTAAAGTGAGAGGGTGGTGGCCGCTTCAGCTCTCCGAGATCCCGCTCTGCATCCGAGAGGGCGCGGGGAGCGTGGCAGGAGCAGGGCAGGCTCCCCTGACTGGTCCTCACGTCTCCAGGGTCCCACCTCGTGGTCACCAACTGCTCTGCGGAGCACAGCCACCCCGCCCTGTCCTGCAAGATGGCTGCTGAGTTCGATGCCTTCTTGGCCAGCGGGCTGAGGTGAGCGGCCCAGGCCTCTGGGGGCAGTGTGACCTTTGCGTCAGGTCAGTTCCTTCGGGGGATGTTGTGTTCAGAAAGTAGAGCGTGCCCGGTGAATGTGATGGTGCGAGAGCTCCGAGGCGGGACTCTCGCCCACCCAGCCGGCGGGTGTGTGGTGGGGCTGGCAGATCTGGGCTCCGACCCTGCCATTCACTGGCTGTGTGGCCCCGGGGAAGTGTCTTTCCCTCTCTGAGCCCTGGTCCTCACCTGTTCAGTGGCTACACTTGCCTCACCAGCTTGAACATGATGTTGCCTGGTACCCAACAGGCATAACGCCCCCCCCCCCCCCCCGGTTGAGACAAACAGCCGGCAGCCTGCACGGCCGGCAGCTGTGGAGGTGGTTCGGCCCCCAGAGCCCCCTCAAGCTCACCGCCCCTACTTCTGTCCCCGCAGGTGGTTCTGCCATGTGGATGACGACAACTACGTGAACCCGAGGGCGCTGCTGGGCCTGCTGACGGCCTTCCCTGCCGCCCGCGACGTCTACGTGGGCCGGCCGAGCCTGAACCGGCCTATCCGCGCCTCGGAGCCGCAGTCCCACAACCGCACGGTGGGCACCTTCCTCCTCCCGGGCCGCCGGGCGGGTGGGAGTGGAGAGCTGGGGGCTTTCAGACAGGGCTGGATCGTGTGTTTGGGCTGGGGCTCCGCCTGTGACCCTGACTCCTTCCCTGTGAAGTGGGGACTCTGAGGTAATACAAGTCATGTGTGGACAGTGGCATGGAGTTGGGTCACTGGGGGCAGTCCTGGTCCCGCAGCGAGTCGGGGTGAGTGCAGGGGGTGACCCGCAGGGCTCCGAGCCACCGCTGTCACATGCGGGTGGACAGTCGTTGAAACCCACTGTTGCTGGGCCAGGGGTGAAACAAGCTGCTTGAGCCTGAGTTCCTCTCCCTGAGGCCTCCGCACCCCTGCGGCCTCCTGCTCTCACTGTCCAGCCACTGAGGCAAGCAGGGTCCCTAGCAGCAGCTTGCTCCCCACCTGGGTGGACACGGTTAGGATGGCCAGGTTTAGAGAACAAACCCAAGCCCGTGATACCAGTCAACTCTGCCTTTCAGATAAGCAACAGAGAAGTTTTTAACTTTAAATATGTTGCCTGTCCTAGAATGCAGCAGGCTTCTGGTGTTGGGGTGGCCCAGGCCATAGGGCTGGTTCCCTTGGCTCCAGAGAAAAGGCCAGGCGGGGGTCCCCTGCAAGCCGTGCCTGGGGCTGTAGCCGGCTGCGGCGGGCTCTGTCCTGCCCTCCTCCACCATCTGTGTCATTAGGGGAAGCAAGAGCAGAAAACAAAACCTTAATTACCAGCAGCTAATCAGTCTCTGAGTCCTAATTAAATCCTCCTGGGTCCTAGGGATGCGTGTGTGAGTGATCCCAGGTGAACGGAGGGCCCCCTGGCTCCTATACCCCTTACCCAGCCACTCAGCTCTGCTTAGACAGTTTGCCTTAAGGCTGAGAATATTCTGGGCTCTGCCTCCCTGGGTTCCCACGCCAGCCCCGCCACCTGCTGGCTTTGCGAACTTGATGGAAGTAACTTAACCCCGCTGTGCCTCAGTTTTCTCGTCTGTGAACTGGGTGATGATAGTTCTTCTCATAGGGTGGCTGTGAGGGCTGAGTGAGGTCGGGTCCTGCGGCAGTGGACACCGGGAGGGGTCAGCAATCAGACCTTCGCAGGCAGCCTTCCTCTCCCTGCAGGTCCATCACCTCGCCGGGCACACACTGGCCCCGTTCCACAGTGCACATGGCCTCCCTGGCTTGTACCCCAGCAGCAGGATCACAGCACACTGCTCAAAGCATCCCGGCCTGTTCGGACCCTGGGGTCCCCAGGAGGGAGAGCAAAGGGGGCGAGCTCCGGTTTGGGGTCGGCCTCGGCTCAAGAATCGCTGGCAAGCGACCTCCCTTCTCTGCACCTTGGTCACCCCCTCCGCAGCCAGCCCCGGCACAGGGCTCGGCTGAGTCAGCGCTCAGTTGGGTGACTGTATTGTTCAGGTGTAGCTGCTGTTTTGATATGGGAAGGAAGCTGGCACTGATTCATTCATTAAACAGCACGTGTTGGGCACCTTGTTGCCTTGTCGGGCGCTGCTCTCTCTGAGAAGTGACCATGGAGGTCTTCGGGAGGACACGCTGGGCCAGCCTCGGGTTTCAGAACTGGAGCTGTGCTCACTGGAGCTGTGCCCACGGGTGGCAAATCTGAGGCTCGGTCACTTTCTCAAGTCTACAAAGCTGTGTGGTGAAGGTGGGGTCCCCGGAGTCGGGCTTCTCTGCCCCCCGGCTAGGGCTCTTCTCACCCCTGCAGCCCAGGGGTATCTCAGCCTGATCCACGGGCATCAGTGAAGCATCAACTGAGTACTCAGGGGAAAGAGCCTGCAGGAAACTTACTCAACCAGGAGGTGGTACAGCTGTAGGGGTGAGAGAAGTTTGTGGGTGAACTCATGAGTCCTCACACAGGGGAGAGGGAGGAGGCCTTGGGCAGGGGCAGAATGTGGTTTAAACCCCAGAGGGCTATTTCTGGTTCCAGAGATTGAGATGTGGAAGAATTGCTGGCCTCGGGGGCTCTTAGGCCTGTCGGGCTTTCTTTACTCCAGGAGAGGCTCGTCCTCTCTTTTTGCAGAAAAGCTTTCCCCCAGTCCCAGGAGCTGGGAGTCCTGGGAGTTGCAGTGAGGAGACCACTGGGATCTAGCCCCACCCACCCCACACAGAGTGTCCCATATTAGCATATAAAGCTCAGGAAGGACTCTGATTGGCTGTTCCAAGTCATGTGCCTGCATCTGAGCCAATCGTGGGGTTAAGGGGGTGTGGCCTGTGATCCCTCTTTCCTCTGGCACCTGCCCACCTCTGTGGCCCAGGGGCACAGGTGCTGCGCTTGGTGGTCACTCCTGAACCACATGGGCTGAGGGACAGAGGTTCTCTGAGGAAAGGGGAAGGGGTGTGCTGGGTGGGCAGACAGGACACAAGCACTCTTTGGGGTCTAGTGGGTGACCTCCATCATTCTTAATCCTCTGTATGACTTTGGCCTTGGTTTCCTTATCTGTAAAATGGGTACGGTAGTGTCAGCCTCCAGCCAGAGAGATGAGAGCCTCTGGGCCATGCTGGTTGGAGGTGGGGCATCCGGCTTACCGGGCACCTTGGCCCGCTCCCTTCTTCCCTCAGAGGCTGGTGCAGTTCTGGTTTGCCACTGGGGGTGCCGGCTTCTGCATCAACCGCAGACTGGCTCTGAAGATGGCCCCATGGGCCAGGTAAGCAGAGAGTCCGCGGTGGGTTGGGGGGCTGGGGCTTGGGGAAGGGCTGGCAGCTGGTCGTGTGTGGGTCCTTTGAACAGGAAGGCTTGAGATCCAGCTCAGGAGGAGCTGACGGGATCTCCATAGATCCAGCTCTATGGAGCCCGTGTCAGAGTCACAGGTAGGGGTACACCTGCTATCTTTAAAGAGGACCTGTGATACCCGGTGGGTAAGGGCCAGCACAGGAAGTGCCTGCTGGTACTCATGGGGGCCAGGAGAGCATTAGGTTTCACTTACGGGCCTCTTCCGACACGTCAGTGTCACAGAGGAGGCGGTGGCAAGTACAGGAGCACTCAGAGGAGGGGAGAGCCTTTCGCATGGCAACAGGAGACAAGGCTTCCTGAGGAGGTGGCACTTGAGCTGGGATGGCCCTAGAAGGCCGCAAATGGAGGGGAACCTCGGGGTATGCTGCCCTCAGGTTGGGGGTGGGTGTTGGTATTCTAGAGTGGAGTGGAGGTCTGGCCTCTGGATGTCTTCCTGGACAGGCCGTTGTTAAGAGCAGCAGGGTCACGTCACTGCCTTACACGGAGCATCGACGGAGCAAGACATGTGCCTCACAGGGGGTCTCAGCACGGGGCGGGGTGTCAGCCTTGTTCAGATGGTTGAGAGACAGGCGCTGAGAAGTTGAGCATGTAGCTGGTACAGGGTCACCCAGGGCCAAGGTCTATGGGCTTTGTTCCTACACGGGTGTGCCCTGCTTGGCAGGGGGAGCAGAGATGCCATCTGGGCACAGCAGGTGTGCCAGATGTGCCCACGCTGGGCTTCTGCTCACCTCTCTGGGGCCTCTCGGCGGTGTAGCCCTGGGCACACGGCAGGGGAGGGAAGACTGGGTCTCTGCACCATTCACACCTCCTGTCTGGGCATCCCGTGTAGGGGGCAGTCTGCCCAAGCTGGTCCCCAGGGGCATTACTGGGGTGTGTGCAGTAAGGGGTACTTTTGGGACACTGCTCCCCAAACCTGACTAGCCTCAGTTCACTCAGTAAGGCTCTTTAAAGGTGACTTTGTCACAATTAAATAAAAAGCAAAACAAAACCGTCACCTCCAGGGTGCCCTCCTGCGTCCCTCAGATCTCTCCTCTCTGACATACTCTGAAGTGACGCGCACTGTCTGTCTCCCCCCAGAATGGGGCTGTTGCTGAGGGCCAGAGCTCCTCTTAGCTCTGTGTCCTCACCCCTAGCGGGGTGACACTGGGTGGCAGTTCTAGCTCAACAGTGACCGAGTGGGTGAGGGGATGAAAAGGCAGGGAGGGAAGGAAAGGATGCCTCATAAAGGCTTCTCCTCTGTCCTCCGCCATGGCCTCACAGCAGCTCCGTGAGGCAGGGCCATCATTATCCCCCTTGCACAAAAGAGGAAACTGAGGCCTCTCCAGGTCTGTGACCCATCTGAGATCACACAGGGGGCAGCCAGAGTGTGCTGAGCTCTGCCAGCCTCAGCAGAGGGCATCTGGGAAGGTGGGGAGGGCACCCAGATGTCAAGGGCCCGTGGCCTCACCATTTTGCCTCTCAGCGGCCCCCGCTTCACGGACACCTCTGCCCTCATCCGGCTGCCTGACGACTGTACCGTGGGCTACATCGTGGAGTGCAAGCTGGGCGGCCGCCTGCAGCCCAGCCCCCTCTTCCACTCCCACCTGGAGACCCTGCAGCTGCTGGGTGCTGAGCAGCTTCTGGAGCAGGTGAGCAGGCCTGGGGCCGGGAGCGGGCTGGGCAGGGGAGCAGTGGGCGTGTGGGAGTGGTCTTTCCCTCCCAATGGGACACTTGGTCTGGGTCGGCACAGACCCCTAAACACAGTGGCTCATCCCTCTCTAACTCTGCCCCTCCAGGCTTGGCATTTGTGACGCTAAAATGCTGTCTGGTCCCCAATGCCAGGTGGAAACACTGAGACGCAGCTGTCTCCAGGTTCAGAGCCTGCTCCCCACCTGCTACCAATCTCTTCTCTCCAGCCCTCCATCTGGCCAGGACAGTGGGGTCTCCCCACCCGCGGCTGCCACCCTCCAAACCTGGGTGTCCAGCCCCTTCCTGGTCTTGCCTCAGTGGCCCAGACCGTGGGGGCTGGAAGTGCCCCGTGAGCTTGAAGCCCCTCAGGCAAGCCCGTGGGCTTCTCAGCGAAGCGCCTGTGCTGATGGTGAAAGCAGAGGTGCAGGGGCCTCAGAGACCGTCTGTGCCCTCAGAATGCCTTACTGCTGGTGGGGCTTCTGGTGGGACACCCCCCAACTGCCCCTCCCCTCTCTGCTCAGGTCACGCTGAGCTACGGCAGCTTGGAGGGAAAGCTGAATGTCATCAGGCTCCAGGGTCCCTTCTCCCCGGAGGAGGACCCCTCCAGGTGAGTCTGGGGGCTGAAGCCAGACCTCCAGGTGGGGGGTGCGGTGACCCCCAGCTGACGGCGCAGCACTGAGTGGGGAGAGTGGGTCTCTGCCCCGCTGCCTTCGGCTTGCTGTGACCTTGAGCGAGGACCTGCATTCCCTGGGCCTCAGCCTGCCTTTTGCGGCCCGAGGACCTGGAGGCTGGGCACCGTGGCCTGCAGGGCTCACCCAGTCTGACGCCCTGAGGTCCTGCAGGAGCCCTTGGGAGACTGCAGTGTCTTCACTGAGCACAGGAGCTGAGCTCTTTTGAGGCTGTTTCTCTGATGCCCTTTACTGCTTCTCTGGTGGGCAGAGGGTTGGTGCAGGGTTGCGATGCCACCCTTAGCATCGCAGGAACCTTAGCTCTGCCCTAGCCAGGCCACAGGGAGATTTCCCGCCAAGGCCCCCATTGCTGCAGGGCCATCCAGAGCGGTGACCTCTAGGCAGGCGGCCAGCACTGCCTGACGGAGTCAGGAAGCCGGGGTGACCGGAGGCAGGACCAGAGGGGAGGGTGGCCTCAAATTCAGTGAGGGAGACACTGGGGATCCCTGGGCCACTAGGCTGTCTGGACATTGTGTTTCTCTAAGGATGAAGCTCTGGGGGAGCCAGACTGAAGCCGGTGTCCCAGGCGGTGGGCTCCCACTGGCCTGGTTTAGTCAGGGAGGACATTACGACAGGATAAAAAATAAATTCCCAAATTCCATGAGAGGAGCTGCCTTCCCGTGTGGCGAGCTCCCCATCAGTGGGGGTGTGCCCGCCCTGCCTGTCAGCCAGAGAGTTTAAGAGTGGATGCTAAATTCCTTCTGAGCCTGAACATTCTGGAATCCAGGTTCCTGCCCAACAGGGCTGTGGCCAGCTGGAGACACAGGTGATGGTGCTGGGGCTCCCAGCCGGCCATGGTGGCTTGGTGTCACCTCCCCGCCCCCCTTGCTATTGGGGTGCCACGTGGCAGCTCTGCCTGTTAGTGTGAACCGAGCAAGGTCAGTAGAGAAGCTCGTGAAGGGCTTTTGGACCCCCACACCCCGTCTTTCTGCTGTGAATGTGGGTGTGATGTCCGGCTCTGGGGCAGCCAGGTTGTGCTCAGGCGTCTGCCTCAGCTGAGGCCCTCGCGGCTTCTCTGGGCTTTGAGATCTGACTGAAGTAGCACTCTCAGCTGGGCTGCACCTCCCTCCCTGCAGGGACATTTGTGGGAGACATTTTTGTAGTCAGACTCCTGAGCCTGCGGGGTGAGGGGAGCCGTGGGGTGACATCTTCTCCATTTCTGGTCTCCCGGCAGGTTTCGCTCCCTCCACTGCCTCCTCTACCCGGACACTCCCTGGTGCCCACGACTGGTGGCCCGATGAATGCTGACGGGCAGAGGTTGGGCGAGGCCTTGGGTTGACCGTCGCCTCCCCAGGCAGCCTTGTGGGCCCATGGCAAGTGCCCTGTGGTGGACGGTCCCCGGCGGGCCCCCCGGGCGTGGGCAAGACCACCATGGCTGGAGGCAGGCGGAGAAGCATCCCGGCGGCCTGGAGGTGGGTGAGGGCCCGAGAGGCCCCAGAGGCTGGACCTCGTGGACTTGAGGGTGTCTGAATTGAACAAGGGCAGGGGCCCTCAAACTGGACTGGACCGAGCATCCCAGCCCTCTGGAGAGATACTTAGGTCCCTGACTGGGGCCACTCCCCCGGGGTCAAACTTGGGGCCCCCATTCCTGGCTCCCTTGGCAGGACCCCAGCCCTGAGGGTCCCGGGGGCATAGTGGCAGGTCTATTGCTCCCCCGTCTCCAGCTCCTTGCTCCCCAGCCCCTGCAACAAAGGGCCTCGTTTGGAGTATCAGGCCCAGGTGATGGCGCCGGGGGTCCCAGCCGGCCCTGGTGGCCTGGTGTCACCTCCCCGCCCCCCTTGCTGTTGGGGTGCCATGTGGCAGCTCTGCCTGTTAGTGTGAACCGAGCAAGGTCAGTAGAGAAGCTCGTGGAGGGGCTTTTGGACCCCCACACCCCGTCTTTCTGCTGTGAATGCGGGTGTGATGTCCGGCTCTGGGGCAGCCAGGTTGCTGCTGTGACAGAAAGGCCACGACAGCCCCCAGCTGTCCCTCCTGGCGCTGCTTCTGCAAGAAAATTAAACCCTTGTTAAGGCCTCCTGTCCCGCGGTGTCCTGTTGGCGGCCTGACCGGGCCTGGCCTGTGGCCGTCACAGCGGCGATGGCGGGCTCCTGGGTGGTGCCGCCCACTCAACAGACGAGGGGAGGAAGGCTCGCCTCCCGGGGTGGCGTCCGTGGCGCGTGTGAGTCAAGGGCCCTGGGCCTGGCTCCGAGGAGGAAGAGCTCAGCCAGCAGAGTGACCTGCGTGCCCGCGGGCCTGCGCCCAGCCCCGTGACTGTCCCCGAGAGTGCACGCGTGTGTCTGTGTCACATGCATGTGCAGGGTGGTCACACGCGACTTTGCACGTGTCGCCAGGTGCTGGTGCGAGTGAACTCTTCCCTTTCTCTGCCTTTGGGGCCGGTCAGAGATGAGGGAAGGCAGAGTGCAGACTCAGCAGAGGCTGAAGCCTCTGCGGTCAGATAAAGGAGCAGCTGACAGCCGCGGTAGGAACTGGACACACGCAGGAGCCCTCGGTCACTTCAGGCCCCAGAGTTCCCGTGAGTGACCAGAAATGAGCTGGTGACGTTTCAGCCCGGCGGTGTGGAGGTGGTGAGGGAGGAGAGGAAGCCTCTTCTCCCTGCCACAGCGTGCCCAGTGATTTTGGATGTTGGGGTCACAGTGGGTTCTGGACTTGGGGAGCCCGGGGGAGATCCTGGGATGGAGGGCATCTAGCCTGGCGGCTGGGCGGGGCTCGAGCTCCGGCCCTAGGACTCTGTCTGGGATGTCTGAACCCCAGGGCACTGGGCCCGCAGCCCTTGTTTTCCCAGGAGGAGTGGACAGCCCAGAGAGGGGTTGTATGTCTCCGGGGTCACACGGCAGGTCAGGTTCAGAGCGGGCTGCTTGTTGTCTTCAGAGCCGCCTCCGTTCCTGACCGTTGCTGGGTTTACGGGATGGACGCTCCAAGGGGCCAGTGTGCACCCCCAGCCCGTGGAAGGCTGCCGGCCAGCCTGCGTTTAGACGCGGCAGCAGATCTGCGGGTTGTTCTCAGATCCTGGGGGTCAGATGGAGGGAACAGGAGAACAGGACTCGGCCATCTGCTGCCTCCATTGTCCCAGAATAGCTGTGTAGGGAGGGGAGCAGAGTCAGCAAGGATCAGAATTGGAATGGAGGGAGGAGGGTGTTTGTGTTAACCCTTGTTTCTCTGCATGGGAGAGTGGGAAGCTGCCCACGCTCTTTCACTCAGGTGATTCCTGTGGGCCCCTCAGGCAGGGCCTGGGTGGGGCGTAAGGTGGTGACCCTGAGTCTACTATTCCCACTGCGCAGAGAGGGAGGGTGGGCGGGCGGGCGGGAGACTTTGGCCCATTGGTGGCCCCCAATCTCATCACAAAGTGACCACCTGACAGGGGTCACTGCCCTCCACCGCTCGATGGTCGCTCTGCACGGCTGGGACCCTTGCAGTCATGCCCGCTCACCCACGAAGCCGCCGTCTGCCCGTCTGACGGTGGGCGCCATGGTCCCAAGTGTGTGCTGGTCTGTGCCCCGCAGCTCTCTGCCTGGCTTAGTGGATACTCAGCGAATACTTGGGATGAGTAGAAAAGATGCGGGTGTGTCCCCCAACCTCTTTCACCTCTGGCAGCTGTAGGGTTTCCTAAAAGGAGCTGAATGCATAGAGGTAAGGCAAAGAGGAGCATCATGGAGGGATCAGGCTGATCACTTTTAGCACCACCCAGACCTCAGGGGCTCTTGACATGGTGCAGAGGGCGGGCTCAGCACGCCCAGAAGCCTGCTTGGTGCACATCTGGCCCCCCACGGATCAAGGTCAACCCAGCTGCAGGCCATGGAGGGAGGCGGGGCAGACGGCAGAACATGTTAAACGGCACCCCGAGGGCTCCCTCCGCAGGACAGAGCATTTGCTTGTTGATTTCTTCACTAAGTAAAATAGTCTGAAAAGAAGGCCTGTCCGAGACCAAAGTTGATCTCAGAGCCAGAGCGAGAAAGCACAACATATGGATCTTAGTTTTGATTCAAATCAATCGGCCCTAAAGAGACATTTTTGAGAGAAAAGAGGAACCTTGAACGTGCTTTGTATTAGATGGTATTAAGAAATTGCTAATTTTATTAGGTGCGATAATGATAATGAGGGTTTTTTTTTAATTTTAAGGAGCGTTCTATTATGTGAGAGGTACACTGTGAAATACTTGGGTGAAATGACATAATGTCTGGAATTTCCTTAAGAATGATGCTGGAGAGGAAGAATGAAACAGAGAGGCAGCGGGGGACAGGTGCTGGGGCGGGGGCGGGACACATGGGGCTCCATTACACTGCCCCTGTATCTGGTTTGCGTTGGACATTTTCCATAGTAAGCAGTAATATTTCCACTGCACTGGCCGTCTCTCCCTCCTCGGCGGTCTCCCTCGTGCCCCACATTCATGCCCAGAGAACATCTGCTTTCATGAGACACAGCTGTCCTGACTCCACCTCCTGTTCTCCCCAGCCACCCCGGGGGGACGGGGGCGGGGGTGGAGGGACAGACCTTATTGGGTGGATGATTGCAAGGAACTGGGGTGGGGTGGGGGGATGTTCCCACTGCCCAGTGATAAAGCAGCTGGGACGAGTGCTCAGAACCCCGAGATCAGGGTGGGCTCCAGGGAACTAGGCCCCAGGCCGAAGGTGGGCCAGGCAGTGGCCTGGGAGCAGGTCTGTCCCCCCACCCCCGCCCCCGTCCCCCCGGGGTGGCTGGGGAGAACAGGAGGTGGAGTCAGGACAGCTGTGTCTCATGAAAGCAGATGTTCTCTGGGCATGAATGTGGGGCACGAGGGAGACCGCCTAGGAGGGAGAAAGGGAAGGAGAGAGACGGCCAGTGCAGTGGAAATATTACTTTATTTTTTTTAAAGATTTATTTATTTGTGCATACAGAACTGAGGTACAGGCCAGAGGTTCAGGGGCGGCGAGAGGCTTCACCAGAGTCAGAGCGGGGAACAGAACAGGCAGATCGACGAAACACACTGCTGAGGGGAGCAGCGGGCGGGTCAGGAGAGGTCTGCCGCGCCATGTGGTCACCTCCGGGGCAGGCGGGAATCGAACTCATGCGGAAGGGCTTAAGCTTCTTAGTGCTGTGCTTTAACCCGCTGCGCCACCAGGGAGGGCCAGAAATATTACTTCTTACTATGGAAAATGCCCAACGCAAACCAGAGTACAGGGGCCAGTGTAATGGAGCCCCGCGTGTCCCGCTCATCTTCTGGGGCTCACAGGGAAACGAGGTGCAAGTCCTCCTCTCTCTGGGAGTCTCAGGTCACAGGTGGGGCACTCCTGAAGCCGTGGCATGGCACGTAGGCAGTGACGAAAGGCAGGGACAGGGAGGGAAGATGACGTCTGAGCGTGCAGTCAGCGGGGGCCAGGGAGACTCAGTGTGTCTGGGCCTCCGGCTGTGAGGAGGCTGGCAGGAGCCGGCCTTGAGATGGGGCTTGGGAAACCCCGAGGGGAGACACGCGTCTTAGTCGGGCTGTGGGTGCTGCCTTGACCTTGCGGGGTAAAGGTGAGGCAATTGCTGGGCACTCAACTCTTCCCCTTTCCCTCCTCCATCTCCTCCTGAATAACTTTGTAAGCCCCCCACCCCCCAGGCAGAGACGCTGCTCAGTGCATCTCTGCACCTGAGTGCCTGGCACGATGCTGAACACATAGCAGGCTCTTCATGAAGATCGGTGACTGGGTGAGTGCGTCAGCCTCAGGCCAGTATGAAATTGGCTGTATGAGTCACGGTCCTTGGCAAAAACAGATTCTAGGCCCCCAGCTTGGATCCTCAGCACCCCAAGTCCACAAAGAAGGCATCGGGGGATCTGGACCTTTACCTGGCTTTCCGAGAAGCTCAAAGTGAATGCTGGGTTAGAGAATGAAGTGAGAGTTGAGGTGGGTGAGTTCAGCACCACGGACAGAACCCACCGCTGCCTCCATCTGCCCTCCTCTCTGGATGCAGGGGCATTCTATGTGTTCTTGTGCTGGGGGCTCATGGTCTAGCCCTGGGGTGCAGGCGACACCTGTGGCCTTGGCCCCCAGGTGACCCAGCGCTTGTCTGTGCTCCAGGAGCACATGCCAGCCCTGACTCTGCACAGGGAGGGACGGGATAATAAACATTTCTTCTATTTCTTTAATAATTGTAAGTGACCCCCATACTGTGCAAGCAGAAAAGCATGAAGCCTGAGTCTCTGTGAACAAATGAATCCCCCAAACATGGTTTGTGCACCTACTGTGTTCAAGGGCTGGACTAGGAGCCCAGGGGCGCATAAAGAAGAGTGAGATCAGCTGCGGCCCCAAGGAGCCCCCGTCTTGTCAAACACGGCTCCGTGGCTGTTAGGAAGGAGAGCAGCCTTGAAGATAACCAGGCTCGAGCCGGCGAGGGTGGGCAGTAGGGAGGGGCGCTTGAAGGGAGACTCCCTGGGCTTGTGACCCCCTGCCGTATGCTGCTGGGAAACGCCTCAGCTTCCTGGCCTGAGAAATGGGGGGGCAGCACTGCCCCTGCCCCCAGCTGGGCACTTGCAAAGAAAGAGCCTGTTCAGCTCAGTGCCCAGGAGCCAGCGCAGGCACCAGCCACTGGCACAGGCCCACGTTTATGCCAGGCCTGGAGCCAGGCACAGTGAACGCGATGGGTGGGAGCTGGCACCCAGCATTCCCACTTTGGGGGCGCAGGTGGGAGCGGCTCTGACTGGCCGCAGCTACACTACACTTCCCGCCTTCCTTGGAGGGAGGGTGGTCACGTGGCTGAATTCTGGCTGGTGGCCCTGGCCCACTGGCAGGTCTCACCCACGAAACCCACCCAGGCCAGAGGACCCCTCTTTGTCCTCGTTGGCTGGGAGAGGGCCCTGGGGCACAGAGGTGCTCAGGTCCTGGGATCTCCTGGCAAAAGCCTCCACCACACCAAAGAACCACGTGCGGACTTGTGTTGAGTTGGACTCTGGAGAGTTTGGGGTGTCTGTTGCAGTGCTCAGCTCACCCCGACTGAGACACGGGGGTCTTAGAGACTGGTAAAGAAACCAGCACTCCCGAGAAAGAGTGCAAGGCGGGGCACCGAGGGACAGTGGTCTTTGCGGGAAGACACTCTGAGGATTCGTTTTAGGTTCCTCTCAGTGTAACCCATAAACCTCCAGCCCCCACAGGTGCTAGTGTGAAGTTCTCTCGCTCTGAGAGCCTCACTTCCATCCAGGACACTTGAACCCACTCTAGGGTGCTACCCAGGTCACTCACAAGCCTCCTCCACATTCTGGTTTTGCCCCAAGGTCTATCGTGAACTTGGCCCTGAGGGACAGAGACCTGTCCCTGGACACCTTTCTCTTCCCTACCCGAGCCCTCACCTTCTGGATAAACGGCCCTCCAGATGAAACTACGCTTCTCTTTCGTCCCACTGTTTCTCCCAGTTTTGTTCAGTTTTCACATTAAAGCATTTCTACACCTTTGATGACTTTATGGAGGCGCAATACAGACCAGGAGCAAAACACCCAACTTACCAGTTGATCTGCAAGCCGCCTTGAGGAAGCCCAAATCTCTCTTATTTGTGCCTGATTTTTAAATTAAATTGAAGTCAATTCTAATACCGACGCAATATGTTTACTGTTCCAGTTATCCAAGGCTGCACAGCAAACCACCCCCACCCAATTTAGAGGCTTAAAATAGCAACACCACGCATTTTGCTCATCAATCTGCAGTTGGGCGGCCTGGGCGGGGCCGCTCCCCGCTGGGATCAGACTCGGGTTTCCTTGTGTCTGATGCCTCCTGTGAAGCCCTGGCGGGGGCAGCTGTCACTCCTGCCTCTGGGGGCTCGTGGAGTGGAGTCGCAAGGTGGCTGGATTCTTCCATGCTGGCTCGGGGCTCCAAGCCAAGCAAGACAGTTGAGGGGGAAGCTGGCTTCTTCCCCCAGCCCTCAGCATGGCCCGGCCTGGAAGTCAGGCCACGTTGCCGTGTTGGGGTCAGTCACCAAGCCTGGCCTATACTCACAGAGAGGGGACTGGATGTCCCCACCATGAAAAGCCACATTATGAATTGAAGAGCCATGTCAAAGCACATACAACACAAAACCTGCTGTGTGGATGGTTTGGGACCTTCACCACATGGGGTAACGTCACCCAACCTTTCCAGAATGTCTGAGAGGGACGTTTCCAGGCTCCTCCACGCTGTAGGTACCCCCTTGGTTAACTTCACCTGCGCTGCCACGGTAAGGCGAGGGTGCCCGCCACCCACCCATCGGTCTCCAGGACTCTCGGGTGTGTCTGTTGCTGAGCCTCATGCTGCTGTGACAGGTGTCCCAGTGTCTGCTTGAGCCCTGCTCTGCGTTCTTTGGAAACACACCCCGAAGTGCAATTGCTGAATCATGTGGTAATTCTGTGTCTAGCTTTTCCTGAGCAACTGCCGGCGTCATGTTACACTCCCACCAGCAACCACCAGCGCTCAGTTCTCCACCTCCTCCCCCGCACCTGTGCTTTTCTGTTTTATTTTTTTTTAAATGAATAGTCCTCCTACCAGGTGTGACGCGCAGGTAGGTGAGCCTCTCCCTCTGACCAGGGAGGCGGAGCCTCATTTCATGTGGCTTCTCGGCCACTTCTAGCTCTCGTTCGGAGAAATCCTTTTCTTCAAGTTCTCTGCCCCGTTTTTATTTTTACTTATTTTTTGGGGGTGGCTGAATCCTCACTCCTTTCTGTAGCCATGTAATATTTCAAAGAACAGTTACACGCTTTTTATTAGCCAGCCCTCAGTGGATGGATATTCAGTTTCTTTCCAATTTCCTGCTGTTCAAATGATGCTACAGTGGATTTTCTCCTGCACGTTATTATGTTTACACATGAGTGTGTCGGGGGATAAATTCCAAGTGGTAAGATTAGCGCACTTATCATCTAGGTAGATGCTGCCCAATCGCCCTTGAGGGTGGTTGTACCGATTATATTCCCCGGGGCCCTGCGAGGGAGCACAGCTTTCAAAAGAACACACATGTTTTCGGCCCTGCGCCCAAGACTTCCTCTTCCTGAGGGATGCTAATCTGACTTTCCTAATACTGATTAAAACATTGGGCCAACGCAGCACTCTGCTAAGGGATTTGTGACTTAATTGCATTTGTTCATAAAATGGAATTAATATCGAATAACTTGCTATCAACAGAACTAATTTTGACGCTGCGCTATGACAAATCTATTCACGTTTCATAAATCCATTCAAAGTTAAAAAAAGGAGCTGCTGTTGAATGCCGTTCAACTGATATCAAAAATCAGACTCGATCTCCACACGCATGCCAATCACCAAAGAGTGCAACATTTATTTTTATCCTGTAGCTGTGAGAATTCACAACTGGAAAGTCTTTTTTTTCTTATCAAGAGTATCTAATGAGATTCTGGAACAATGCACATGTCAAATAGAAACAGCCTGCCCGTCCCACATAAACCCTGTGTGGATTCGGAATAAGCAGCCCTGGGAAGTCCCCCACCAAGCATTCACCCCAACACCTCACCAAGGAAGTAACTGAAAGTTGCTAAGAGCAAATCAGGATCCAGCTGTAACAGATAAGCAGATTATAAACATGTGGATTGTGTGATATTATACACACAATTAGGGTCCTAATTAAGTATTTATAGTTTTTAGGCAGAGAGGGGAGAAGACCCCGATAAATGAAGAAATATACTCAGGACAACACATTCTACATATTCTGCGCAGCCACGAATGTAGTATTGTAGTAACTGACAACCAAGCCCGATGCTAAGCAAAGCAGGATGCGCACTGGGAGTGTGAGAAGTGGTTCCTGCAGACGCAGTCAGTGCACGCCACCTTCATTCAGACGCCGTTCACGTCAACACCAGGGCACGGCCTTGTGCGAGGCCTCGGAGTTGGTCCAGCCTCTTCCGGCCAGAGAATCCCAGGTCACCCCACACGACTTGCTTCCTCCAGTGACAGTGTCACCAGCTCCAACGGCAAAGAAGCCAGATTGCAGCCAGATGGGTGCTGCGATGCACCTCCTGCCCAGGACACATCGGCCTCCTCCTCAGCCCCCCGACGTCGGAGACACGCAGCTCGCCAGAGACCTGCTTTCAGTCTCCCCAGGTGAAGGCTGGGGTACCGCCCAGCTTGGGGCTCCCTGCCTGGGCGTCTCTGCCTCCCTTTCCAGTTGCTCCTCCTTGTCTACGGGGCTTCTGGATATGGGGCTCCAGGGGATGCCTGAAACTGTAGATGGTCTGGGGTCCTTAGACCCTAATGATCCATAACTGATAAAATTTAACTTACAAACTAGGCCTAGCAGGAGATGAAAGCAATAGCTGGTCATGGAGCAGAACGTTATAACAATCTACTATCACAAAAACTACGTGGGTGGGTCCCCTCTCCCAGATGCCTTACTGTGCGCAGACAGGTGATGTCACGGAGCCTGCAAAATGCGGACCCACAGCCCGGGGCTCGCTGGGGCCCAGGCTGCCGCAAGTCAGGAAGCTCACCCGTTCTTTACCTAATGCTTCCCTTTACATTGACCCCTTTTACCTAAAGACAACTGTTCTAAAAAGGCATTTTGTGAGCCAGTTATATTATCTCCAACATGCATAAAAATAAGTATGTGATTCTTAAAATAACCAAGTCCACCAACTTCTAAAAATTAGTATGTTACTAGTGAAATTCACACCACCTCTTAGTTAACGACAAAGCACCCACGAGCTCCCTCATCCCCGCTCTCACCCGCCCTGCAGCGTCTGAGCGCCTCGAAGGACGAGCTCCCAGCTGGGTGTCCTCTGCACCCCTCGAGCTTGGCCACACCGGGCCTCACCTGCCGCCCAGGCCCAGGGGGAGTCAGGGATGAGCCCTCCCCAACGCCTTCAGGCCCGAGGAAGCTCCTGTGGCACTTCTTCCACAGGTACCAGGCTTCCCCTCTCTTAGCTAGGTGGTCCTGGGGGCGGGGGTTTGTGGGGGCCCCTGTAGCCTAGATGCTGAGATGGAATCCCTGGGGGCATTGCAGGCCACCACCACCAGGGGGCACTCCTGCCTCACCTCTGCTTTCGTGGGAGGCTCACACCAGTCAAGGTGGGCCTGGCTAGGTTCCCATGCCCGCGTACTGCCCTAGGGTGGGGTGGGCGGCAGGCTAGGCATGGTAAGGGCCACACGGGGCTTGGGGTCTTGAAATGGGCCCCTGCACTCACATTCTGAGGAAGCCTGCCCACTACCCTGCCAGGGGAAAAAAAATCCCACAACACATCTTTTTCAGCTCAGTAGGGCCAGCTGGGGACAGCTGCCATCAATTAAATAACCCTGCCATTTGGTGAAGCCGAGGTCACCCTGCGTGCAGGTGCTGGGCCCACAGGGAGCGCCAGACAGCCTGCTCGTGACCTGCCCTCTACCTCAGTCCTCGGAGAGGAGAGGGGCAGAGAACAAGGTCGGAGGTCAACCAGGGCCTCTCCTGGGTACCTCCTGGGCCCTGGGGCACGGGCCCCCCACTTCTACCCAGGAAGACCCGTCTAGGGGGACTGGGCCTTCTGCAGCTGTCCTTCCCCAGCCTGCCGGGCCTCAGTGTCCCCGCCGGTAAAATGGGACATGTCCGCCCTGCTTTACCACCCCAGAGCAGGCTGCGGAGACTGAGAGCAAACAGCAGAGAACAGGCCAGACAAAAGCCAAGACTAAAACGGAACTGGCCCACCCCGCCCCACCCCTTCCTGGAGTCGGCAGGAATCAGTAACTGTGCCGCTCTGTGCACCCCCCCGCCTTGCTGGAGCTGGTGACTGGGGAGCCCGTGGCTCGGGCCTTGCCCTCGGATGACTTTTCTCTAGCTGCTGTAATCTCTGTCTTCATGCACTGGCTGGAAGAGGGGAGGAGAAACGGGGAGAGAGAGCCTGGAGCCTGGGGCAGCTAGGACCCCCGCTCTGGGGCGGGGGGGCAGGAAAAGGGCAGGCAGGGTTCTTGTTCCTGGGGTCTCAGAGTCCTCAGGGCTGGGCGGCTGTAAGTGGACATGTCGGAGGTGAAGATTCCTGGTCTGAGTACTGAGGTTGGGGAGGCGAGGAGGGGGAGCCTGGCTGGTTTTTTTTCCCCCAGGGAGCAGACTTAGGGGCCCTGTGGAACTGAGAGTCCCTGGGGGCAAAATGCCCAGCCAGGGGCAGGAAAGGGGTTTCAGGGGGAAGAGAGACCCAGAGGGCAAGAAGGTGTGAGCGATTTTGTCTCTGCATTTTCCACCCCAGTTTTTGGGGTGTGCAGCTGCAGCTTTCTGAGATTCGGTGTGGGCCCTGTATTTGTCTCGCCTTTGGGAAGGCTGTTCAGTGTGTGTGTGTGTGTGTGCGTGTGAGAGAGAGAGAGAAAGAGAGGGACAGCGAGAGGGACAGAGTCAGAGACAGAGAGACCATGAGGAGGGGAGCTCGCCCGTTGGCTGCCAGCTCTGGATCCAGCCTCCAGCCCTGCAGAGTTTCCTTGCTGAGCCTCTGGGGGCCCCACGCTGGGGGTGGGATGGGGGGAGCCTAGATATGCCGGGGTAAAGCGACCGTGGGCTGTGTGTCTGTGCGTGTGTGTGTGTGTAGAGGTGGGTGCGGCTGAGCTCAGCTGTGGCACGTTCCTCGGCCACACTGAGAAAGTCCACAAAATATGCCTGGCGTTTCCTCACGCTCGCTGCTGGTGCCCTGCACACACGTTTACCGTGGATGGTGCTCCCAAACAGCCCCCCTCCTGGGGGCTCTCTGGCTCTAATGTTGGGGTTTCAGCCGGTGTCAGCAGGGGGATAGTTTGAGCCGTAGGGACCTCCCCGTGCTGCCCTCGTGACATGGACACGTGGGAGTCCTTGACCTCGCCTTTGACAGGTGGATCGTGTATCATCACCACTTACTTTTGCTTGTGTGGCTCTAACAAGGGGAAGGGCGCAGCCCAGGGTCAGTCACAGTAAGAGCAGAGGCTGTGCGGTCGGCCCGGCCCCCGACTCGAGAGGGATCTCAGTTGCCTGCACCAAACATCCAGCAGAGAGCTAAAGCCTCCCTGTGAACTTAACAATGGTGCCTGGTACTTCAAGTCTCCTCCTGTGTACCAGCCCCTGCTCCAAGCTCTTCCCTGGACAACTGGTGTTGAGAGCCGCCCTCACAGGTAAAGAAATAACAGACTAGAAGTAACAGTGATTTAAATGAGGCTGAAGTTTTTCTCCCTCCCACAGAAAGGATGTGAGGAAGTAGGCACCCGGGGGTGGTGAGTGGCTCAACAGTGTCGTTAGGAACCAGGCTCCCCCTGACATTAGCTTCCACCCTCAGGGTCACCTCGTGGTCCAAAATGGCTGCGGAATCACCCACATCACACCTTACTTTCAGGAGCAGGCCCAGATCAGCTGACTGTTTTCCTCTCCCCACCCATCAACTTATACTCACCCCTGACTGGCCTCTTCTGCTGCCAGGAAGGCTGAGAAACGGAGTCTTCTGACTGAACATGCTTCAGGCAGATCTTGTTACTAAGGTAGGTGAATGCTACATGGGTACCTCGGTCCCTGCCCTGTAGTAGAGGCCTGTGCACCCCCAAGTGGTACCCACCTCTTTTCCAGGTGCTGTGACTATTTCAGACCAAACAGTCAGGGCTGGGGTTGGGAAGAGTCCAGGGGGGAAGGCCAGGTGCTGCAGGGCTGGCTGGCCTGGGGCGAACTCCCCCCTCCGTAGTCTCTAGCAGCCTGAGTCTTGGGCACGACATACCTGTCGGTGTGCAGGCATCTGTTAGCACCTTGCTTGGGTAGACACCCAGGAGTGGAGGATCTGGGTGATGGGAGAGGTGTGTGTTGGACATGTATGTTGGATCTCCCTTCCAACTGTGGGGAGAGCAGCACCTCATTTTTCCAATATTTAACATTTTCAGTCTTTTAAAATCAGCCCATTCCTGTGGGTGTGTTGTAACTTGGCTTCACTTTGCACGCCACTGAAGGCTGCTGGTGTTGGCTTCTTGTGGCATATCGTACATTTCGACGATCCCTTTTGCAAGTGCTGATTCGTATGTTTTGTCCATTTTAAAAATCGCGTGCTTGCTTTCCTGCTGAACGTTGGTGCTCTTTATGTATGCTGGCTACTAGTCCTGTCAGGCCCATGTACTGAAATATCCTTTCTGCGCCTGTGGGTTGGCTCTTTCCCCTCTTTATGGTGTCTTTCTTGAAATACAGAGTCTTAATTTTAATGAAACCGAATGTATTACATTTTCTTTTAAGCTTGATGGGTTTGGGCCCTGTTTAAGAAAGCGTTGCCTCCCACCATGGAGTCTTTTGATCATACGACTCACATCCCTCTGGCTTCTCTCTCCCTCCTCATCACCCGGCAGAAGCACTTTCCAGGAGCTGGCGTTGGGGAGAGCAGAGGTGGGTTGGGAGAGCCGTGTTGAGTGGTGGGGTTAAAGCCTAGATTACCGTCCCCCCCACACTCCCCAACCCCCATGAGCTTATGTCTCCCACCCCCTTCCTTTCCCTCCATAGATCTGGGTTCATGCAGGGCTGCAAGATTAAGACCAGAGATTAAAAGATTACCTCTGGCCAGGAAGGCAAATTCTGCCTCTTTGCTGCTGAAGGGAGCCCCCGGGGGAGGATGTTGGCAGGGAGCTGGTAGTGGTGATGGAGCCTCCTCCACGGGGGTCTCCCCTTCCTGCTCGGAGCCCCTTCCCCCTGCCAGAGGCCAGGTCTGAGCTACACCCTGTGGGTGGCCTGGGGCACGTGCTCACCCCTCTGGGAACCAGTCCTCAAGCTAGAGAGAGGGTGGGGGAGCTGAGCACTAACATGGGCTCCGGGGGGGCTCTTCAAGGGTGACCCCGGGACCAGCAGCCCCTGTATCAGTGGTTGAGAAGTTAGAAATGCAAACTTCAGGCCCCTCCCCAGATTTATCGAGGCAAAAACTGGGGACAGGGAGGGGATTCTGGTGTACAGTAAGGCCCGGCGTCAGCACCTTTGGTGATGGTGAAATTGCTAATTTTAGAGCATGTAATCCTGCTTAAGAGTATGAGCCCCTCGCTTGTGATGCAGATGCTGTTGTTCACCCCACTTTACATGTGAGGAAAAGGAAGCATAGAGAGGTGAAGCAACTTGCCCGGGTCGCACAGCTTGAGGCTGGGGCGGCCGGATGCAGAGGCGAGCTGCTGAGCGCTGAGTGCTGTCCTACACTCGGACTTCCCAGCACTGTGCGCCCTGGGCCTCCCCAGAGCCCACAGATTTTGTCTGCTGCTTCCCGGGGTGCTACCTCTGACTCCCAAGGTTCTTCTTGGGGTCTCACCACTGACTCTGATCCCCTGAACTCTGTACCCCCTGACATTTGTTCTTCCCACATGGGGTTCCTTTCTGCTTCCTTTTCCTGCCCTTCTGGGGTGCAGATGTGGGGGTGCGAGTGTCTGCTGGGAAACACCCCTTTTGCCTGAGGCTGAGAAAAGTGGGTGCTGATTGCTGATCCCAGCAGCACAGTCAGTCCGACTGGAAATGGAGACCACAGCGCCCGCCTGACGTCTCAGAAATCCATTCCTGTCTCGGTTCATTTCCTCACTCAGTATTTAGTGATTCCAGCCGAAGAGCAGAGGCCGGCAGAATGCTGGAGGCAGAGAGAAGCAAAAGAGACAAGAGGAAACCTGTTCATTAATTTTACGATTCTCCCAGCCAGCCCCCTCCTGCCGAGGGATGGTGCAAACCCAGCCCCCCAATGCTGGAAAGTGATCAAGGAACAGCCAGGGCGCAGATGAGGAGACTGATTTATGGGGGCAGCGCTGGGGAGCAGGACTGAGCATGCTGGCGGCGGGGGGGCCCTCCATCAGGCTCCCTGGGGGAGCCGAGGGGCTGGCGCCCAGCTCCGGCTGCCTCTGAAGCCTGCCCCTCTCAGGACAGGCCATGGAGGGAGAGGCCTGCGCTCAGGCGGGGGTATGCTCCCGTTGCTCGTTGCTCGGGGTCCCCAGCGCCCTCCCTCCCCCACTTCTCCTTCCCAGTTCTCTTGGCCTGCGGTCTCCTGAGTGGGGGGTGGGGGCTGGACAGACCCAGGATGCGTACTGGGCGCCCTTCCCTGAGCCTCAGTTTCCTGTTCTGTAAAGTTACGGCCTCAGCCCAGCAGGGATAGCCTCACAGGGCGGCTGAGGTGAACTGGGGTGACCGTGAGCTGCACGGGGTCCCACGCTCGGGGTGATGGCGTGGCAAGAGGGACGAGCCCCCCGCTTCTGCTGTCTGTGCGGGAGCTGCTGAGGCAGACGGTGTGCGTGCAGGCATGTGCATCCGCGTGCGCACACACGCCTGGAGCAGGCACACGCGCAGGGCACACACGCGTGAGGACACACACAGGCACGCGACACACATGTGGGCCCGCGTGCGGGTGCTGTGCAGCCGTGAGCTGGGCTCTCATGCGCCCCGCCACCCCTCCAGCTCCGGAGGGCCCCTGTGGGTGGGGGCAGGGGTGTGGCCGGGTGCCCATGCCCAGACCCCATCCAGCTGCTTATTTATTGATTAATTCTGCTGCCAGCTGATGGATGCCAAGCCTGTGCCAGGCGCAGACCCTGGGCTGATTTACATAATTAAAAACCATCAGTAAACCATCAGCGGAGCCAGGCCTCCGCTGCCAACTGCTTCCTCTAGCATGACAACAGGCTGAGCTTGCCTCCAGCACCCCACCCAGGCCTCGGTACCCCAAGGCCGGCTCCCCGCCCCGTCACCCACACCTCCGCAGCTTGAGCCCGCCAGCCTGGGGCTCAGCCACTGCCCAGCCCACGATGGCGGGACTGGAGCGTTCTGGAAGTCTCGAGTCGCTGACTCTGAGATTCTATTAGTCGATGGTTCTAAGGTTCTTTGATGGAGAGTCTCAGATTAGAAGATTCAGCGGTGATCCTCAGTGGATGTGATTTTTCAAGAGTCTATTACTCTATGTGACAAAGGGGAAAAAATGTTTGCTCTCAGCAGTCCTGCCGCTGTGGGGAGGGGCCACTCTCCGGGCCTGCTCACTGCGGAGCCCGACTGGGCTGGGCACTTCACACAAGGGGGAGACGTGTCCCTGTGGGGGTCAAGGGCAGGGATGGGGGCGGGGGGAGTGGAGAGCAGGGACCGGAGGCGGCGGCCGCCTTCCAAGAAGCCCCGGCGGAGACTGCCTTCACGCCCTCGCCCTCCCGAGCCACCTTCGGGGACTTTAGAGCAGGTCTCCCATTTCTCGAGGCAGCCTGTGGGCGCCTCCGCTTCCCAGCTGTGTGATCGTGGGGGGCTACCTGGCCTCTCTGAGCTGCGGTTACCGTCTCACCTGCAACATGGCGGGCCTGCTGGGATGCAGCTGGTTGTGGGAACCCTAGCAGAAGGTGGCCCTTGCGGCTGGGGAGACCTGCCGAGGCAGATTAGACTCGGCGCGACGAGGCGGGAGGCTGGAATCCCGTTCCCCTAGGCCAGCTCCAGCAGGCCCTGCGCTCCCGGGGTTTGTTGAAGGAATGGAGGGTTTTCTCTCCTCCCCGTTCCTCCCAAATGTGGGGCCAGCTCCAGCCAGCCCTTGGCCCCTTAGGCAGCCTGGCCGGGACTCAAGCTTCCCTCAGGTGGGCCCCGACCTCTCCTCCTCCATGGTCCCGTCTCCTCCTCTGCCTCTCCATTTATATAGCTGACCCCACTCAGCGGGGCTCCCGCCCCACCCCGCCCCTGTGCCTCACCACAGCGGCATTCCTCCTGAGTGGACTGGAGAGGACCCAGTGGCCTGATCTCAAGCCCACTGTCATGTCCGGGAGGGCACTTGCTGGCCAAGGGCCCCTGAGGTTAGACAAAATGAGAAAAGAATTGTAGAAAGCCGTTGCCGCACTGTGTGGAGACAGACGTTGACCAGACTTCCTGGCTGGTGTGTAGCACACAGATTCCCAGACACCTGCCCGTCACCTGGTGTTGTGCATCAATCATGGTGATTGTCATAATGAAGAACATAGAAACGCAATGTGTAAATCAGTGACAGATGGTCAGAGCGTGCAGCCCTGGAGGGTGGGGCTGGCAGCTAGTTAGTCCTTAAGAGGCTAACCGTCCAGTCTCTGCACTATGGGGCATTCGCTAGGCCTCTCGCCCCTAGGCGTGTGCTCACTGGGGTGTGAAACCCAGTGAAAGAGGAGACTCAGGTCCCCGCCCTGAGCCACAGAGCATGCGTCATAGCAGCCCCAAGGTGGACACAAATGCTGAAACCTACATAAATCGATCAGAATAGGAAACAAGTACACATGACGGAGTATTAGTCAGCCTTAAAAAAGGAAGGAGCGTCTGACCTGTGCTACCACATGAGTGACACCGAGGACAGGATGCTAAGTGAAATGTGCTAAATACACGGGCCAGTGTTGACTCCTCTCCTCGGCATGGGGAGCCGTGAGTTTGTGGACAGAAAGCCGCAGCTGTCCCCAGGGGCTGTGGAGTCAGCATGGAAGGGACAGTTTCAGTCTGGGAAGATGAAGTCATTCTGGAGCTGGAGGGGTGAAGGTCACACGGAGGAAACATGCCACTCAACTGTTAGAATGGTTCCGACAGTCGACTTTATGCCTATATTTCATCACGTTTTATTGAGAGATTGTTTTGATTTTGTTTCTAATCCATCTTTTGTTTTCTTAACTGTTCACTATGGATCCTCCCAGTCCTCCCCCCGCAGGATGAGAAGGGGCCCGGCAGCGGTCCGCAGCCCCCTTGGCAGGCTCGACTGCCCACAGCTACGCAAGAGAGCCGGGCTCTCTGATTCCTTCCTCTGCTGCTGGGGTTGTGCTGGAGACGGTTGTTCTGGGCGCTGAGGGTGGACCTCACAGAAGTCTCAGAAGAGCCAAGCAGGGCGCTCAAGCGCCGGAGAGTCCTGGACAGCAGCCGGGACCCTGCTTTGGCTGCATGACACACGGGAGGGCTCCTCTCTGTTTGGCAACAGCTCTTTGGATGTTTTTAATATGCTCACCGCTGTGTCATCGATTTCTCTCTGAGCAAGTGGAGAAAATCATCAAGTGCTGAGACAGAATCAACCTCTGGGGTCAAGAAATTTGCCCCCCAGTTCGGTCTTACAAAGTGCTGATATCATTTTATGAAATGTGCAAGTTTGCAAAGCCACAGAGCGGGATCACTCAAGGGGCAGAGCGCTAGGCAAGCCACGTTCCCTGGTCAGCCTTGGCCTCGCTGGCGTCAGGGTCCTGCAGGGGTTAATCTCATCCCTCGTTTGGGAAAAGCATCATGTGGCCCTTCGTGCAGGTGGCAAAGTCGGTTTTTGTTCCGCCTTTTGCTAAGAGGTTTCCTCCCAGTGGCCTGGGTCTGATGGGACTTGGAATGTTCTCAGCTTCTTTCAGCGCTGAAGGAAGATGGGGGAGGCAGCTGTCCCCCTGGGGTGCCCTGTGACAGCAGCGAGCGCCGGCTCCCCAGCAGGTGCTCCACCCACACGGCTGCGCCTTCCTTACAGCCCACGTGGTGCGTCAGCCCTGATGCCGGCCTCTCTCTCTGGTTTACTCAGAGTAATCAACAAAAAGTCCTCCCGCGCACATCAGCGTTGAGTGGTGAGCGGGACTCAGACACATCGTGCCCTGGTCTATGAACAGGTGAGGCTGCGGGCTGGACAGGACCCCACTTCCAGCGCTTTCACAATCAAAGGGGCATTGCTGAGCCTCCGGGTCTGTCACGATAACAAAGCCAGAAAGACTTAGCTGGGGTGGGGTTTTCTTCTTTCTAGCGGAGCAGGATGTGCGTGATGTGACCAGTGCTGACAGGCTGACAGGTTGCTGTGTTTCAAGATGAATGAATTGACCAACTTATTTATTTTATTATTTATGCCTTTCCCAACCTGCAGGCGCTGCCTTTGCATTTGCATTCCAGCCCATACAGGGGCAGGAAAACAAAGGCGAGGCACGCACCTTGTCTTTGAGAACACGAATAGGAGCGTGCACAGTTCTGCCCCTCTCCACTGACCGGGATCCAGCCACGTGGCCACACCTGTCTGCGGGATAGGCTAGGAAGTGTAGCCTGAACCTGGGCAACTGTATGTTCAGCAGGTCCCGTGCAAGGGTCCGTCGACGTCAGGAGACAGCTCGCAGTCTTTCTTTAATTCAGTGAACAGGGTTGATTTCCTCTGATGGTGAGGAAGAAGGAGGTGAAGGGGCAAGGAGCTCCCTGTTTCTCACGGCGTTGACTCTCAAGTAAGAGGAGAGCAAGAAGGGAGAGAAGGGAGTGCGTGGTCCGCTGTGTCTCAGGGCCGAGTCAGAGGGGAGGTGAAAGTCTGGTGACCCTGAGGGGGCACGCAGGGAGGGCCTCGGGGAGAGGCCTCGGTGAGGAGACGGAGATAGCTGTTTGGCCCCCCTTTTTTTTTTTAATTAAAAAAAATTTTTTTTAAAGATTTATTTATTTGTGCATACAGAACTGGGGTACAATCCAGAGGCTCAGGGGCGGTGAGAGGCTTCACCAGAGACAGAGCGGGGAGCAGGACAGGCAGATCGACGAAGTACACTGCTGAGGGGAGCAGCGGGCGGGTCAGGAGAGGTCTGCTGCGCCATGTGGATCTCTTCCGGGGCAGGCGGGAATCGAACTCATGCGGAAGCGGCTTTAGCTTCTCAGTGCTGTGCTTTAACCCGCTGCGCCACCAGGGAGGGTGTTTGGCCCTTTTTAATCCATGAAGGAAAGGCAAGAAATGGGCATGTGACCTCAAGACAGATTTTTTAAGATGAAGAAATCATGCATGTGTGGTGATAGGGATGATCTTAGGGAGGAAAAGATGAAAACGAAGGAGAAGGAAGGAGAAAATGCTGGAGGAGCAGACCCAGGTGACGGCCTGGGGTCCTGGGTGTCCGGGCTCTGGCGGACGCCTCCTGGATGCTCCTGCTTCCTCGGTGCATCCGAAAAGGTCACCCATAGCTTCCCCCCAAACAGGGAGGTGAGCCTGGAGGTCTGGAGACCGGGGAAGGTGTGTGTCCGCCAGCGAGGGGCTTTCCCGCGGGAGACAGGAAGCCCAGCAAAGGTGCAGATGTGGGCCCAGTGTGGTCAGCATTCCCGGTGGGTGAAAGGTGCGGTGCGCCAGTCATAACTGCTTCCTGTGTAAGAAAAACTCTTTCTTAGAGACCTGGAAAGAGCCCGCTGGTGGTGCAACGGGTGAAAGTGCAGCACCGTGAAGCTACAGGCAGCCACTGCAGCACAAGTTCAATCCCCAGCCTGGGAGGTGACCCACATGGCGCAGCAGACCCCTCCTGTCTCCCCGCTGCTCCCCTCAGCAGTGTATCTCAGTCACTCTGTCTGTTCTGCTCCCCACGCTGTCTCTGGTGAAGCCTTTCACCTCTTGCACCTCTGGCCTGTGCCCAGTTCTTGTATGCATAAATGAATAAACCTTAAAAAAAAAAAAAAGAAAACTAAGAGAAAAGAAAAAGCTTTCTTAGGGGCCCACCTGCTGCTGAGATATGTTGACTGGAACAAGGTCACATGGTTATGCCTCGCTGCAAGGGAGGCAGGGAAACCAGGAACAGGACTCTGAAGATGGCCAAGAGGAGGGGCCCTCCCTCATCCAACTCAGCCAGGGCCCAGCCCAAAGGGAGGGGGCCTGCCTGCCGCGCCCTCCTGCCGTGGGACAGTGCTGTGTCACCCAGAGGCGCCCCCCCACGCTCTCGTGGTAATTACCCCCTTGCCATGTGTCGGTCACGGAGTGCGTGGACCTCCCGCCCCCAGGAGTGCCGTTTGATAAGCGATAACATAATTTTGCCCTGGTTGAAGCTGTTTTGCCACCCTGACACTCACCGCCTGGCTGGCTTTTCTACGCACGAGCCTCTGGGCTTCTGGCCTGTCTGCCTTTGGTGACGCACAGAGGTGGTGCAGGAGAGCTTTATGTTATTCTTGTTCTAGAAATACTCCGATGGTCTCCCAGAGGGATGCCTTGACTGTCTTGTGGGGAAGGTGAGAGGACTTCGGAATGGCCCTTCGAAGAAGCCTGCACGGCCAGCTGGCCACGGGAGCCCCCACCGCGGTCATGAGCGGGACGCAGCCCCGCTTGCGGTCTTCGGGGTTCACTTTCTATGTTTGCTTTTCCTCTTCTGCTGGCGCAGAATCCTGCATCTCCAAAGCAGCACCGACCGCAGGCATAACAAATCCTCCTCGTGATTGATGGTTAGGCCGCGTTCTGACTTAAGGAACTTTGGTGAATAGTGTCCTCCTTACTTTAAAGTTTCGACAGATCATCTCGCACCAGCAATCATTTCTGTTATTGGGGCTGGAAGCGACACTCACACACCTGGGGCTGTCTGTGTGCGGCCCGTGCAAGGTGGAGCACACACCTGCCTGCATCCTCCGCCTTCACCGCAGCACGCGCACTGTGGACGTCTGAGAGCACCCTCCCGTGTGTCCGACACCTTCCTGCTAGGAGCTGCAGCCTGTCCCTTCGCCGCCCATCTGAGCTGACCATAGCGACTCACTCACCGCCAAGGGAAGGCAGTGGAAGCGTGTTTAGTTATTTCCAAGGCCGGGCTCAGAAAGGCTGTGGTTTTCTGCCTGCTTTCCTGGGACACCAGCCATCATGTAAAAAGTCCAGTGCTCTGCTTCTGCCGTGCTGGAAGCCAGCTCTGTGGTTACGGGCTCGGGCACAGCCGCCAGCCTGGAGGGAGCCCCAGGTGCCAGCTGCCGGAACGCGGCTCCGGGCATGGGCACAGCCCAGCCGAGCCATCGCTGAGGGCTGTCCCTGGCCTCCGCTGCACCTGCGTGAGCACCCCAGGCAAGAACTGCCCAGCTGGGCCCTTCCAAGATGTTCAACCCACAAAATCATGAGCGGAATAAAATGGTTCTTTTGGCCACCACTTGGATTTTGAAGCCGCGATAGTAAGCAGAACGTGCAGAATTCCTTCAGTCCTGATTTTTCAGATAAAGAAATGGAGGCCTGGAGAGATGAAGCAACTTTTCCGCATTTCCATGGTGGGAGACCAGCGCAGGCGGGGAAATCCTCACCTTCTGCCTAAGAGGGGAAGCAGCAGCGGGATGGCATGGGGGGTGGAGCGCGCCTGCCGTAGTGGGCTGGCTGAGGGAGCGTCCGGCTGAGGGAGGCCGTTGCCCCACCGGCCACCCCAGGCCCGGGGCTCGTACCGCTTTCAGAACTGCAAGCATCAAACTTAACTTCATATTTCAAATTTGCAAAATGTAAGTGAGGGGAACTCTGCCTCTGTCATCTCAAACCTCCCAGCTGCCCCAGGGACCTCAGGCTTTGCAGAGCACACGGGGAAGCCGGGACCCCTCCCCCCCGGCCTCCTCGGGGCTGCTGGTGACAAATAGCAGCGCCGTGAAGTTAAAGTTCATCGGCTGCTGGGAGCACCTGGAGGTCGTCCACTCTATCTCCCACCCAGGATTAGACAGAAGGAGCCACGAGAAAAAGAGCCACGTGAGCAAAGTCGCAGCCCCACACCGACTTGTGCGGTGGTTGCCGGCAGCTTGTGACCGACGGCCAGGGAACGGAGGAGGAGAAGCAGCACCCTATCCCAGGGGCCGGCTGGCGGCTGGCCAGAAACCCTGCGGGCTCCTGAGCCCCTTCCTGCCTCACAGCCTCCTCACCCAGGAAGCCTTCCTGGGTCGCTCCCCCAGTCCCGCTTACCTGAACCCCCTCCTTCCCCCTCCCTGTCTCCCCGAGCCAAGGCCCTTGTCTGTTTCCTGGACATTCCCGGCCAGCGTCTCCTGTGGCCTCCAGACACCCAGACGATCCTGACAGGGCTTTGCCCCCCCAAGGAGCAGTGCCGGGCTCGGGTCTCTTGCTGCGGAGTCCAGACCCCGAGGGCACCAGCACCTGGCGCTCCTCCCCATCCCGTCAGCCAGACGCATCGCGAGGACACCTCAGACAAACCCAAGCTGAAGGAGAGTCTGTAAAACCCTGACCGTGCCCTTCAAAACCACCACGGGCAGGAGAAGCAGGAAGAGTGAGGACCTGGCACGGGTGGGGGACGTGGCGGCTAAGGGCCGTGGGGTCCCAGGTGGGGTCACGGAGGAGAAAGGGGCCTTAGCGGGCAGCCAGGTGAGCCCGCGCAGAGCGGCTGCTCTCGGTAACCAGCAGCGCCCTGCAGCACACGGGTGCTTACTTCTTCAGCGTGACAAGTGTGCCGTGACCATGGGGTGGGTGCGGGCGCCGCGCCTCTCTGCTCTCTGCCCTGTTCCCCGACACAGCTAAAAGCACTCCACAGTAAGACGCTTACTGAGAAGACGAACCTCGCCACCACTTGGCTTTTGTCTGCCCAGCGTCCCTCCCCCATTCTCCCGTGGACGGGCACACCCGTGGTGACCAGGGCGGGTGCCGGGCCTGGCTGGGCCTTGCAGCCTGGTCATCCTGGCCGCGGCGAATGGGCAGGGAGCGAGCGCGTGGCCCCCGCGGGCACTCACAGCCCTTCCCTGGGACTTCGCTGTGCGGCCCGGAATTGGAAGGAAAGGCCCTGACTCGCCAGCCGCCGTGAGGTGAGGCTGTCCACTGGGGCCGTGGGGTCCTGCCCCCCAGGCGCAGGGCCTGCGGCCCGAGCTGTGATGCCAGAGCCGCGGAGGTGCCGGTGGCACTCAAGGTGGCGCCCGCCCTGCCGGCCACGGGAGCCCGGAGCTCTGAGCTCCTCTCACTTCCACCCGGGCTCTGGTTAGGTTTCGGTCACTCCCCGGAGTCCCGACTGGGGACCCCCGTGCAGGCTGCTGTGGGCACCTGAGGACTGACAGCTGGCTCCGGCCGTCCATCAGGAGGAAGAAGTGGGTCGGTCTGGTAGCAAATCCCCCTGAGCAGCGGGGGCCCAGCACTGACCTGCCGGGTGGCCACGTGGAGCCCTCGCCGGTGCGGGCTGCCGGGAGCAGTGATGTGAGGGCCAGGCCAGGACGCCGCAGGCAGGGCAGCCAGAGGGAGGACCCGCGTGTGCAAGGGCAGGGCCCACTCTGTTATCTCAGGTCTGGGCTGTGGCCAGGGAGGGAACTCCCTCCCAGGGAACTCGGGGGTGAGCGGAGGACCGGAGCCTCCTCGCTGGACTGGGGGGACCCCTGACCCAGCTGGGAAGGCCAGGAGGACAGGCTGGGTTCTAGCTTGTCTTCGGGGGTCTCTGCTGCTCCCCCGCCCCCCGCCTCCCTTCCCTGTCCCTTCCTTGTGCCCTGCCTGAGCCCCATCTTACCTGTGGGGCCTGGCAGGCCGCTCAAGCCCCTGGCTGGAGTTTCCTTTTACCCAGGTGCCTCCCCCGCTCCCCTCGCGGGGCCCCGAGGGCAGCCCTGGCCTTGCTGCTCTCCATTTTCTTGCCCGGTGTGGTGACTCTTTCTCCATTTGTTCAGGCATCAACGAGATCATTTGGTTTGACAACTATTTTTGGAGTGCCTTCTAGAGCCAGACTCTGCGCCGAGGGGGCGGGGATGGACCCGCCCTGGCCAGCGTGGCAGAGCCCGGGAGAGAAGGGGCTGCTTTTCAGGGACCTTTTTAAGGCAGAGCTGATGGGAGATTTCGATGGATCAGATTTGGGGGATCCCAGGCGGCACCGAGGTGGCATCTGGGGTTGGGGCCTGAGTAACTTGGTAGCAGCAACACACCCCCTCCATTCCCACAGCCTTGGGAACACACAGTACTCAGCCGCCCCCAGGGACCTCCAGACACCGGATTCTAGGCGGGAGCATCAGGCATAAGGCGAGATGTGGGAATGCCAAGTTATGGGGGGAAGAGGGAGACTGGCAGCCCGAGAACCCGACTTCGTGGCTGCGGCCTGGAAAGCTGGGAGAGCCACGGGCTGGCCTCTTCCTTGCCGTGAGCTTTGGTCGAATTGCTCAGTGTCTCCGAGCCTCGCCAGTAAAGTGGACATTGAAGAACAATGCGTCCAGTGTGGGGTGCCCCTTGTTCACCAGCGCTTTAATTCATGGGACGCACTTGCCATCGAGCCTGAAAGAGATAGCGAACCCCTCCATTTCGAGCTGCTGTGGTTCCAGGTAGAGCGTGGCCGGCTGCAGAAGCCCCAGACACTGGGTCTTTACCACAGCGCTGGCATTTTACCTGGTGGAGTCAGAGCTCCGGCGTCTCGAAGCAGAGAAAGAACAGAGGGAAGGAGCCAGCCCACGCCTCCCCAGCCCCTGCTGCAGCGTGCCACGGAGCCCACGCGGGTCAGCGGTGACAAGCCGGGGCACGAGGCGGGTGACCCCGGCTCCCAGGGGCCTCCGGCTGCCCCAGTTCTGGACCGAGGCAGTGAAGCCAGTCTGCCCCCAGCCCCCGCGTCCCTCCGGGCAGAGCCAGATAGATGGTTTAATAATGCAGGCTGCTGCCTGACCTCCCGGCCAGAGCCAGCGGACACGCACGCCAGCCCACACCCCGCTGCAGCTGCAGCGCCCCAGCTTGAGGCTCCTGAAGGTTCCCGGGTGCCAGAGATCTGGAGCCCCACGTAAGGGCCCTCAGCACCAAATGCGAGGCCCTCTGAGAGGCCAGGTTTCTGCAGCCTCCTGCTACTGCAGACAGGTAGACACAAAGAACCCTGAGGCACGGTCCCTCCATTCTCCCTGGGGGTGTTGGAAGGTATCTCAGCGCAGAAGGCTGGGCGGGGTCTGTCCTGGGGCAGTATGTGCCTGCAGACCTCACCTGTGTTAGAGCAGACCCCTGGAGGGTGGGAAGGCCCTTGGCCTGAGAGCCCTTCCCCAGTGCCCCCTCTGTCTGATGAGGGGCTGGGGACCCGGGACCAGGCCCGGGGTGCCCGGGACGGACATGGCGGCTATTGCTTTGCTTACTTTCTGGTGGAGCCATGGGGGTGGGGCCTGGGCTCCCGCCCCTGCCCCGTTTCTGGCACACTCTAGGCCTGCTCTGCTGAGACAGGCAAACCCACCGGGACTCTCAGTCCTTGTGAGGTAAGAGGGTGCGTCAGCACCCCAGCATGAGGTCCCTGGGGCTCCTTTGTAACCGAATCTGAGCCTTGTGCACCCATCTGGACACTTTCAGATAGCCCCTGGATACTGGTGGCCTTGGGCGCTGCCGCCTGCCGGCCCCTGGAGGCCACGTGCTTGGCAGCCCGGCCTGGTCACATCAGGAGTCACACAACCTCCATGCCTGTCGCCTCGCGTGAGCCTTGGTCACAGGTGAGGCGTTCTAGAGCCTCTAGGACCACCGACTCCCGTGCCGAGACCCTCCGTCTCTGGCACTCCCTCCCTGGTTCTGCCGGCACCTTTGCTGCTCTGCATGCACCACACAGAGCTGCTCGACAGCAAGCCCACCGGCCCTCAGGAAGGCTCTTGCTGCCCCCGCCCGCCGAGGCTCACACCCGGCCGTCCACCCCACCCCTGAGCAGGGCAGACCCCTACGACCAACAGGAGATGACAGCGTATCATCGGGGCTGTCACAGGAGGCGCCTCGCGGTGGGCACGCTCAATCAGAGCCGTCGGGGGGCCATGGGTCGCAGAACTGGGGCCTGGCTGGCAGCTGGCACCAGCCTGCCACACAGGGGCGCCCGGTGGAAGGTGCCCCTCCAGCCCAGCCAACACCTCGACTCAAGGTACGTGGCCTGGACCACCAGTGCCGCCTGAATTCTAGAACACGAGACCAGGGGAGGGGCTGGTATTTTACAAACGTGTGGGTGCCCCGAGATCCCACCGCGGGGGCTGCGTCCTCACACCACCCCCGGCCCTGGCTCTCCTCTGCTCTACCCGCTTTCCCTGGACACCTGCCTCCAGCGGTCGCCCGTGCTTGCAGTGATTTGGTCCCTGACCCTGACCTTCAGTGGTGCGGGTGCTCTGAGCAGTCAGTGCCTCAGTGGCACTGACAAAGTCCCCCCGTGTCCTGACCAGACCGCTCAGTCTCCATATTCCACTCAGGCTGTTTCCCTGGTGGGCCAGGGCTGAGGTTTGGGGGCGGCGGGGTTTCATTTTGTTTCCTTCTGGGTTCTGCGTCTTATCACCAGGCCTGGTTCCCAGGGATTGGAGACAGAACAAAATCTGCTTTTTGGTCTGAATCCAAATGTGGAATGTGACACCCCATACACGCGCTGGTGTCTGTGTGTGTGTTTCTCGAAAAGAATCACTTAACCTAATTTTCTGAGCATCAACTGAAAATGCCATGTAGACCAGGGGAAAAAATTCACCCGAGTACAAAGGGTAGATCTTGTTATTTACCTTAACTCATGTAGGAAGCTTTTAACATGTATGTGCTCTCCTCCCTTACCCTTCTCTAAGTGCCGCAGAAAGATCTGGAAAAATGTCCTAGTGGCCGTGTGGCCAGGGCAGTGGAGTTATTAGAATATGAGCCACTTCTGGTTAACTCAGGAAAAAAGGGTACAGGTTGGTGGGGTGCTCCAGGCCCCCAGGCACTGCCTGGGACAGGGGTCTGGGCAGCCAGAAATGCCTGTCCATCAGGCACTGCGGCTTCTGGGGTGCTCCTGTTTGGGCCATTTTCCCTCTACGCCTTGCCTATCCCTGGCCCAAATGAGCTTAGTGGGGCAGGGGAGGCGTCTTGATCCATAGTTCCTATGGTGACGGGGGAGCAGAAGTCCCTGATTGGTGGAGAGAGGGCTAGATGCTGGGTCCCCACGACAACCATTGAGTTGTCGTGTCCATTTGAGTGGCTTACAAATGAGAATGTGTGTGAAAAGGACCCCGAACAGTTCCTGGCCTGGAATGAGCCCATGACACATGGTAATTGTCACGCGTTATAGTAGAGGGGAGAACCAAACCAGGGTGGGGGGAGACATACCTTAGATTGAATAATAGCCCGGTACCCTGTGCAACCATTAAGACCTTCACAGAGTGGAGGAAGAAGTTGGCCGAGTCAGTGTAGAGGTGATGGGGGAAGGCGGTCTTTGGTATCGTTTGAGGGACTGGAAGTAGACAGCTGGACAGAAAGTAGAAGAGGAGAAACTCTCAGTTTTGGGGGAACAGCGGGATCAATAACACAAAGGTGTGGGGATTATGGGGAAGAGGTTCATGGAATGTTCTGGAAAGAGCAGGTCTTAGTGTTGCTAAGATCCAGAAGGTGATGAATCCCCAAGGCTAAGTAAGGGTCAGGCTGCAAAGGGCCTTCCGTGAGCAAATTAAGGAGCTGGTCTTATTCCCTAGCCTGGGGTCATGTTATTTATCACTGTCTGCACCGAGACAGACATCACCAATCGATCCTGTTGCTTCCCGCTGCAGTGGGAGCACCCATGCAGCCGCTGCCAGACATTTGGTGTTGTCAGGAGAAATGAAACGTACTGCCTCCAGCGTGGGCTCGGGGGAGCTGTTGGTTGGTGGGTGAAGCTCTGTGTGAGCTCTTTCTTAGCAAGGAGGTTCCTATAGTTCTGGCCCTGCACTACCCCACAGGGTAGCCACTAGCCAAGTATGCAGTTTAATGTACACGAACGAAATAAATATTAAACATTCATTCCTCGTCCCACTAACCACAATTTTAAGCACTCAACAGCCACTTGGGTTTTGTGGCTACGGCCTTGGTGCAGGTGCTAACGTGTACCTCGCAGGAAGTTCAGTTGGACAGTGTTGGTCTAGAGAAAGCCCCACCCAGGGTCCAGAGGGTGTGGTCCACCTTGACCCCCCACGATCTCTTTGCATCGACTAAGAGCTGGAAGGTCTCACATCTGCCTAGTAAGGGCAAAATCTCCAAA
This sequence comes from Condylura cristata, assembly GCF_000260355.1. Lineage (NCBI taxonomy): Eukaryota > Metazoa > Chordata > Mammalia > Eulipotyphla > Talpidae > Condylura > Condylura cristata. The sequence continues at coordinate 4,815,621 of NW_004567105.1, forward strand.
GGGAACAGAGGTGCACTCACAGCCACGTTGGGGGGAGCCCAGCCAAACCTGAAGGCCAGGAAGGCGCAGGGAGTGTCAGCTCCGTGCTCCAGAGAGCACATACATCACAAAGGAGGAAACTGAGGTACAAGAGAGGCCTGACTTGCCCTTTGGTAGATGACTTGGGTCATCCGCAACAGGTTACCCTGGTGTTCCTTGGCACTGCATATTTCTTGGACAAAAGCGGATTAGGG
>NW_004567105.1:4816265-4819510 GCF_000260355.1 Condylura cristata
GCGCGCACACGGTCGCCCACGGACACACAGACACACGCGCACGGGCACACGCGCACGCACACACGGGCCACGCCGCGGACACACGACACGCCAAGCCCTCCCGGCGCCGCGCACACTCGCACCGGCGCTCACACTCACACTCACGCGCAGGCCCGCAGCAGCCGCTGCTGGAGGCGCCGCTGGCGCGGAGCCGGCCGGGCTGGAGGTGAGTGAATTCCGCGGAGCCGGCCGAGCCGGGCTGCGGGGCCGCGCAGACCGCTGTGGGAGTGGGGGGTGGGCCCGAGGGCAGCCCCCTCCGCCGGTGGGGGTGGGGCTCGGAGGGGAGCAGAGCAGAAGGGTGGGCTGGCCTGGGAAAGCCCCCCGGGCGCCTGCTGGGGCTGGGGATCCCCGTGAGCCCCCCCGGGGCCACCCTGTGCCCGGGTGGAGGTGGTGGTGGGCGGAGGCCGAGTGGGAGGGCGCGGAGGACGCTCGGCGAGGTGAGCGTTTCTTTGGGGGGTGGTGCAAAAGCTTGATGGTGGACGGTTGTGCCAGCCGGTGCCACATTGCGCCTGTCTGCTCCCATCCCGGTGAATCGGGGCCCCGGCCCCCTCTTTCACCGAGTGCTGCCGGGGTCAAGGAATTCATCTTCCTGGCTGGTAAGGGGGTTTTATGGGTGCTGGGTGACGGAGCCCGGGAGGGGCCAGGGTGGGGCTTTGCCGGCCCCTCGGCAGGGAGAGGACGGGTTTGGTAAGGGCATCAGGGTTGGGGAGTGGGGCCTGGGGGGCTGTGGGGCCCCTGGGAAAGGCTTTGCCTCAGCGACTGTGGCGCTGGTGTGGGGCAGGCAGGGCGGCCGCGGGGAGCATCGGTGGACACTGCAGCCCTGGCAGGCGGCGGCTGCCGCTCCGTGCGCACCGCTGCCGCTGCCCGTGCGCGTGCTCTGCAGCTGGCAGAGGAGGGGTCGGGCTCGGCTGGCCGGGCTGTGTGCGCACGTGGGGATGGATGTGCCTGCAGGGTGGGCCCCGTTTCTGCCTGTGTTCCCACACACAGACACACACCGCGTCTCCGGCCCAGCAGGGTTCTTCAGACTGTAGGGAGGTGAGAGAACTGTGTCTGCGCCTGTGCGCGGCGGGGGCGGGGGCTGGCGGCTGGCGTCCAGGACAGAGGCAGCCAGGCTGCGTGTCCGGTGTGCCCAGGGAGGGAGAGGAGGGCCGGACGCGGCTGGGCTCCCAACGAGGTACTTGAGGGTACTTTCTGGGGCTCCTCGCCGGGCCCCTTCCCTGGACTCCTCTGGGGGGCACTGCTGGGTCCCCTGGCTGAGAGACACAGGTGTTGGAGCGGAGTGTGTGCCTGTGCGTCTGGGGCTGTGGCTGTCGCTGTCAGCAGGCCAGGCTGTGGGAGAGAAGCTGAGGGAAGGCGGGGTGCGGGCTGCACCTGGGGGGGTGGCGGAAGCTGCAGCCCCGGCTGCTGGTCTCCCGGTGGAGAGCACTTTACCCCGGGAGCTGCTCCGTGGGGGCTGGGCGCGTTTGCACATGTATGCGTGCGTGTGCCTGGCTCACACACCTGTTCCTGTGGCCTGTGGGCACCTGTGGGACTTGTCACGTCTGGGCCACGGCGGCGTGGGCGCCTGCACACGCATGTGAGCGCGTGCCCCGTGGGGGGACATGCACACATGGGCACAAGCTGCGTGTGCACGCACACCGTTGCTGCCCGGCGTGAGTGCGCCATCGGCCTGGTGCTGTGTCGGGGGGGTGGGGACCCCCAGCCACTGGCCCCCCGGGCAGGAAGAGGGAGGAGTGGCTGAAGGAGGGAATAACAGAGGTGTGTGTGACGTCAGTGAGAACCTCTGGCTGTGACATCAGCTCCAGGTTGCCGGTGACGTCACTGGGACAGCGGTGTGAGGGGTCACCCTCACCAGGCAGAGTGAGGTGTGGTGGGCGCGTGTGGCTGGGGGTGGTCATGTCCCCGCGTGAGAGGGGTGTGAGGGGGGGACGGAGCCGTCCTTCCCCGAGGCCTCCTTCCCAGCATCCTGCGTGACTGGCGACCCCTTTCCTTGAGCTCTGCCTCCCGTAGGCCCCCTCTGCCCCCACGTGGTGTCCCCTCCCCTCCCCGCCCGAAGATGGCCGGCACCCCAGCGCTTGTCTGCCACCGTTTCCCTGTTCTCAGTGACAGGAGGGAGGGATCTGAACATTCTTTCCGTCTAGTAGTAACCCAGCTCCGTGGGATTCCCTGCTTGTGCGTGCACACACAGATCAGGCACTGCACACATGCTGTTCCCACAACTGCCCAGTGGGTCCCTTCAGGACGCCTCTGCCCCCCTGCTTGGAGTCCCTGCAGCGGCCCGCTGACCCCCGCTCCCGCAACCTGAGGATAGGTGCCGGTGCACGGACCCCCGGAAGGGCTGGAGATGCACTGGGCCTGCTCCAGGTGGGGCTTCAGAGGGCGGCTGGTGGGTTCCAGGGCCCGGAGGGTGCCTGCCTCCTCGGGTAGGCTTGGGGTAAGCCAGACCCCTCTGCTGCCTCGCACAGGGACGTGGGCTCCAGGCGCAAGAGCTCCTTCCAGCGTCTCCTACCTCTCCGGCGGAGGGGGCACTGACCAGCCACCGGCTGGGTCCCCAAGCTATCACTTAGCTGCTCTGGGTTGCAGCAGAAGCCAGCACCCCACGAAGCACACTCCGCGAGGGATGGAGAAGGGAGTGAGAGTTCCAGGGTGCAGCCCCCGGCGCCCGCCACTGCCTCGGGTCTGCAGTGTGATGCGTGACCTTGGGGGGCGCCCCTTCCTCGCTGGGCCTCAGTAGTCACGCCTGTCGAATCGGACCGCGGCGGCTGCCACACTTCTGGAGTCGCGGGCGGTGGAGCGCGGGGCCGGGAGAGCCGGGCTGGCAGCTGGGGACCGAGTGGGGAGGGGGGTTCTCGGTGGAAGCGCCCGCCGGCGCTGGGGTGCGCTGCGCACCTCGGGCTGCCCGCCCGAGACAAGTTTGACTCCAGCTGTTGAATGCGCTCGAGACGGCGGAGGCGGCGGCTGCCGGACCCCGCAGGGTGAGGGCCGGGCCCGGGCGGGGTCCGCTGGCGCTCCCGGGCTGCCCGCCCGAGACAAGTTTGACTCCAGCTGTTGAATGCGCTCGAGGCGGCGGAGGCGGCGGCTGCCATGGCCAAGCCCGCTGGGCTGAGGCCAGGGCCGGGAAAGCGGCGGCTCCGCGCTGACGGCGGTTGGGTCTCGGGCTGAGCCCCGGCTCTGAGGCTCCAGGCGAAGTTGCAGCTGCGGCGGCT
>NW_004567105.1:4819610-4822833 GCF_000260355.1 Condylura cristata
GGGGGCAGCCGCTCCGGTCTGTCTGCAGGCTGCTTGCCTCAGCCTGGACGCCAGAGTGGAAGCGTGGCGTCCACACGCAGGGCCGGCTGGCAGCCACCGCGCTCACCCTCAGCCGCTCAGCTGCAGTCCTGCTGGGCCCAGGTCCTCCTCCTGCCCCCCAATCTCCTGTGGCTGTGCCGTCCAGAGGGAGCAGTGGGGGGACGTGGAGTCTCCTTGACTAGTCTGGCCCCTGGGGGCCGCGCTGGCCGTCCAGAAGGGTAACTCAGCCCTCTGCCTCCTGCTGGCCGGCCCGAGCCCTGTTAAATTAACCTCCTGCTCACTGAGCACCTGGGCAGGGGTGCGGCCATTACGCAGGGGCCAGCGGGAGTGGGGGCTGCGTCTGCGGGGCGGGACTAGTGGCTCCTCTCCCCTTCCTGCCCGCTGCTGCAGACAGGGCCCGGGATAGCCCGGAGAGGCCTGCCTGGGCAAGCTTACCCTGGGGACCCGGGGAGGGGGGGTGTGGGTGCCTGATGCTGCCGACAGCAACAGCCCCGGTGATGATAGCCGCGGTGGGGGCAGCTCGTCCTCGGGGCGGGAGCTCTTCGCAAGCACCTAGCTTAGTGCGTGCAGGCGTCTGCCGCGGCCAGTCTTCTTCCCCACGCTCCTGGCCAGAGGCGGAGGCTCCAGACCAGCTCGGGGTCACACCGAGGTGGAGCCAGGACCCCACGGAAGCCCCGCGGGGGCAACCTTGCACCAGCATGCCCCTCGTTGGGGACCTTCCATCTTGGGGTGCCCCTCCCCCTGAGGGACCCCTCAGGGCCTTGCTGTGCTCGTGTGGAATTGGGGGTGACCACGGTGGGGAAGGCCCCCGTGGTGGCTGCCCGACAGCAGGTCCGGTGGAAAGGCTCGCGGGGCCCTGTCCTGCCCCCACACCCACCTGTGACGTGCCGAAGTCCCCCGTTCGCTCTCCCACACAGCGGGTGCTCTGCAGGCCCCTCCTGGGTGTCGGGCGGGTGCCGCTCCTGGCGCCGTGTCTTCCGCGGGCCCCAGGTCCATGGTGGCCTCGGCTGTGCGGCTGTGAGCACGCCACCCTCTCCGGTGCCGGGCGGGACTGGGGGGCCCCTTGGCACGGGCCCGTTTCCCCACTGCGAGATGAGGCTGCGGGCACCCACCTCCCAGGCCTCTGGTCACCACGAGGCTTGCCGTGAAGGTTGCCACGCCGTGGCAGCAGCACGTCTGGCACGTAGTAGGCGCCTGGCACATAGTAGGTGTCGCGGAGATGCCCCCTCCCTCCCATCGGCCCCGCCTGCTCGTCTCTGGCGCCTGGATGGGCTGGCAGGCTGTGTGCTGGCACGTGTGTGTGCCGGTGTGGCCTCCTCAGCCTGTGCGTCCTCCCGGACGTGCAGCGAATCCGTTTCCCGGAGCCGGGCGGGGGCTCTGAGAAGGCGTGAGAAGGGCCTGGAAGCCGCCCCCGGGCTGGAGTGCGCAGAGGGGCTGGGGGGGCGGGGTGCGTCTTCGCTGCAGGACCGTGTGCGGCTGTGTGTGCCCCCTGCTCACCACCTGTCCTGAGAAAGCGGGGAGCAATTCCCAAGGCTGCCTGACCGCTGTGCGCTGCACCCAGCACCGACAGAGGCCTGACTCAGTTTCCCTCCTTGGCCTCTCACGTGTCTTCTCCCACAGTTCTCCCTGAACCCTGGGCTGCCAGGGGCTGTGGGGACTGCCTGCCCACGCTCCTCTCATCCTCGCCCCTCACCTCAGTGGGGGTGTCAGAGAGCTACTTGCTTAGCCATCCCAGGGCTGGCCGCTAGTGGCCACAGGTGGAGACCAGCGGACCTTCAAAAAATTCTTGCTGAGCCCTGTCCTTTCATCTCTGTGATTTGAGGAGGGCTGCTGTGTTTTGCAGCGTGCGCACACACACACAGGTGGCACAGCTGCCTGGAGCCCAGCCAGGGTGAGCACACAGTAGGGCCTGCTTGACAGGTGGCTGTTGTCAGTCTGGGGCAGCCCGCCCTCCTCGAGGGGGCTGCGCCCTCCAGCAGGCAGCAGGCGCCAGGCCAGCTTGTAAGCAGGGCCAGCGAGGCTGCAGGCACTTGTGCTCCGGGCATGGCAGAAGTCCCGGGAGGCACACCTGCTGTGTGCCAGGCCCAGCAGAAACGCTCTCCGCTATCTTGTTGAATTTTGGCTGGTGGATGGCGAAAGAGGCCCAGTTGCCTTTGGGGGGGGGGGGGCACCACCACGGGGGGGGGGACCAACCGGACCTGCAGGTAGCAAAGCCGGCAGTGGATTCTGGCAAGACGAGTCCAGACTGGGGACCAGCCAGGCACGGCCATGAGCACTGGGCCAAGGAGTGGAGCATTCGTCTTTTGTCAGGTAGCAGTCTCTCGAGTGTCACTAACAATGCAGGTTCTTGGACGGACTCTGCAGAGATTTCAGTTCAGCACTGGGCCCAGGAGCCAGCCTTTTCGTGCCTTTCCAGAAGCTGCATTCACCCTTCTTGCTGGCTGGATGGGAGCTAGGGGGGTGCTGCACTGCCCAGCACCCCCTGGGCCTCCTCCCACACACCAGGTGGCAGCAAAGCCACCCTCCTAGTTCAGCTGGGCCTGGCCCAGGGAAGTGAGGTGCCTTGGCTTGCTGACGGCAGCAGGATGAGCCCCATACTGACTAACACTGACTAACACCCTCAGCATTCTGCCTGCTGGTGTAGGCCTGAGGTTCCTTAACCCAACAGCCACCCTTTCCAGGGGCGCAGATCAGAGAGTATGGTGGGGTTCCGGATGGCCCTGCTGGTAAAGGCAAGAAGCCGGCTGGAGGGCGCTGTGCTCTGTTCTGGGCGCAGAAAATGCCCTCCCTGTTCCCTCCGCACTGCTGGGGCCTGGGAGGCAAGGCGGGGAAGAGGGGTGGGGAAGGGGGTGAGGTCTTGCATGTGAGCAGAGTCCAGAGGCTGGGGAGGGAGGCGGAGAGCGCCTAGGGCCTCCAGGAGGGGGCGAGTCAGCAGCCGAGTAGTTTCCAGTTGTTTCGAGTGCACTCATCTGTGGGCACACTGGCCAGGCAGGTCGGGCCGCGGGAGGGGGCCCTCCTGGGCTGACCCACGCCCTGCCCCCTCCCCCGCACCACTCCCACCCCAGCCCTGCAGGTGCCGGTGGCGGAGGCCGGGGAGGCAGGCAAGGTGGGCGGGAGCAGCCCCACAAGAGGCAAGCGCGGGGGCGTGAGTGCGCGCCCCTGGAGCGCGCCCCCACCGGCCGCC
>NW_004567105.1:4824198-4829259 GCF_000260355.1 Condylura cristata
GCGCTGGGTGTCTGGGCACTGGGGCAGCTCAGGGGGTGTGTCTCCCCCACCTGGATGCCATGTGTGTGCCCATGGCTGTGAGCGAGCTGTGGGCTGGGAGAGGAGCAGGCTTGAGCAGTAAAGGACTCTGGGGGTGTGGGTGGGTGGGAGTCGGGACCCTTCTCTTCCCAGAAAAACCGACAGGTCCCTTGCTTGCCCTGGCCAGGGGCGGTGCAGTCTGCGCCTGGCCCTCCCTGGACCCCTGGACCCTGCGGTGGGGCCCCTTGGGGCCCGGAGGCCTTCCCTGCCTCTGCACCTCCTCCTCTCTGACCCTGCCCACCCCCTTCCTGGCCCTGTCCGGCCCCTGGCCCCCACCCCGCTCTCCCTACCTGGTCTGCCCGTGGCCCTGTCGCCATCTCGGTCTCCCCAGCTCTCTAGCTCCATCTCTGCCTCCTTCTCCACTCCTCCCTCTGCCGCCTTCCTCTGCTCACACTGATATTCATTTGTGGTATATTCGGTTGCCATGGGAACCCTAAGAAAGAAGTGAGTGTACCCTTCAAGACTTCAGCGTTTTCCCTCCTCCCTCCCTCCCGCTCCCCTCCTTTCTCCTCCTCTCCCTCCCTCCCTCCCCTCTCGCAGAAGGAGAGACTTGGCTGAGAGCTGCCGCTGCCTGAGCTGGGCCAGGACCTGAGGCCGCATCACCAGGGTTGCCTCCGCGCCGGGACCCCCAGAAGCCAGGCCAGGGACAGAGCGCCGGCCGGAGGGCCCACTGCCCGCAGAAGTCTGGTAAGGACAGGGTCGCGCTGCCCGGATGGAGCGTGTGGCTGTGTGTGAACAGGGCTCGCGTGCCCTGGCCTCGCCGCTCATGGTGCAGCCAGGCCTCGGCCGCCTGCCTGGCCCTGCCCGCCTTGCCCGGTGCCATCCCGGCCTCGGGGACCCCCACGCTGCCCCCTCCAGCTTCCCTTCCACTGGACCAGGCGGCCGCTGGAAGAGCAGCAGCCTTTCGGGGAGGGTGGGACGGGCCCCGGGGCGGTCTGGCTGGCCCAGGGAGCCCAGTCCTGCCCTGCTCCCAGCCGAGGCCGCTGGCCCCTAGCAGGGCAGGGTCAGCTGTGCACCCCACCCCTGCAGAGGGTGAGGGCACCAGCTTGGGGCCGGCGGGGCCTGCAGAACAGGAACTCTTGTCCTGGGCGGGAGCTTTGCCTAATAGCTGGAGGCTGAAAGAGGGGCTTGGGGTGGGCTGGGGGTGGGAAACGCTGGGTGGAATCAAGCCCCAACCTGATGGGGTGGTTGGACTTTAGAGGTGCAGGGAGAGCGCCCTGACCCTGGGAGGCAAGCGGGGAGGTGGCTGCCTGCCAGGAGACCGCCCAGCACGGTCACGGCCACGGCTGTCGCTGTCACCGAGGCTGTGTTGGTGGTGGCCACGTGGAGGGAGCTGTTGTCCTGGGCGGGCACTGAGTGACTGACGGTGGTTGCCTGGGAGAAGCCTCTGTGCTGTGGTCTCCATGGAGAGGGGAGGAGACAGAGTGGAGGGCTGGCTGTCTGGGCTGGTGCTGGTGGTTGCTACGGAGCAGGAGATGCCGTCGCTAAGGTGGGGTGGTCTCAAATGGAGGGACTGTGTCTGCCGGGTGTTGCGGTCCCCCGGGGAGGGCTGGTGAGGGGTGTTGGGAGAGAGTGGGGGTGGGGGTGGCGGTGCACGGAGCTTGCTTGGGGGTGTGACGGGGGAGGGACCCCTGGGCTTGGTCTTGCTGGCTGAAGCAGGAGGGGGAGTGAGGCACTCTGGGCCGTCTGAGCTGTGCCCCCCACTTCTACCCTGCGTCCTTCCTCTGCGGCCCCACTGGAGACCCCCACCCCGCACCATCGGGGCCCTCCTCCCAGGTCCCCTTGCTTGTCCTCCCCTCCTACTTCAGGGCCCAGGCTCTCCTGTGCCCTCGCCCTCCTCGGGGCCTTCACATGTTCAAGCCCCCCATCTGCACCCCCTTGTCCCCAGTGGCTAGTCTCCGTCCTCCGTGTTTGCCGGGTGGGCTCCAGGAAACCTGGCAATGGATCCTTGCCTCGCGGGGTCAGTTAGGGGAAGTGACTTGCCAAGGTCACGTGCCAGACCCATGCCGGTGGGACTGGACCCCGGAAGCGCCTGCCTCCTCGGAAGTCCAGCTCCCCTGAACGCGAGTGCAGGGCCAGCCCGTGCAGCCTCTCTGCTCCAGCCCCAGGGCTTGCCTGAAGCACGCATTCATGGAAACAGCAACCAGCCTGTGCGGGCACTGAGCAGACACAGCCCCGGGAGGCCCAGAGCCAGGCGGCGGGTGACGGTGGGCCTGAACTGGAGACAGCAGGGCATCAGCTCCGGGGGCGTGGGCACAGGAGGAACAGCACCCCGCGAAGGGACCGCGGGTGCACAGGCGGGGTGGGCGGAGGCCGAGCGCGTGGGAATGGCCGGGCAAGGGGCACGGGCTCCGTGAACAGGGCGTCAGGCTCGGCTTCAGCCCCCCGAGTGCTTGTGTCTTCTGGAAAGTGCAGTCTCTGCTACCTGCGCGGACTCGGGGGAACCTGGTCTCTGCTACCTGCCTGATACCAGTGGGAGTGAACCTCGCTACTCCTCCTCCCCCTTGCAGGTGAGAGGTTGAGGTCCCCAGGACGCCATGGCCTGCAGGTAGCACTAGGTCTTGTGACCGCAGCCGGGTCCCCGCGTCTAGTAGGCTCTGCGCGGCGCTCACGCTCCTCCCTGCCCCACCCAAGATGCGTTGTTAGAAAGTCTCTGACTGGGTGAACTGAGGTCGTGCCTGGTGTGACTTTGGGGCTCCCAGGACAACCCCTTCCTTTTTCTCCCCACATCAGCCTGAAATGGAAGAGAGCTGGCAGGTTGGGAAGAGCCGCTGGTGCTCCAGGGAGCACCTCCAGGGTGCTTCCATTTCACCTGGCCCTGTGGACCCATTGTCCAGGTGGAGAAACTGAGGCTCAGGGCGGCACAGAAGCCGCCCAGGACCCCCCACCTCGGAGTGGGCAGAGTCAGGGTCGGTCTGAGGTCAGATCTGTGTCCCTGGAAAGAGGGTCATCTTGCCGGCCGCTGCCCACCCCCTCAGATGTCCCTCTTCTGTGTGTGCGCGTAGTTTGTCATTTCCAGGGTGGCTGTTGAGGCGACCTCGCCTCTGTGGCTGCCACATGTCCGCACCCTTTTCTGTACCCTGCTGTGCCATCGGGCTGGGGGCGTGGGGGGTGGTGCCACTTTCCCCTACCTGTTGCTCCCGGGCACACCAGCCGTGCGCGACAGGCTGTGACACCTGGCTGCTGTGAAGGCGGGGGGCAGCGGGGAGGGCGGTGACAGAGGGGCTCGCCCATGAAGTCCACACGGGGGCGGGGGGCATTGGAGGGCAGGCTGGCTCTCTCCCCCCTCGAGCACTGGGGTCCAGCCTCGTCAGCAGCTCTCCTCCGGGCCCCTTTTCTGCTGCCCCAAAGTCAGCTCGGTCTCCCCGCGTCCCGGGGGTGGGCAGCCCGAGGCACAGCCGGTGACAAGGCCTTGCTGTCTTCCCCAGGCAGGTCAGGAAATCCTTGAAAACCATTTTGAACAGGAAGGAGGGTGAGGGTGGCGGTCGCCCCCAGCCCGGGTGGGGGGAGCCTGGAAACAGCGTCACTGTCACAGCGACCCCAAGAGGCTGTGCGGCATCCCCCTTGGACAGGCGGGGAAACTGAGGCACGGGGTCCCGAAAAGGCCAGATTTCAAGCCCAGAACCCTGGACACGTGGTTGTCTCTAGGCCCTGGCCAAGCCGGAAGCTGCTGGCTTGTTTATTTGTCCCCTCTGCGTTGTCTCTCTCCCCCGGTGCCTCACAGGGGCCTGGCCCTTCGCAGAGGTCCAGTGCACACACGGGGACAGTTGACCCCGCAGGCCCTTCTGGAGGTCAGCTGTGTCAGCCCACGTCACACACCAGAACACACGAGGGGCTGGGCCTGGGGGGCGGCCCGCGGACGCGTGGCAGGGAGTAGGTGGCCCAGCTTCCCTGTGACCCCAGCTCCGACTGGGGTCAGCTGCTTTCTCTGCCACGCCGCACCCCCTTGCTGGGGAGCGCCCCAGGCTCCAGTGTGCCCATTCTGAGCAGGAAGGCTGCGGCCCGGAGGCCCGTGTCCCAGGCGCGAGCTTCTGCAGCTGGCCCTGGCTCCTCCGCACCCCTCCGCCTGTCGGGAGGCCTCAGGCCAACCCCAAGGGGCTTGGCGTTTTGAGTTCTGGACAGGGCACGTTTGGATGTTTGGGACAGGCCATTTTCTGCCCCGCCAGTCTGGGCACCCCTTCTCACCCCACCCCAGAAAGGAGGCCACGTCGGGGAGAGGAGAAAGGCTCCGGTGTTAACTGAGCACCTAGGATGTGCCGGGCACCCTGCCCGTGTCCCGGTCAGCCAGCGGCCCGGCGGAGGCCTGTGGCTGTGCACGAGGTCACTCAGGTGTGGGAAGTCCTCTCTAGGCGCAGAGCGGGGTTTGGGCCTCTGTCCAGGGGGCCCTGGCGTGGGTCTGCTCTGGCGGCGGCCCCCAGCCCCGGCAGCACAGAGCTTACAGTGGCCCCCTCGCCCCCAGTTCAGAGGTTGGACCTGGAGTGACTGGAATGGACAGGCTGGGCCCCCTGCCCCTCCCCCACCCCTGCTGGCAGCGCCCTGACCCTGGGAATAATCTGGCCTTGTGTGCGCTGGCCTCGAGCCTCTCTCAAGACCCTGTTTGTTTGGGGAGGAGAAAGGGGGGTCTGTGGTGCCCAACAGAGGTGGATTCATGGACAGGGCCTGAGGGGGGCAGCCTGCCTGGTACAGCCAGGCCTGGAAGGGTGCCAGGAGCGACTGTGGAGGGGGCTGAGGGGCGGCCTGGGGTCCTGCCTGCCCCCGGGGGACGAGCCTTGTACTCTGGGCGTGTGGAGGTGCCGGGGCAGGGAGCCCTGGCGGCAGAGGGGGTCCTGGGCTCAGGCCGCCTGCCCAGGCTAGGCGGAGAGGGTGGCCCCTCAGTAGCCAGCGATGTGGGCACTGTGTTCCAGGAAGACCTCCCGGGAGGGGCGGCCCTGGGAACCGGGAGGGCTGCAGCAGCCCTGTTCTCTGGTTGGAAGCGGGGGTGGG
>NW_004567105.1:4829604-4830650 GCF_000260355.1 Condylura cristata
CCTCCCTCTGCCCCGCCCGGGAGTCTTCACCCACTACCCAGCGTCCACCCTTCCTGGCAGGAGGGGCGGGTCTGACTGAGCAGAGACCAGGGCCGAGTTTTCCTCTGCCCGCTCCGCTCCATGTGCCCCTGGTGGCCGCACCCCTCCGGGACCCAGGGGAGCAGCAGCCCTCACAGAGGACGAGGACGCAGCTCTGGAGTCTCTGTGGGCGCAGGCCTGCCCCCGGTGCTGGGCCTCAGGCCTAGGTGCTGACCAAGCTCCGAGACTCCTGGGAGCAGCAGACCCTGGACCGGGGTTGGCAGAGGAGAGGAGGCGCCCCAGGGATGGAGGCCCTGGCGCCCGGAGCCGGAGACAGGGGACGGTCTTTCCTGCCTCTGCTGCCCGCTGGGGGCTGCTGCCTCACAGCAGAAGGCCCCTGGGTTCTGGGGTGGGGTGACTCCAGGGCCAAGCGCCGGCCAGGCCTGGGTTCGGCTCCCCATTCTGCCCTTCACACGTGGCTGCACTTGGGGTGCCTCAGTGCGCTCATCTGTCCGTGGGGGGCCGCGGGGTGGCTGCCCAGGGGCCAGCACGTCCCTGGGGTGCTGGCTGTGAGTGCGGAGGTTCTGGGGGTACGAGCGTCCAGCCAGGGCGTCAGCATCACGCAAGTCACCACCTCTGCTGGGGACAGGGTGCGTCCCGAGGTCTAGGGGGCTGGGTCAGGAAGTGCGGGGTGTCCGACTGTCACCCCTCCTCCTCCCCTGGGCCTGCGGAACCCCACGTGGGCAGGGCTGAGCCCTGGCACGTCATTCCCGCCCTGCTGTGAGGCTCCCGAGCTCCGTTCAGACTGCCACGGGCTGACGGCGGCCCGGGAGCCAAGTGAGACGTGGCAGGCGGGCAGCGTGCGTGTGGTCCCTGCCCGCGCCCCGTCCCTGGGTGCTGGGGTCGGCGGCTTCACTGAGGGGGCACTGGCTGTGGCCCCGATGCAGGGAGGGACTGTCCTCGGGGACCACTGGGAGAGGGGAGCTGGCCACCTGCAGGCCGATGCCAGAGTGTGTGTGTGGGGAGGG
>NW_004567105.1:4830750-4835501 GCF_000260355.1 Condylura cristata
GTCTGCGGCTGTCCCCTAGTGTGTCACTGTCCGTGTCCTGCGCCGGGATCGGATGCTGACTGCCCGGGCCACCAGCTGAGCCAGCCGCAGCTCGGCCTCTCTCTCCCTGTCCGTCTGTGGCAGCTGTGTCTGGGCGCGTGAGGGGGCCGGGTGGCCTCCGGCTGGGCTGCGCGTGCGAGCGTGGGTGTTTGTGCGTTTGTTGTGTGTAAAGTGTGAGTGTTCGCGCTTCCTTTCTAACTAGGGCGCAGGCCTGTCCGAGCTGCCGCCCTCCCTGGGCTCCCTCCCCATGTCCCGGCACCTGCAGACGCGTGTGCCCTCTGGTTTCACCTGGTGGGGTTTGTCCACTGCCTCTGCCCTTCATGTGGGTCCTGAGCTCACCCCAGGCATCCCCAGTGAGGGGCCTGGGCCTGCACGGCCCCTTCTCTGTATGGTCGCGGGCCTGTTCCTGTCTCCTCCGGTGCAAGACTTGAGGTCCTGAAGCCTCTGACCTGGGCCAGTGACCGCCGGCTTGCCCTAGGGCTCCACCTCTGACCTGGAATCTGGGTTCTCTCGCAACTATGGGTTGAAGGTTTTGGGCAGGACCCATGTTCTGACGGAATTCCTGCTTGGGGGGCTCTCTGGCACTCCAGGGGGTATTCCGAGGCCTGACCTGGAATTTGGCCCACCCCCCGGTGCCAAGGGGGCAGCTTCAGGCAGCTTCAGGCCCTGGATGAGCAGGCCCCTGAGTGGCCTCTGGAGTGCCCGGGCCTTCAGAGGCGGCGGAGGGCAGGGTAGGCGAGCGCCAGCCTGGGGGTGCAGAAGCCTGGCCGCTGTGTGTGCTCTTCCCTCTCACCTGCACGGCCCCTGTGCCTGCGTGGAACCGGCTCTCAGGCTGTCCAGGATCTCGGGCTCACCAATTCCTGAGTAACAGCCCGGGCTGGGCACTGTCCTGAGCAGCTCGCTTTCAGTCCTCACGGCCCCCCACGACGTATCATTGTCCGCACTTGACAGATGGGGCGACCGAGGCACAGGGAGGCTTAGCATCCTGCCTGTGGCCCTGCAGTGGGTCAGGGGAGAGCCAGGGACTGCAGGCTCCCCCCGGCCACCTTGCTGCCCTTGGTTACCTGCGCAAAGCAGCGCGGCGGGCCTGGGCCGGCCGAATGCCCCGGTCCGAGGCTGGAGAGCGGGTCCGGGGAGGCGGTGGCCCACTGGCGTGCACTAGGCGTGGCAGCTTGGGAACAGGGGCGCCGAGTCCTCAGCTTGTCACTCACTAAGCAAGTCACCTTGACCTAGCCCGGCTTCCATTTCGCCCTCTGTCAGCCAGAGGACAGTATGTAGCTGGCAGGGCTGTTGTGCGAATGGGGTGTTAGGAAGCCGGAGGCACTGGGCACACAGTAGGCACTTAGCAGCCGGTGCGCGTGCCCCGGGCGGTGACAGGGACGCACAGTGAGGGTGGACTCTCGGGGCCTGTGCTCGGAAGAAGAGGGCCCCGGACAGAGGTCCACACGCCCGCTCGTGCCTGGCGGTGCACTCCTGGGCGCGTGGGGCAGCTGGGCCCAGGGCAGGCCCTCGCCAGCTGGGCATCACACCTTTGGTGAAAACGCCCAGCGACAAGCCCAGCCCAAGGAGCCCGGCCGGCCTCCGGCCACCCCCTGCCGGCGGGCGCCTTCCTCCGCCCACGCCCCGCTGACCGGTTCCCGTGTTTGCTCCCTGGCACGTCCACCGCCGTGGACGCCAGGAGGACAAGGCGCGGCCAGCACAGAGCCTGGCGCGAGTGAGCTGGACCCTCAGCCACAGTCGGCGGAGAGTAACCCCCTCGCCCTGGGAAATCACCCCCTCGCCCTGGCGTGGGTGCCCGGGGAGGGGGGTTGCCCACAGCTGAGTGGGGAACCCAGGCAGTGCTCCAGGTGAGCCTTCTCGGCTCTTGCACACACACACACACCCCACGCACACACACACACACACACCACGCGCACACACACACACCCCGTGCACACACACACACCACGCGCACACACACACACCCCACGCACACACATACACACACCCCGTGCACACACACCCTGTGCACACCCCCACGCGCACACACACCAAACACACACACACCGTGCACACACCCCCTTGCACACACACATCACGCACACACACATCGTGTACACACACACCCCACGCACACACACACCGAGCACACACACACATCACGCACACACACACCGTGTACACATACACACGATGCACACACACCCCGTGCACACCCCATGCACACACACACACCGAGCACACACACCCCCTTGCACACACACACACCACGCACACACACACCGTGCACACACACACCCCGTGTACACACACACACACACCGTGACCCAGAAGCTTCGTTTTGATCACTGATTGCTCCTTTTCTGGCTGAAAGTGTCCAGTCCGTACAGCAGACGCCTGTGGCGTCATCTGGTGCCTCCTCCCAGCTTATGACTCTCCCCAGGGTGGGCCTGCGGGAAGGCCAGCCCCCGGGCGCCTTCCCTGCTGTGTCAGCCTGGACTCTGGCCTGCTTCTGGCCACGTCCACCATCCTGCCCTAAAATCCCACCCGCAGGCCTCCTGGTCCTAGTCCCATCCCCTCCCTGGGCTTTGGGGGGAGGGGTGTTGTTCCCCCGACCATCCTCCCCCTCCCTCTCCCCCAGGAAGTCTGCCCTAATGCGGGGGAGGATGGTAATTAGTACGAAGCAGGCTGATTAGCTCAGAAATTAAGTCTTTGTTTCCCTTGCTCCCCAGTTTCCCTAATTTGAGCAGATGCAGAGCGGTGGGGGGGGGCTGCGTGGGGGCAGCGTGTCATGTCTGTGTGTTCCCAGCCCGGGGTGGCCGGGGCCTAGGGGGGCGTGGTCCAGTCTGGTGAGGGAATGGGGCGCTCCTGGGGGCGGATTGCCAGGCTGCGCCCCCGGGGTGCGCTTGTGTCTCTGGGAGGACATCAGCCCCGGCCCCCCCAGCCTGGTCTGCATTCACTCTCTCCTCCCAGTCTTCACGGACAGACACAAGTCCTGGCCGCTGTCACAGCCTCGCCTGTGTGCAGCCCATAGGTTGGTGCATTTTGTGTTCGCTCGGTCCAGACCATAGTGCAGGTGGGGGCCGCTCGTTTCTTAGGAGAGCAACTTTAAGGCTCAGAGAGGTACTTGTCTAAGATCGCACAGCTCGGAGAGGCCAGGCCCGGACGCAGACCCGGATAGTCTCGCATGGCCCTGCTGGGGCTGCGCTGGCCATCCATGCTGGCGTGCCTGCAACCAGATGGGGGCCAGTGGGCATCTGGGCGGGCAAAGCCCTTGACCTTGTTTGTAGCACGGGGCTCTGGCCCTCTTCCTCCTCGGCCAGTAGGAGGAATAGTGACAGCTGTGATGACAGGCGACGTCTTCCTTCATGCCAGGCCTGTGCCGGTGCTTATCAGCACCTCTGTGAGCCCTGGGTCGATACCCTTATTCTCCCCGTGTCCCATCCACAGCTGAAGTTGTGGGGTGGTGCGGGGCCTCTCCTGACCCTGTGCCTAGGCAGTAGGGCCCAGGACTCAGCCCGGGCCATCTCTCTCGAGCCCTTTGGCCCTGACCACTGCTCTAAGGTCTGTGACACGTGTGAGGTGTCTGGCGCATAGTGGGTGCTCAGCAAGGGTTAGTATCCTGGCACCCCCAAAATCAGTTCCTGGAGGTTGGGGCGCTGGGGGCGCAGGCCTGCCCACAGTGACCTCTGGGGTGGACGCTGCTGCTCCTTCTGCCTGACAGGAGCGGGAGCCGAGGCTGAGGCGGGATGACCGCCCTGGGCTGGAGCCCTGGTCCGGCTCAAGAGCTGCCACGTGGCAGGCGTCTGCGCACCCGTGCCTGGCCCGGCAGGGGTGACTGCTGGCCCTTAGCCGCTGTTCTTGGGGTGTCACCTCCAACTTCCCTGGCTCCTCTGAACAACCACGCACGGGGGAAGCCCCAGCCCCATCGGCGGCTGTGCCCGTCTCTGGTTGGCGGGCACTGGGTGTGGCCATGTGAGTGGACACGTCCTTTGGGTGTCCCCCGGCCCCTAAGGCTCAACTTGGCAAACGCTCAACTCTCCCTTTCTCCTCCTGCCATCTCTCAGACACCTGCTTGGACCCTGGGAGTCGCCCTTGAACTTCACCCTGGCCTCCGGGCCGCCTCCTGTAGCTCAGCGAGCCCTTCCCTGCCCACCCCGCTGCCCCACCCGCAGCGAGTCCGTCACGGCTTGGAGGGTCTCCCCAAAAGCCGGCTGCCTCCGCTTTGGCCCCTCTGACTCACCGCGCGGCCCGCCCGTGGCGTGGCCCCGGCACACTGCTGCCCTCGGGCTGAGTCACAGTCCTGCTCCAGCTCCGAGCCCGCCAGGACTGGGCCCGCCTGGCCGTCCGGCTCCAGCCAGCTCCTCAAAAGCGCCACCCTCTGGGCTCTTCTTACCTGCTCCCGTGGGTGGGGTTAACCTGACTTTGGGGTGGGGTGGCCTGTGCCCCACCACCACGCAGTCTAGGGCCTCCGAGGGCAGCACCATTGTCCATTGTCCATCTTGCACACGGAGGCTTAGGGAGCTAAGCTGGCACCTGGACCAGGTCTCTCAGCACAGAGCCTGTTCGCGGGCACGCGTGTACGTGTGTGCACGTGTGTGCACGCGTGTGCACGTGCGTGCGTGTCTGTGCACACTGTGGGTGCTGCCGTCTCCGGCTGTGCCAGGTGGTGTTTGGGCTGGGATGAGTCGCCTCCTCCCAGAGGGGCTTGGCTGAGGCCTCTGGGACGCGCC
>NW_004567105.1:4837351-4838630 GCF_000260355.1 Condylura cristata
GGCCTGGTTACTGCGCCCCGGGCCTGGGCCTCAGTCTCCTTCAGGCAGGTTATGCCTTGCGCTGGCAGAAGGGGCTGTGGGCACGTGTGAGGTTTCTGGTGCAGGACGAACCTGGAGGCGCCCTCGAGGTGGAGGGCTTGAGGGGCTCCGGGGCGGGGCCCCCATCTTTGAGGGCTCTGGATGCTGGGCTTGGCACACAGGAGTGGTCCCAAGCTCAGGGGTCATTACTGGTCTGGAACGAGGCCCAAAGCCCTGGCCCGTGCCCAGCCGCCTACCTGGTCCTGGACCACAGTGGGCCCTGAAGGCCAGCGCCACCTCTGGCCACCTGGCTAAATGGGCCGTTTGCGCCATGTGTGCCAGGAAGGCATCCCTCGAGCTGGCACGGCGGGGCGGGGGCTCAGGAGAGCAGGCCTTGGGCTGGTGACTGGGCTGTCCTTGGCTCCACGGCCCTCGGGCAGGACGTGGGCAAGTCACTCCGCATCAGCTGGGCCTATTGTTGCATTTCCTGAGATCACCAGTTGGAAAAGATTTTGAGACCATAAACGAGGGGTGAGAACTCAGCTGGCTGCAGAGGCCCGGTGGCTTGCAGGTTTGCATTGGTCTGAATGAGGCTATAGGGCATGGGGGGGCTGTGGTGAAGGCCAGTGCCCAGGCTCTGCCCGATGACATTCAACTCAGATTTGTACCAACACTGAGCCAGCCAGCGAAACTGATCCATGGGCTGCTTTCTGAGCTGCCAAGCTTGCTCCAGAAGCAAATCTACAAATGGATTAACTGGGAGGGGGGTGTATTTAACTCTCCTTTACATAATAACAAGGGCTAACATTTATTGAGGGCTTGCTCTGGGCCAGGAGCAACTAAGCACTTTACTGGGATTATCTTGTTTGATCCTCACACCAACCCCGAGGCAGACATGGTACAAGCGCAATTCCTATTTTGTTGATGAGGCAATTAAATCAGAGAGGTTGTGTCAAAGGCCGAGGTCACTCAGCTCTGTGTGTCTGTGTGTGTGTTAGCCCCCCCTCGCCCCCAGCCTTCTGATTCCTTATTGGGGAATCCCCCACTCCCAGCCTCACTGGGGCAGGTGAGGAGCAGAGGGCAGACCCACTTGGCAGGGAAACGTTGAAATCTGCAGCTTTTCCTAGCTCTCGCTGAGGCGGCTGAGCAAGGAGGAGAAACAAAATTAAACGAATGAAGGGTGTTGTGGAGCTGAGGAAGAGTAGCTGGTTTTTTATGAGCTTGTTAACATTGGTGAAGTTAAGTCAGCAGAAATTTATGC
>NW_004567105.1:4839515-4853123 GCF_000260355.1 Condylura cristata
TCGCTGCTGCTGCTGCCGCCCACACTCTGTCTCCCTTCTGCCTCGGGTGCCCACTGAGAGGCTTAGGGCCTTGCTGATCCCCTGGCTGTGCTTGTGGGCGCCAGCTGTTTCCCAAGGGCCCTGCGCCCCCGGGTGACTCACCTCCCGCCCTGACCACGCAGCCCTGGCTTCTCCGGGGCCCCTCGGGTGCAGGTGTCTGGGCCCCGCTGTGGCCCTGGCCGGTGCCAGGGGGCTGAGGTGCACTTAGGATAGAGGGTGAAGTCAGATAGGATAGAGGGTGAAGTCAGACTGGGTCCTTGGGGTCTGAGGGCTGGTGGGGTCGAGGAGACTGAGAGGGGTGGTCAGCTTCTGCAAGGGGCTTGCTCCATTTGGGGTGAGCTGGAGGGAGCAGATCAGCCCCACCTCCTGTCCCCATAATCTCCCTGCCCTCCCATCTGCCCTCCACTCCAATTTCCAGACACCTGCTGGCTGGGCTGGGATGGGAAGGCTTGATTTTAGGAGACTGGGCAGGCCTGGCTTTTGGCGGTTGGCTCCTTCTCTGTGCCTCAGTTTCCTAATCCGGTCTTTGGGGGTGATGCTGTTTTATCCCCTTTTCCAGGGGTTTGGTGTGTCTCGGGGTCAGTTGGCTGAGGAATGTAGCTGAAGCCTTGAAGCCTTGAGTGACTGCACCCTGTCGTCATTTTGTCATAGGGCAGGGTGGGGGGCACCCCAGAAACCCCAGACCCACCTGGCCTAAAGAAGTTCTGCCAACTGCCGTGTCAAAACAAACATACTCTAGTGTCAAGACTTTTTCTTTAAAGATTTATTTATGCATACAGAACTGGGGTACAGGCCAGAGGCACAGGTGCGGTGAGAGGATTCACCAGAGACAGAGCGGGGAGCAGAACAGGCTGACTGATGAAGTACACTGCTGAGGGGAGCAGCAGGGAGACAGGAGAGGTCTGCCGCGCCATGTGGTCATCTCTGGGGCAGGCAGGCGGGGGTCGAACTCATGTGGAAGTGGCTTTAGCTTCTCAGTGCAGTGCTTCAACCCGCTGCGCCACCAGGGAGGGCCCTAGTGTGAAGACTTTTAATGGAAAGGAATGTTAGTAAAATTCTCTTGCAATAAAGCCAAGAGAAGGTGGCTCCATGGTGGTTTAGGGGTTAAGTCTCGGCATTATCACCGAGTTCGATCCCGGGCCAGGGAGCTGACCCCCATGGCGCAACAGACCTCTCCTGTCTCCCCGCTGCTCCCTCAGTAAAGTGCCTGCTCTGCTTCCCACACAGTCTCTGGTGAATCTTCTCACCCCCACACCTCTAGCCTGTACCTCAGTTCTTCTGTGCAAAATTTAAAAACCAAGAGAAGGGAAAGAATAGATAAAACAGTTCCCAAGCCAAGCACCCTAAGTTACCCACCCCCTCATGGGCAATGCCCGGCCACACAGGGTGGCCTGAAGTGGGGTCCCCGAGGCCCCAGAGGCCACCGTCTAGGTCCCTTCTGGCGGGGACCCACAGGAGGGGCCGGCGGGGCCTGCTGGTCGGCCTCCCAGCCCCTCCGGCTCTGCTCCCCTCCCCTGCTCCTCCGCCCTGCTCAGCTCCACCTTCCTTGCGTGGAACCGGGCAGGGAACCAGGAGCCCCCTCCCCTGGGCACCACCCTGTTACCGTTGTGCTCACCAGTGGCGGGCAAGGCAGGCTGTGAGCGGCTGAGGAGGCCAGTGAGGCGGGGTCGGGAGGCCGCGGCCTTTGTTCCGATGGGGTGTCTGCAGGCAAGAGGGGGGCACAGTGTGGCAGGTGACACTGGAGAGTCGGGGTGTTTCACTGGGCCTTGGGGGGAGGGGGTCAGGCTGGTGGTTGTGGGGCAGGAGGGGAAGAGGGTGTTAATTCAGGGAGCAGGTCTCAGGCTTCTGGAACGGGCGGCCTGTGTGAGGCCCGAGGGCCTGGGAGGTGAGAACAGCCCCTGCTGTCGGGGCGCCTCAGTCTGGGGGAGGCTGACAAGCTAGCGCCTGGGAGGCATGGCAGCAGGCGCGGGACGCGTGTGCCTGTGTGGCGTGTGCAGGGCCGTGCCCGCGGGCGTGCCTGTGCGTGCCACGGCGTGGCTCTCTCAGCGCCCCGTGCAGGAGGGTGCGGGAGGGCGGGCCTGCAGAGATGGTCAGCGGGGTCTCGGCGTGCCTTGAATAAGGACAACCCAAGGAGACCCCAGCAACGTGTGGCCAGGTCAGCGAAGCCTGCCTTGATTCTGGAAGTCTCCTCTGGCCACCGCGCAGCGCCGGGACCGAGGCCGGGCGGGGGGTGGACACCCCGTTTGGAGGCTGCCGCACCTGTTGGGGGGGCTTTCATGCGGCAGGGCGGCGGGAGGGCGCGGACGGGGCAGCTCCGGGGGAGAGGTGGCATTTGATCAGCCGCGGAGGGCAGGAAGAGGAAGGAGGACACGGCGGGTGGCCGGGACAGAGCGGGCAGAGGCCAGTCTATTCCGGATGCCTTTGATGGGATAAGGCCGGCCGCTGCCCCGTGCCCGCAGCCTGCGCCTGCCGGTGCCTTCGGGCAGGGGCTTGCCCCCCCGCCTTCGTGTGGTCGTCTGTAGCGCGGGGACATGCCCCCTCGCGGGGTGGGGAGGGCGAGACGGGGCGACGCGCTTCCAGGCCAGCCTGGCTGTGGCCGTGACCTTGACACCCACGGTGGGCGCCGGCCCGCGCTGCCTCCGCAGCCCGTGAGAAACTGGCTCAGAGCCGTCTGGCCTGTGCAAGGCCACAAGCCGGGGTGGCGGGGACCCAGGCTGGCAGCCCCCCGCCCCCGGTGCCCTTTGCTCCAGGCCATTTCCCAGGAGCCTGGCAAAATGCCCAGGCTGTCGCGGGGCTGGGTGAGCTTCTGCCCCGACAGCGTCTGAATCGAACAGGGGGAGAAGCAAGAGGGGTCTCGGGTCGCTAGCGAGGCCCCCACTGCTCTGAGGCCCCGGGTCAGCTCTTGCCCCAGAGCCGCAGCTCCCTCGTCTGCCAGCGGGGCGGCCCTACCTGTAAGGTCGGCTCTGGCAGACCCCCGGCCGGGAGAGGCTTCCGGAAGGGCCCCCCTGCCCCTCTGCGCGGGACTGGGCCCCGGGAGCCGCTCACTCCTGGGTGGCGCTGCAGCGAGGGGGCATGTCCCCGCGCTACAGACGACCACACGAAGGCGGGGGGGCAAGCCCCTGCCCGAAGGCACCGGCAGGCGCAGGCTGCGGGCACGGGGCAGCGGGCGCGCACAGGTGGGTCCCCGCGGGCGGCCGGCCTTATCCCATCAAAGGCATCCGGAATAGACTGGCCTCTGCCCGCGTGGTCTGCCAAGCTAGCTTAGCCCGGGGACCCGCGGTGCCCTCGAGGACCCGTGACCCTCTGGCTGCAAGGCCAGCCAAGGTGCCGGTAGGGGCTGCTGGTTGGGAGGTTCGGGAAGGCTGCAGAGAGGACGAGCCCCTGGTTCGTGGAGAACGGGGGGTTCTGTGAGCCAGGCAGCACACATCAGTCCAGGGAAGGGACGGGGGCATCTGGCGGGTGGGGCGGGGCCGACGCGACGGGCCCTGCTTAGAGACTCTCCTTTGGTTTTACTGGGTAAACACGCGGGAGGCCCAGAGAGGGTGAGAGCCTGGCTCAAGGTCACACAGCAGCTGGTGCTGGGCGCAGACCTGCCGGCTGGGGGGCCTGGGCACGGTCCCCCTCTGTGAAGGAGGAATGTGATCATTTATCAGGGGAGTTTAATAATGAATGAAGTCGGAGTGTCTTTAATGCAAGCAGCAGGCCCGGAGTAATAAGGGGCGCTGTATTAATTCGGAAGTTAATGAATATGCAGGTGTGTCTGAATGATTAATGGGGCTCCCGAAGGCCTCAGAGAGGGGTGCATGAATCGCTGCTGATGGAAATATGAATATTGCATACAGCTGGGGAGTCTGATAAACTGGGGAGCAGGTGGGCATTAATGAACCCGGGACGCTGCCGACACAAAGGGCCGAATATACAGACGTTCAGGGCAATCACATATTGCCGTGGCTCAGGGCTCTCATTTCTTGCTGTGTGATCTTGAGCAAGTCACTTAACCTCTCTGAACCTCAGTTTCCTCATCTGCAAAATGGGTGGAACAGTAGTACCTGGTCCCTAGGAGCCTGGGGCAGAGACTGTTGCAGCCATTTCGAGGCTGTGGTTTGCACAGCAGCGGAAACAATTAAACTCCCTGACTGTGGACAGGGCGTTGCAGTTATTAGCTGGGGCGGGGAGGGGGCTCTCCTCATCAGTCTACGCTCTTACTGCATGCCGCAGCTGTGGGCTAGAGGGGTGCGGCCTGGGGAAGCCGAGGCCCAGAGAGCTGCGGTCGCTTCCCAGTTGTCCAGGTAGAGGCGGAACCCCAGTGAGCAGGAGGGGGCCTCCCCTCAACGCGCTGAGCGCACGGGCCTTCGGGCTGGTTTGTTGGAGCCTCAGTTTCCCCACCTGTCTGGCACTCAGGGTTGTTTTAAGGCTTCGGTGGGGAGATGGGCCATTGACCCCCTCACTTGTGCCTGGCTTTTGGGGTGACCCAGACTCCGCAGATGTCACCACTCTGATGCTTGGAACGGCCGTGCAGAGAGTTCGCGGCACTGCCTGGCCCGGCCCGGCCCGGCCCGGCCTCGTCTCGTCTTGTGTCCCAGGGAGACTCAGGTTCCTGGCTGCCACGTGCCTGTGGGCCCCAGGCGCGCCCGTCAGTCTCTCCCAGCCTCAGCTCCTCACCTGCCGAGTGGGCATCACAGTGTGGCTGTTGGGCATTACGTGCAGGATGGGGCACACAGTTGGTCTTGGGGCCGATGGGCCCCACCAGTGGTCTTCTCCACGCTTCCACCACTGAACCTCTAGGGTGCCCCTTCTGGGTGCCGACTGGGCCCTGGTGAGGCCACCTGCCGGCCCCACCCCCGAGAAGGCCCTGGTCTGGGCAGAGGGCGGTGCTCGTGGTGCAGGCGGGGATGGGCAGGGGGAGCATTGGCCCGTCCCCACGTGGGCAGGGTGAGTGAGCCTAGTGTGGCCCGCCCAGTGCTCCCCGAGGCTGCGTCTCCCGCGCGGGGAGCCCTCAGCTCCCAGCCGACAGGCAGAGAAAGGCTCTGGAATGAATGAGGGAGTGAATGAGCGAATGGCTGGCGTCTGGGTCCCTTCCCCGCCTCTCCTGGGCTCCCGGCCAGTGAGCAGAGCACAGCCAGCCCTCCCCTGATTGTCCCTGGTGGGCCCGGGGCCAGCCCGGCCTGCCTCCTCCTCATTTCCTCCTCCCCTGCCAGCCTGGCTGCTCCCCCCGCCGGGGCTACTCGGGGGCCTGGAGGCTGCTGGGTAAAGAGCCTGAGTCCTCGCGGTCACAGTGAGGCCTGCTGTTGCCAGGCGAGGGGCCTGAGGTCCTTGCGCGAGGGTGCGGGCAGGGCCGCTCCTGGGCTGGGCTGCGGGCCTGGCCGTGTGGTCGTAGCGGGCGCCGGCCTGTGCAGGCCCGGGCTCAGAGGACGGCTTGACCTCTGGGCTGTGGAACAGGCGGGGGAGGAGGGCGTGGCCTCTCACCTTCTCCACAGCGGGGCGCTGCGGGGCCCTTGCCCGGGAACCTCCAGCCTGGGCCAGGGCTCAGCCGCCTTTGGTGGGTCCGCGTCTTTGGGGTTTGCTGTTCCTCCAGCGCTGCGGGGACCGTGTGCAGGTGAGGTCCAGGGCACCGGCCACGTGGCCTGGGGGCGGCCGGCCCCTCTGGGCGCCTCAGTCTGTGGGCCTGGGTGTGATGCCCCCCGGCTCTGTGCGCGGCCTGGGCACGCAGAGCTTGGGCGCGGGTAGTGACCGGGCTCAGAGGCCCCGCGGCGGGAGCGCCCTCTGCTTGGACAGATGAGGCCGCGGCGGCCGTAGGGCGGCCTGACTTGCCAGGCCTGGGCTGCCCTTTGGGGCAGAATTCAGACTTTCTGTCCGAATGTTGAGCGCGCCTCCCAGACCCCACTCCTTCCCAGGGCCGGAGGGGTCCTTGGGGCAGGTGGACGGCTCACCCCTCCCCGGCTTGGGTCCCGCCCCTGTTGCTATGGGAACGGCTCCACTAACTCTATGCTTCTCTTACAGAGCAGAGACGACTGGCCGCCCTGAGCGCAATTCAATTCAACAGACATTTACTGAGTGCCTACTATGCGCCAGGCCTGAGGCTAGGCACCGGGTGGGGCGGCAAGGAAGATGGGGTCCACTCCGCAGGCAGCTCCGGGGGGGGGGCGTGGCGGAGGCAGCCGAGGCTGGACAGCTCAGCATTGGGAAGAAGCCACCCGCAGGGCTGGAAGCCACACAGAGACCCGGGTTCCACTCTGCCGCACCCGTGCCTCAGTTTCCCCATCTGTAAAGTGGGGAGGGGAGGTCGGGGTTCACAGCCTCTGGGGTCCTCCAGGATTCCGTGGGGATGGAGTGGGGACGGGGCAGAGACGGTCATGCCCCCCACCCAGAGGACAACCTCTGAGACTGCTTGGAGAAGGCAGGCCTTGTGGGCTGTGGGGGTGCAGGGGCGGGAATGACACCCCAGGCTCCACGTGAGAAAGGCCTAAGGATGGCACCCCCACAGCTCCATAGGTTACTGTGGGTGGGGCTTAGATGAGAGAGGGGCCCACGTGGGGAGCTCAGGGGCCTCACTTCGGGGCGTGAGCTCTGTTCTGGTGGCTGCTGGGGGGGGGCGGGCCAGGAATGGGCGCTCCTGCTTTGTTTTGTCCCTCCCCCTCTCCCTGGGGTACACCCCGGCGCCACATACCCACAGAGCCCCTGACCGTGGTTGTGTCTGCACCCTACGCCCTCGTCCCTTTCCAGCCCCAGAGGCGGGTGTTAACGGTCCAGGTCACAGAGCGAGACTGGGCCGAGAGAGGGGAGCTCCCTCCCCGGGTCAGGACTGACCCCCAGCGCCCCATGCTCACCCCACTGGCCGTCTAGGGCGACCTTTCCTGGCCTCGGGACCCTGCCCCAAGCTCTGAGGAGGTCTCTCAGGGCAGCGCGGTTGGCCTTGGCGGGCGAGGGGGAGAACTCCCGGATGTCAGCAGGACAAGGCGTCACCAAGACCCAGATGTCTGTCCCTGAAGCCTCCTCTGAGATGGGGGTGAGCGGGCTGCTTCCCACTTGACAGAGGAGCTGGCCGAGGCCCTGGGAGCCGTGTGGCTCGTGCAGGTGAAGCTCCCGAGCGGCTGAGGCCGGGGGAGGTCCGTGCGGAGGCTGACCCCGCCGCCCTCCGGGGGGGGGGGGGGGGGACGGCTGGCGCTGGGGCCGCAGCCCTGGGTTCAAATCCTGGTTTTGTCCTGCACAAACAGTGTGAGCTTGAGCAAGTCGTGAATTACTCTGAGCCTTGGTTTCCTTATCCGTAAAGGGAGAGAGCGAGACTTCTCTCATTCAGTCGGTAACAGGTACTTACCGGGCCACTGCAGGATGCCTGGTGCGAGCTCTGCAGAGCCCGGCCCCTTCCTCTGAGAACTTGGTCCGGCCAGAAGGGAGCTCTGATTCTGGTTGTGATGGAAAGGAGCCCACCGGGAGCCCACCGGCGGGGCCCCATCAGGCCTTGTAATTGGTGGAGGGAGGCCGGCGGGCAGGAGAGGAGGCAGGAGAGGAGGGCAGGCCCGTGGGCTGGGCTTCTGGAGCCAGTGGCATTTTGCGGGCTCAGCGGGGAGTCCATGAGGCTTTGGGGCAGGGGCGCCCGCGCGCCCAGGTTCAGGGTCAGACATTGCTTCCTGTGCTGGTGGAGGATCAGGACTGCAGGGGCAGCAGCCAGCCCCGCGAGGAGGCCCCCTGAAGTCCATCGAGGGCCAGGAGGCAGGCTAAAGCAGAGCAGGGGGCGAGGGGTGCAGTACGCACCCACCTTCGGGGGGGGCCTCAGGCATCCGATTTAGTGAGCTGGGGGAGAAGCAGACAGGGGTGCAGCGACTGTGAGTGCAGCCCAGGACCAGCGGAGTTTCAGGCGCCAGGGAGGGCCCAGGAGGCGCCAGGGTGCAGGTTCGGGCACAGAGCTGGTAACACAAGCCACGGAAGGGGCTGAGACGCTGGGTGCAGGTTCCAGGAGCAGAGGGCTGGGGCCGGGACCTGGGGAGGCCACGCTGAGGGCTGAGGAGGGGAGGAGCAGGAGGAGGAGGGAGAGGAGGAGGGGGAGCGGCGGTGGGAGGAGAGCAGAGGTGTTAGGTCCGACTGCCAGCGGGAAGGGGTGAGAGGTGGCTCTGCAGGGAGATTCCAGGAGGCGCGCGCGCCAGGCACTGCCCAGAGCTGGCGCCCAGGGGGACGCGGGAGCGCCAGTACCCACCTGTCTTTTCCCCCCGGAGAGCGGAGCTGGAGTCTGGCCCCTCGCTATCCCCAGGAGGAGGCCACCTAGGAGGAGGAGGAGGAAGGCCAGGCTTTGGGGAGGGGGGGGGCGCAAAATATTTGCATGCATAACGAGGCAGAAGTGAGGGAGAGAGAAAGAGGGAGCAGGAGATGAAAAGAAATTACCATACGCCAGGATCTTGTTATTCAACCCAATTTTCAAAGGACCACAGCTGTCGCACTGAGATAATCCGTTAATTATAACCGCCATTGTGCTTTGGCAACGGGAGAGAAACCGAGGCCGGGAACAGGCTGGAGGCGGGGGTGGGAGCAGGCCTCTGGGGGGCTGGACCTATGAGAGGGGGCAGGGCCAGGCAGAGAGGGGTGTGCTGTCCTCAGGTCTGGAAAGAAGACCTGGTCGGGCCTGGCCGCGGCCGGTGATGAGGGTGCCAGGCCTGGGCCACCCCGCCGGCCGCCCCCACCGCCACACTAGCAGCCACGGCACGCTGCCAGCCACCCCACCCCTCCGAGGGGGGCGCTCTGGCCCCATTTTACAGACGAGGAGCCTGAGACTCAGAGGAAGGATGTAGCTTGCCAGGGCCGTGCTGTTCAGTGGCAGAGCCGGGATCTGAGCCGGGCCGGGCCCTGCCCGTCCAGGAGAAGGTCGGGGAGGGCTGGCCTGCAGGCCCCGAGTCGTAGCCATGCGTTCCCAGGCCCTGGTTTCTGTGCAGCCGGTAGTCATGGGGTGTCCCTCCTCCCGGCATTTCCGGGGCTCCCCTGCTGGGACAGAGCCTCCTTGTTCTCCGAGTGACAGCTGCGGGGCCCCACAGCGCCCCCCCCGCCCCCCCGCCCCTCCTCCAGTCACGCCAGTGTCAGGGCCAGGAGGCCTGCTGCAGGGTGGAGGCGGGCCAGGGAAGGTTGGGAGGCCAGCGGGTGGAGGCCACGCAGGGCAGGCAGGCCCCCGGCGCGGGAACCTGG
Source organism: Condylura cristata (assembly GCF_000260355.1). Classification (NCBI taxonomy): domain Eukaryota; kingdom Metazoa; phylum Chordata; class Mammalia; order Eulipotyphla; family Talpidae; genus Condylura; species Condylura cristata. Next base: position 4,848,723 of record NW_004567105.1, read on the forward strand.
AGTCTGGGGAGGGGGCGGGCCTGTGAAACTCCAGGAAGCCTGGCAGGCCGTGCTCCGGCGGGACCTACCAGCCCGTCCAGGTGTGGCTTCAGCAGCGCGGCCTCGGGCCTCAGATGTCCCCAGCAGCCTTAGCCAGGACCTCGGGACTCGTGTTTGGGAGCGAGTGACCCTCAGGCCCCGACATGAACCCACTCTCCATCCGGCAACCAGGCAGCGGCACGAGAGCAGCAGGCGCAGACCTGGGGGGCCGTAAGGGTGCACCCTGTTTTGGAGTCCCCATCCCAGTGGGGCGGCTTGGAGCCAAGGAGGGTCGTGGGTGGGTCGGGGCAGCTTGAAGTCGCTGTCGACTTAGTCCGCAGAGCTGCGAGCCCGAGAGGCGAGACCGCGGACTCTCGGGGCCTGGGAACGTAGACTCGCCGCAGAGCAAGAGTCGCAGCCTCATGCCCAGAGGCTCCCCGAAAAGACAGACCCAGGCGGCAGCGCTTCTCAGGACTCGGCACTCTGGAGCCACGGAGCCTTGGGCGTGTGGCCCACAGCGGAGGCGGGAGTGGGGGTGCCGCTCGGGGCTCCGACCAGAGGCGCCTGGGCCTCCCCTGCACAGAGGGGGTTTCTGCTGTTCTCTTGCTGACCTCACTCCGGAGCCCAGACGCGGGGGACGAACCTGGCACCCTGGGCTGGGGCCCCTGCACGGTCCTGCATCCGGGCCCCTGGGCAGCTAGGCCCTCCAGGTTTTCCAGCTGATTCCAGAAACGGGGATTTTAAAGATAAAATCTTCCAGGCCTTCAACGCCAAGGACTAACTAAAAACATACATCCACCGTCCAGACCCCAGGGGACAGGAACCCGCAGGTCTCGACTCGGCCGCCGGGCCGCGGCGGCCGTGGGAGACTTGGTTTCCTCCTCCCTGAAGTGGGAGACAGGAGCGGCAGCGCGGGGACCCCGTCTGGCCTGCCCAGGCCGCCCCCCTGCTCCCCCAGGCTGCGTCTGGGGGCTGCAAGCTCCCCTCCCAGGCTCCCCGTCTCCCCGAGGGCCCTGATGCGCCCCTCGGCGTGGGACAGCCCTGAGCGTGTGGGCGGTGTTCACCCCTTGGGGCCCTGGAGGAGGGCAGGGGCGGGGCAGGGCCGGGGGTGGGCCTAGCCGTGCCTGGCACATAGTAGGTGCTCCATAAATGTTTATTGAATGAATGAATGGAGGCCACGCAGGCAGAGGTCGCCGTGCGTGCACAGGCACTGGTCAGAGAGCGGGTCCAGTGGACACTGGTGAGTAGTGCCCGGGGCTGCAGCTGAGCGGGCCTGGGCTTGGCCAGAGCCAAGGCCAGGCGGCCGGCAGGGACCAGGTGGGGCGGGCAGGGCCAGGTGGGTGGTCAAGGGCCAGGTGGGGAGGCAGGGGTCAGGCGAGCGGGGACAGGAGCCAGGTGGGGTAGGCAGTGCCGGCTGGTGGCCAGGGGCCAGAAGGGGAGGGCAGGGGTCAAGCGGAGGAGGGCAGGGTCAGGCGAGGGAGGCAGCTCCTGGCCCGGAGGGTCCCGGGAAGGCTACCGAGGGCCCCGGAGGGTGCTTGGCCCTGGACGGCGCCTACCACCCAAGGGCCTGGCGGCGGGTGGGTGCTGGTCAGCGGGTGGTGGGCCTGGCCACCAGAGCACTGCCCTCTGAGCCGGTGTCGGTGTCTCCTGTTGGGCTGCTGGGTGGGCTCCCGAGCCAAGGCCTTTGGGTGCAAGCCCTTCCTCCCCCCGAACGACTTCCTTTCACTGAGGTCTGGACAGGGTGCAGGTGCTAAGGACAGATGGGTCTTTGGGGGGCCCCAAGAAACCAGGGTCACCGGTGTAGTGCCATCCTCCCCCTGAGCAGATCAGGAAACTGAGGCCCAGAGGGGGTAGGGTGCCGACCTGCCCAGGTCGCGAGGGGAACACCTCGAGGCGTCACAGGGCCCTGCTGCCCGTCTCTGGACTTGGCAGCCAGCGTCAGCACCTGGCGTCCTCGCAAACCCTGTGAGCCCCTGCATGAAGCTCGGCAAGGCCAGCCTGCTGCCGTGGGTGTGGAGTGTCCTTTGGGTCTCCTGGGCCGGGGGACGCTCGGTGAGGCGGGCTGCTGCAGAGCCGGGGCGCGGTGGGGCGCAGGCCATGTGTGCGTGCGGGGCTGTGCTCTGCGTGTGGCCGCCTGCACCGCCCGTCTCACCCGCCAGGGGTGAGTGGCAGGCCTGGCCCCAGCCCCGCTGGCATGGCTGCGCCCGCGTCCCCTGCTCGGCTGGCACCGAGGCTGGAGCGGGTCCGGGGCAGCGAGGGACAGGGGCCGGCTCCCCGGGGTGTGGAGCAGCCGGCGTGAAGGGCTGAGGCTAACAAGACGTGACTGAATGGGGATGGACCGGCACCCAGCTTCTTGGGCAAAGCCCAGCGACTGGCCAGAGCCCGCCGGGGACGTCCGAGGGCACCGGGCTGCTGGCAGCGTGTGAGGGCCCTGGGCCTGGCTGCCAGCTCGGGCAAGGTGAGGACACCAGGCCGTTGCAGACCCGCTGCCCCGACAGAGCCTGACGTCAGAGCAGGGAGGCGGAGGCCCGGTGCAGGCCGCCACGCTGGCCACGCTGGCCTTGAAAGGTGTCCCCCGGTGACACCTGTCCCGAGGGACCTCGGCAGCCAGCCTGGTCTGGGGCAGCTGGCCCCACGCGTGGGGGATTTGACGCCCCGGCGCGGGAAGGGCGTGGAGGCCGTGGGCTGTTGAGCCTGGCGAGCCGACTGCCGGGGGGGGGGTGACAGGCTGGCGGGTCCGGGGGGGGGGGGGGCTACTGTCTTGACCTCGGTGGCTCCGGGTGGCAGGCCGGGCCCAGGTTTGGCTTCAAATATGAGAAGACATTTTTGTCAGAGCTGTTCGAGGCTTGACTCAGATGGGTACTGAGGGTCCCGTGGCTGAGGGATGCCGTGGGGTGCGAACTCACCTGCACCAGGATCCTGAGAAATCAGGTCGCTCCATGAGCCTGGGCTGGCCAGCAGCCTCGGCTGCGAGGGCTCGGGGAGCCCGCCGTGCCTCTCCGAGCCGCTATCCTCGTGTGAAGTGGATCGTGAGGCCAAAGGAAGCCTCAGCACACTCCCTGACCCCAGAAGCACGCCTTCAGGAGCGGGGGCCCCTCCTGGCCAGTCGGGGCCCTGCACCCCCACCCTGCCCTGCACACCCTGTTCCGCGTCCTCACCACCCTCTGCAGGGCAGAAAGCGGTGAGCTTTGCTTTCCCCGTGGGGGAGGGGTGCGCCAGTGGCGAGCAGACACCAAGGCCAGGCTCAAATGGCCAGTGGACCGCCTCGGGCCCGTGTCAGGGAAGGCGGAGACCCGATGGAGTGCGGTCATGGGCTGTGCAGATGTGGGGGACGGGGCGCCCAGTCAGAGACCCAGGCCCTGCGGTGCGGGTGTGCCCGGGGCCTGGCGCAGCGGTCAGCTCCTGACGGACGCAGGAACCGGTCTCTCGGGACTGTGGGCTCCATCTCGCGGCTCAGCAGCTGGCCCCTTCTCCCTGCCCTGCAGCTGGGGCTCATGGCACCAGAAGTTGAAGGCTTTTCCTTACCAGCCAGGAGGCCAGAGTGACGGCGCCCACGTTACAGACGAGGAAGAGCCCCGGGCAGCTCGAGGAACCCCAGTGGGCCCCGGGAGCGGCAAGACGTGCTGTCCAGCCCCCAGGGGCAGCGGGCTTTGCGTGGGGGTGGGGTGGAAGCCCCCATCCCCGGCGAGGTGGGCGGTGGGGCCGTGGCCGCCCGCCGGGAGCCCTGGCTGGGTGCCGGGAGTCGCGTTCCCCCGACCCCAGACGATGGCGTTGATGTGGGCAGTGCCAGGGCGCCCGGGGGAGCCTTGCCCAGCCCGACCCAGGGAAAAGCCCACGTCAGGGCTCACCAGCTGCTGCCAGGGAGGTTTCCCGGGCTCAGGCTCCTGCCCGCCCGGTCCACTCCCGGACGCCCCACGCCCCGCGGGAGTATGGCTGGCTGTGCAGCAGGCAGGGCCTGAGCTGACGCGGTGCCCGGTGCAGGGGGCGCCAGGCTCTGTCCTCGCCGGAGTCCGGGCGGCCAGCTGAGTTTTGGGAGGGCCTGTGCGCTGGCAACCCGCAGCGTGGGCGGGGGCTGCCCGACCCTCCTCCTGGGCGCAGAACCAGGCCCGCGCCCAGCTCGGGAGGCCGGTTCGCCCGTCGTCCTGTGCCTGGAGGGTGGGCAGGCTGGGCAGCAGCCCCCACTGTCATCCCCACTGTCGTGGCGCGTCCGCTCTGGCTCCACTCAGACGCACGCTCGTCTGTCTCCGTCCCTTCGCCTCGCCCTGCGCGGCTCCCTCGCCTCCTTCCCGCCCCCGCTCAGGTGGGGGTCAGGGCCCTGCTGCCCCCATCGCTGGGCCTGGGGGCTCACCCTCCAGGAGCAGGGGAGGACAGGACCCCGGGGGC
>NW_004567105.1:4854363-4855756 GCF_000260355.1 Condylura cristata
GTCCCAGGAGGCGAGGCGGGAGGCCGTGAGCAGGCCACAGCGTGTCTCCCCAGGCCTGGTCCTCATACCCCTGGCCAGCCGGTGCCCGGGCGCAGTGAGGGGCCGAGCCTGGTGAGGGGGGCCAGCCTCGCCGCCTGGGGCGCGGCTTCCCTGCGGGGAAGAGGGGCTGTGGGCTTGAGCCTGCCCCGTGCGTCTGGGCCCGGGCGGCCGGGTCACGCCTCCTTGTGCCGCAGTGACCAGGCAGGGGTCAGACGTGAGCCAGACCGAGGCGGACGGGCCGCCTGGCTCCTGCTGCCTCGGGAGCCCCGAGCGGGCCCGGGCTGTGCTGTGTGACTTGGGGCAAGTCCCTGCCCCTCTCTGGGCACCGACTCTAAAGCCGGCGAGAGGGTGCCGAGCCCTGGACACTTCCGGGGGCCTCTGGCTTGTTCCCCTGCCCGAGGCCCCTATGGGCCAGCCCCCTCCCCTGAAAAGCACCTTGAGGTGGTGCTGGGGTGTCTCTGGCTTCCCAGCCGCGGCCTCATTCTTCCTGGGCTCTGCTCCTGCCGGTGCGACGAGCTCCCCGCGCCCTGGCCCTGCGGGAGCCCCCAGCCTCTGGCTGCACCCCCTGCGTGGGGGGCCCACGGCCGCACGCTCTGCCTCCCCTCCCCAATGGAAGCCGAGACAAGGGGATTATTTTTGGAACGAGAGCGGTTACACAACAAATGAATTATTTATCTTTGGGCATGGAGGAGAAAAGGCATTTTGCTGGGCTTCTTAACTCTTGATCTGGATTGGGGGGTGCCCCGGGGGTGCGTGGCCGTGTGGGAGGCCCGCCGGTGCGTGCAGGGCGTAGGGGTGTGTGTGCGCCCGAGTCACGCACGCGTGCCCGGCAGCCCTGGTTCCCGTGGGGGCAGGCGGGTCTGCGTGAGGGCTGGTGGCGTGTCGGGGCGTGTCGGGGTGCGTGTGAGGGTGTGTGGGCGCCTCCCTGCTACTCTCCGGTCTCCCTCCTCTGCCCACTGTCTTCGGACTCTGCCCCTGCTCTCCCGACGCCCCCTCCCCCCCCTCTGTTGCCGCCCACTGATCTCCCTTTTTCTGCGTAACAGGGACCCCGAGTGTTGCTGGCACAGAAGATCCCCAGGAGAGGGGAGAGAGGGGGCCGGGGCGGCGGCGCTGGAGCTCGGGGGGCCTCTCGGAGCCTTCGCACTGATCTGTCGCCCCCTCTCGGTGCTGCCTTTCAGGAACCAGGTGACAGATGGGTCTCTTCCTTCCTGCCCCCATCTCTGGCGCACCCCCTCAGAGCTCCACTCTCCAGCCTCCCGCGGGAACCGTCTGAAGTTCTGAGCCCGGAACCCGAGGAGGAAGAGGAGGAGGAAGTGGTGGAGGCGGGAGAGGGACTCGAGCCTGATCCTGCGCG
>NW_004567105.1:4856172-4881388 GCF_000260355.1 Condylura cristata
TGTGCGCCGCGGCGCTGCTGTGCGTGTGCCGGCCGGGCGCCGTGCGCGCCGACTGCTGGCTCATCGAGGGCGACAAGGGCTACGTGTGGCTGGCCATCTGCAGCCAGAACCAGCCGCCCTACGAGACCATCCCGCAGCACATCAACAGCACCGTGCACGACCTGCGGCTCAACGAGAACAAGCTCAAGGCCGTGCTCTACTCCTCGCTCAACCGCTTCGGGAACCTCACCGACCTCAACCTCACCAAGAACGAGATCTCCTACATCGAGGACGGCGCCTTCCTGGGCCAGGCGAGCCTGCAGGTGCTGCAGCTGGGCTACAACAAGCTCAGCAACCTGACCGAGGGCATGCTGCGCGGCATGGGCCGGCTGCAGTTCCTCTTCGTGCAGCACAACCTCATCGAGCTGGTGACGCCGGCCGCCTTCTCCGAGTGCCCGAGCCTCATCAGCATTGACCTGTCCTCCAACCGCCTCAGCCGCCTGGACGGCGCCACCTTCGCCGGCCTGGCCAGCCTCATGGTGTGCGAGCTGGCCGGCAACCCCTTCAACTGCGAGTGCGACCTCTTCGGCTTCCTGGCCTGGCTGGTGGCCTTCAACAACGTCACCAAGAACTACGACCGCCTGCAGTGCGAGTCGCCCCGCGAGTTCGCCGGCTACCCGCTGCTGGTGCCCCGGCCCTACCACAGCCTCAACGCCATGACCGTGCTGCAGGCCAAGTGCCGCAACGGCTCGCTGCCCGCCCGGCCCGCCAGCCACCCCACGCCCTACTCCACCGACGCCCAGCGGGAGCCCGACGAGAACTCGGGCTTCAGCCCCGACGAGATCCTGTCGGCCGAGCCGCCCGCCTCCTCCACCACCGACGCCTCGGCCGGGCCCGCCATCAAGCTGCACCAGGTCACCTTCACCTCGGCCACCCTGGTGGTCATCATCCCGCACCCCTACAGCAAGATGTACGTCCTGGTGCAGTACAACAACAGCTACTTCTCCGACGTCATGACGCTCAAGAACAAGAAGGAGATCGTCACGCTCGACAAGCTGCGGGCGCACACCGAGTACACCTTCTGCGTCACCTCGCTGCGCAACAGCCGCCGCTTCAACCACACCTGCCTGACCTTCACCACGCGGGACCCCGTGCCCGGCGACCTGGCGCCCAGCACCTCCACCACCACCCACTACATCATGACCATCCTGGGCTGCCTCTTCGGCATGGTCATCGTGCTGGGGGCCGTCTACTACTGTCTGCGCAGGCGGCGCGTGCAGGAGGAGAAGCAGAAGTCCGCCAAGGTCAAGAAGACCATCCTGGAGCTGCGCTACGGGGCCGACGTGGACGCCGGCTCGGTGGTCCACGCCGCGCAGAAGCTGGGCGAGCCGCCCGTGCTGGCCGTGTCCCGCATGTCCTCCATCCCCTCCATGATCGGGGAGAAGCTGCCCGCCCCCAAGGGGCTGGAGGCCGGGCTGGACACGCCCAAGGTGGCCACCAAGGGCAACTACATCGAGGTGCGCACGGGGGTGGGCGGCGACGGCCTGGCCCGGCCCGAGGACGAGCTCCCGGACCTGGAGAACGGCCAGGGCTCGGCGGCGGAGATCTCCACCATCGCCAAGGAGGTGGACAAGGTCAACCAGATCATCAACAACTGCATCGACGCCCTCAAGCTGGACTCGGCCTCCTTCCTGGGCGGGGGCGGCGGCGCCGGGGACCCCGAGCTGGCCTTCGAGTGCCAGTCCCTCCCGGCGGCCGCCTCCGCCGCCTCGGCCGCCGCCCCGGGGGGGGCGCTGGAGCGGCCCAGCTTCCTGTCGCCCCCCTACAAGGAGAGCTCCCACCACCCCCTGCAGCGCCAGCTCAGCGCCGACGCCGCCGTGGCCCGCAAGACCTGCAGCGTCTCGTCCAGCGGCTCCATCAAGAGCGCCAAGGTCTTCAGCCTGGACGTGCCCGACCACCCCGCCGCCGCCGGGCTGGTCAAGGCCGACTCCAAGTACATCGAGAAGGGCAGCCCCCTCAACAGCCCGCTGGACCGGCTGCCGCTGGTGCCCGCGGGCGGCGGGGGCGGCGTCCAGCACCTGGCGGTGAAGCCCGCCTACCACTGCAGCGAGCACCGCCACAGCTTCCCCGCCCTGTACTACGAGGAGGGCGCCGACAGCCTGAGCCAGCGCGTGTCCTTCCTCAAGCCGCTGGCCCGCTCCAAGAGGGACTCCGCCTACTCGCAGCTCTCCCCCAGACACTACTACTCGGGCTACTCGTCCAGCCCCGAGTACTCGTCCGAGAGCACGCACAAGATCTGGGAGCGCTTCCGGCCCTACAAGAAGCACCACCGCGAGGAGGTGTACATGGCCGCCGGCCACGCCCTGCGCAAGAAGGTCCAGTTCGCCAAGGACGAGGACCTGCACGACATCCTCGATTACTGGAAGGGGGTCTCGGCCCAGCAGAAGCTGTGACCCTCTCCTCGCCGGTGAGGTCGGAGGGGGCGGGCGCGCGGGGGGTGCCCGGGCGGCCGGCGGGGCGCGCTGGGGCCGGGGCCGCGGCCGACACACACGCACACAGGCACGCACGCACCATGCACACACCTGACCACCACCTGACTGTGAACACCACCACCCGACAATACGGACAGGAAAACCAAGACACGTTCTCCTTAAAGTTTACACACGATACCGACACCAGTGTCTACTGTGCAGCCCAGGGAGGGCTCTGTGGGGCGTGGGCCGGGCGGGGCGCGGCGGGCCGGGGCCCCAAGAGGGTGCGGGGCTGGGGCTCGGGACTAAGACAGGTCTGGGGGAGGAGGAGGCCAGGCAGAGATGGGAGCGACCCCTCTGGGGCAGGGCGGGGTCCCCCGGCTCGGGGGAGAGCCCGCGGGCGAGGGGGCGGGGGTGGCCGAGGGCTTCGTAGCCTTCTTCAGGGGTGGGGAAACTGAGGCCCGGAGAGAGCAAGTGATAAACCCGGGGTCACACGGCAGGGTAGGGTCTCAGTCTCCCAACTTCCCAGCCCAGTGCTATTCTTGCCCCCAGAGGCTTCCCTGGGTACCCCCCCCCCCCACCGCTTCCAGAGTGGTGGTCTCCTTGGGGCGGAGGGACTTGAGAATCAGGAGGGTGCTTTCCCTTTCTAGAAAGCTCCATGGCTGCATCCCCAAAGCTGTGATTCATCATGGTGGGGGACATCTACCCCCATTCCCACGCCAGTATCCAGGAGAGGAGGGAGGGGCGCCCCCCGCTGGAGGGAAGCGGCAGAGAGCACCCTGTCCCACCAGCCCCTTCCAGTGTCTTCCAAGCAGCCTGGGGTCTGAGGAGAGCGGGCTGGGCCAGCTCCCACCGCATCTCAGGTGCAGGCCCCGTGCCCTGGCCCCCGCTTCTCTGGGCCGCCAGGAGCCCTACTCTTCCCAGAAGGACAGCAGTGGACTGTGATGGGGGGGGGCAGGGGGCCGGCGGTGTCTGGCCCCCGCCTGCCTGACCCTGGCGCGGGCTCTCAGAGCAGAGCTCAGCTGGGTTTCCCACCCAGGCCCAGGCCCAGCCCCTCGCTCCGAGGAAACGGCTGCTCCCCGCTTGCTGACCCCCACCCAACACTGAACAAAGCACAAACAGTGAGCACCCCCCAGGGTAGGGGGAGCAGGCTGGCGTCAGGGCCCCTCCCCCGCCCTGGCCAGCCTCTGTCGCCACAGCAACCAGGAGCTGGCAGTTAGGGCCGTTGGGCTTCTGGGGGAGAATCTCAGTGCAGGCAGGGCTGCAGGAGGCCTCTCTCAAGAGCAGGGCCCCTGGGACCAGCTCTGGGGCGCAGGGCTGGGGCCTTGACACTCTCTGGGTGCCGAGGGGCCGGGGCGGCCGGCCTTCCCTCCCCCTGTGGCTGGGAGGGGGCCGGGCTGGGGTCCCCAGCAATGCCGCTGTCCTGAAGCTCCCTGGTGAGCTCAGCCCCCCAGCCCTGCCAGATACCCCAGCCTCTGGCCGGTCCCCCAGCTGGGTTTCTTGAGATTTGGGGAATGTGACTGGGGGGTGAGGGTGGGGTGCTGGGGTGGGATCAAGACCTGTACGGTGGGGTGGGGGGGACTCTGGCCGGGGGAAGCTAGTGCTGTTCCCTGGGGGTGGGCTCCCGGACCCTGGGGGGGCTCGGGTCTGGAGGAGGACTTGGAAAACCAGGGGCCATTAGGCTCAACCGAGCACCTCTCACACCTACTCGGGAGACGGACTGAGACGGATGGAGCCTGAGGCTCACTTTGGGGGTGACATTTGCAAAGAAAGGACTTTTTCTGGGGCGTGGAGGGGAGGGGCCAGCATGGATTTGCAGAGCAGACCTCCCCCGTCCCCAAGACCTGCTCCCCAACCCCTCCTCACACCGCATTGGCAAAACAGAAGGAGCAGGCAGAGGAGCCAAGGTGTGGGAAAGCGAAGTCCCTGTTCTATCTGCATGACGATTTTACTGTATTTTTCTGAACAAACATCTGTCGTGTATGTGCCAGTTTGTCCAGACTCCCCTGCCCGCCCTCACCCCCTTTCCCACCTTCCTTCTGTTGTGATCTGACCAGCAGCTCTTGAAACCGGGGAGGGGCCATCTCTGCAAAGACCCAAAACAGGTGCACCAAACACTCGACCCCCACCCCGCCTTTCTGGAGGTGGGGTCCACAAGTGCCACCCCTCCCTCCCATCGCCCTCTGCCAGGGCAGGAAAGGCACTGTGCGCCCCACTTGCTCCCATTCTGCAGCTGAAGAAGTCGGGGTCCCCAAAGAGGAGGGGCCTGGTGGTGATGGCCACCGGGTGGGGTGGACAGTCTGCTCACGGCAGAGCACAAGAGAACAGGGCTTCCCGGGCGTGATGGGGGGCTGGGGGTGCGAGGGGGAGCCCACGGGAGGAAGCGGCTGGTGGCTGGTCCGGCCTCACTGGGGGCAGAAGCAGAGCCTCCCCACCCCCGCCACCCCTATAAAAACCTCACTCCATCTTCGTCAGGGGCTTTGCGCACAGGCCGATCTCAGCCGCCGGGGCAGGTCTGGCCGCCGGGGGTGGGCCGGGGTCACCACCCCCAGCACACCCATCTTCGAAGCAGAACTGAACCTAAAGCCAGACCTCCGGGCCAGGTGGGACCAGCTGCCAGGCGAGGCCCGGCGCTCTGGGCAAGGGCCTGTGCTGTGGCTCCCAACGTCCTTCCCTCTTCTGTTCAGGATAATTCTGCCCCGGGGGTGGGGGGCAAAATACTCGCGAAAGAAACTGAACGCTGGTGTCCGGGAGTCTGGCCAGCTGCGGGCGGGGTGAGCAGACAGCCAGGGAGGAGAGGAGGGGGGCACTGGAGTGGAGGGACCTGCTGGAGGGTGGGCGAGCCGATTGCAGGAGATGCGGGGACCCCACTTGAGCCTCCCAGCCTTGGGGTGCCTGGGCCTGCTCTGCCTGTCAGGGAATCTCTGGAGCCTGTTCCTGGGAAGTGGCCGCCCCCATGGGCCCCCTCTCTCCCAGGGCCAGAGCAGGGGCTTCCGAACCTCGTTGGAGTTAACCCTCTGTCTGGCCTTCCAAAGCGAAAAGTGGGGTTCAGAAAGGGAAGGAAGCCTAGTCCAGTGTGGACCCCTTCTGAGGGGTCCCAAGCTAGCTCCTCCCAGCCGCAGGAGAGGCACCTTGCCCCCCCTTCTGGGCACCTTGCCTCTGCACCCGCCCCCCAGGGGCAGCGCGGGGGCCCTGGAGGCTGCCGGTGACCAGGCTAGGCTGTCCGTGTCTGGGCAGGTCCGGGCAAAGGACTGTTGCAGGGTGGGGTGAGTGGGATGAGCCCCGCGGAGGGTGGGCCTGTCGGAGGCCACCGTGTTTCCAGCTGGTGTTACAGCCCCTTCGCCCCACTCCTGAACACGGGCGGAAACAGAATCACAGGGCGGGAAGGACAGACGTCTTCTGGGGTCTCCCAACCAGTTAAAGACAGGCCGAAGGGGAGTCAGGAGGGGAGCCTGGCACGGGGCAAGGGGAAGCATGAAGGTGGGGTGTCCCCGAGGGGTGGGGACTGTGTAGAACTGAAAGTAGGGTGAAGGGGGGAGGGCTGGCACCCCTGCGTGGCGGCTGGGACAGGCCACCGAGCTCCTGCCGCCAGCCCTGGGGGTGCGTGGGGTTTGGAGGGGCCGATGTCTCTGTGCTCTCCTTGGATAGCCCCTCCGCTCTGGGGGGACCTGGCCTGCGGCAGCACCAGAGCCCCTTTCTGGCAGCAGGGGGGTCCTCTCTCTGGGGTGACGGGTGGACGGAGCAAGGCCTGGGGAGGTCCCAAGGGTCTGGGCTCCCGTGGGCTTAAGGGGTAGGGCTGAAACTTCCTTCAAGGCCAATGTGAAAGTTGGGGTGCGCCTGACTCCGACACTCGCTGCCGAGACTGCTGCTCCAGGGCCACCTGAGGCCAGGAGCGGCCCGTTCTCGTCCACGCTGACCCAGTGTCCCCCACCTTTAAGATAGAATCAGTGTTTGGGCCCTGTGGCCACGCCCACTGTGGCAGGTGGCCCTCGCTGCTGCGGGCTGCAGGGGAGGAAGGGGGGCCGGAGGGGTGGGGCGGGGGGGCCTGGGGCCCCTCCCCAGCCGCTGGCCGCACAAGCACAGGGCTGGGCAGGGCCGGGTCCATTCTCACTCATCCCCTCCCCCAGGCTGCCCCGGGCTGGGCTTGACCCCTGTTTGGGTCTGCAGAGCTGGGCCGGCCTGGGCTGACCCGGTGACGCCTGGCTGTGTGTAGACCTTGCCTCCCCGGGTCGGGCGGGGGGCCGAACCCGCTCCTTTCCTTCTTTTGGGGGGGTAACTTCATTTATCTTCTCTTCCCTCTCTCTGCCTCTCCCTCCTCATTTCCTGTTTTAACTGAATGGCACGAAATTGTTTTCCTCAACTCGGAGATTCCTGTATGGAGAAAGTCAATTTCTATATTTGCAATAAATTTCTTATTTAAAACAACAGGCCGGGGTCTGTGGTGAATGTCGACCCTTCCGAGTGGGGGTCCCAGTGCCTCCAGCTTCTTCTGTCCCCCACCCCCATCTCTTTCCACAAGAGGAGGAAAGGGTGGCCCTAGCCAGGCTGTCGCCTCTGCAGGGAGCTGAGGGTTCCTCTTCCCTCTAAAGAGCGTCAGGCAGGGGCCTGAAGCCATCCCAGCGGCCGCTGCCACGGGCTTGCGCCCCTTCGAGCCCTGGGGCCCCCAACACGGTGTTCAGACCTGGGCCAGGGAGGGCCAGAATAATGCCCCCAGGGAGTGGCCGAGACCCGCGTGCTCAGAGGCCTGCTGTCCCCTGGAGGCTGGGGCAGTGCAGGGTCAGTGCCAGGCCTGGCCGAGCACCCCCTACCCCCGCACCGGCAGTGGTCTGCGGCCTCTTGCTGCGCCGCTGTGAACCCCTCCTCCTCCAGGCAGTCAGGAGATGCAACGAGTCTCTCTGGACGCAGAGAGCTGGTTTCTGCCGCACCTCGGCCGAACGGCCAGAGCCGCCGCCTGCAGCCCGGCCTCCCCCGCCCTTTCTCAGGCCCTGCTGGCCTGCAACTGCCCTCCCTGCCCATCGGGGGCCGCCCCTGGTTCTTCCTGGATTGCTGTAGGGGACCGTGGGTGACCCAGCGCTGAGCCTCCCCACACTCAAAGGTGTCCGGCACCCCTTGCCCGGCCCTCTCTGCCCTGTGGCCTGTTGTGACCTCCGCCCCCGCCCTGGGAGGTGAGGTGGCCTGGAGCCCCAGGTGGCCCCCCCAGCTCCTTCCCGCAGCTCCCCTGCTCCCTGGCACCCTCGGAGCTGCTGGCTCTGTGGCCTGGCTCTTCCCAGGTGGCCCTTGGCCGGGGTGGAGGCCAAGGGAGGGTTCACTGAACTTGCACCCTGGGGAAGAGGGTGGGGCAGGTGTGGGGGCGAGGCAGGAGGTTCTGGGGTCCCACAAGCTCTGTCATCTCAGGCTTGTAGCTGGGGCTCCCTGGGGTGCCCAGCCTGCGTCAGATCAGATTCCCCACCCTGCTGCCTTCCTGTGACAAGACTCTTGCGCTCTACGGTCACCAGTGTCCCTTTCTCCTTTGGGGGGTTCCTGTCATTCCCAGAGGAAACGGAGATGTGAGCCTGGGGGGCCAGACCAGCCCGGGTCCTCACCCTCGATGCCAAGACTCCTGATGCCCTCGCCCCTGCGGCCCCCTGGCGTGGGTTAGGGGTCCCCCTGTAATTACGGGGAGATTGGAAGTGCTCTCAAGAACAGCTTTGCCTTTGGGTACAAAAAGGCGCCTGCTGCCTGGTTTCAAAAGGAAATTTACCCACTCAAGCCACAACCCCCAAGACCCTCGCCTCGGAAATTTAACTCAAAAGTTCGTTGAGTAAAGGTCAACGTTCCCATTTAAAGGGTCTTGGCCAATTTAGATCCTGTTGGCAAGAGTCAGTTCCCCCCAATATCTGTTTTGTTCTTTTGCTTAAGGAAGCATGAATCTCTCCAGTGTCCCTTCTGGGGTGGTCCCTGCTGGCTCTGACGTCTAGGAGGTGTTCCAAGTCCGGGGTGCAGCGCTGCTGTGGGTTAACTTTCAGGTTATTTCTCTGGGAGCAAAGCAAGGAGTCTCCCTCTGAAGCTACTTTGGTTCGACTCTCTAGTGGTTAACTAAAAGGCCCTTCCCTAACCCAAACTTGGCCCGGAAGCTTAACAGCCCTGGCTTCCCCTCGGAAAGGACTTAGCTGAAGCCCAAGCCCGGCCCTCATCTGGACACTTGCATCACTCCTAGGGCGACGCGGCCTCGTCACTCCGAGCCTCTCGCCGGGTGAGCGGTGTTTCGAGGCCATCACAGCTCGTGAATTCTCTGTTTACAAAGAACCTATTGGAATTTCCAGGACCCCGGCGCCTCAGTAGCGCGGACATTGCCAAGCCTGGACCCAGCGGCCACCCGAGCGTGACGCCTGCTCTGTGCACGCTTCTAAGTCTGTCTGGGGCGGGGCGGGGGGGAGTTTTTCCCCAGTAAGGAACAAATGCCACCCAGTGGTCTGCTGTGGGGGGCAGTTTTGGGTAAAACCTCCTTGCTGGCTGGCTAGTGGGCCGGAGAGCTCAACTGGGGCTGCGTCCGGGCGCCCAAGCTTCCTGCCCGGGCCCTCCACGTGGGGCTCTCAGACCCCCCGGGCGGGGTCGAAGCCGCGGTACCTGGCTCTTCTGGCCCCTCCAGGAGGTGGGCTACCCCCGGCCCCCTCGGGCCCCTGGCACCCCTTCCTTCTCCAGATTCGTGAATACTGCTCCCCGGGGGAGTGTTTCCGGCCAGCGGCCCCGGCGGTCTCCCCGGCTCTGCTGGGGCTTGGTTTGAAGGTGTTCACAGTTCCAAGGTTACCTTGGCAGGACTGTCCCTCCTGAGCCTCAGGGGAGTCGCCTGGGCACCCCTCGCCCAGCTCCCCTTGTGTTAGCAACAGCGTACCTCTTGCTCCAGGGACACAGGGACGTGAGCCCTCCTGCCTGAAGGATATTGGGGCTCAGGGGCGTCCCTGAAAGTTGGCTGCCCTGCCCCAGCCTGGGGGCGAAGCTTCTCGGGGGGGAGCCACCAGCCTCCTCTGTAGGACTTGGCAGCCTCCAGGCAGGACCCGACCCCTGGCCTGGGCCATGTCGCCCCAGTGGTCTGCGGCCTCTTGCTGCGCCGCTGTGAACCCCTCCTCCTCCAAGCAATCAAGAGATGCAACTTGTCTCTCTGGACGGCAGAGAGCTGGTTTCTGCCGCACCTCGGCCGAACGGCCAGAGCCGCCGCCTGCAGCCCGGCCTCCCCCACCCTTTCTCAGGCCCTGCTGGCCTGCAACTGCCCTCCCTGCCCATCGGGGGCCGCCCCTGGTTCTTCCTGGATTGCTGTAGGGGACCGTGGGCCACCCAGGGCTGAGCTCCCCGCCCGGGGCGACTTCACAGGGGCCTCCCTACCCTGGACGGTGGGGTTCCCACAGAGGAGTGGGGCAGGAGGAACAGGTCTGGGGCCTGCACGCTCTGTCATCTCCGGCTTGTAGCCGGGGCTCCCTGGGGTCCCCAGCCTGGGTCAGGCTCAGGGTCACTGTCCTGCCGCCCCCTTTCGCCGCCGGCCCCTGCTGTTGTGAGCCTGGAGCCTGTGAGCCCTTCTTCCAGGAAAGCCCTCAACCCTGCTCTTGGCATGGGGGCTGCAGTGATCTGAGCCCTGGGAGGCCCCCCTTTCTTCTAGACCGTGGGGTTGGGGGGCCCAGCTCTGGCCTGGGTCCTCTCGCATCCCGCCCGCCCCTGGGTTATAGGTCCGAGTTGCAGCTTCTCCTCTGCACCTGTGTCTTCCGCACAGGCCTCTGCCTGCAGGAAAGGAGGCGTCCGAAGGGCCCCAAGGTGAAGTGTGGGGTGCCGGTCGCCCCTTCTCCTAGGGGTCCCCCTGTGCTCCCCGTCCCGAGACCTCAGCTGCTGCCTCTCTTCTCAGGCCTCTGTCTCAGGACACCTTCCCCTCCACTTTGGGCTTGGATACCCTGACGCTGGAGCCCAGCTGGGGGGCGACTGGAGCTGGTGGCAGGGGGTCTCTGGGGGGCCGTGCCCCCTCCACGCCTTCCTTGAGTCCAGGGTCCAATCTCTGAAGAGGTCAGGGGCTGCCTCCCAGCCCGGCCGCGCCCCCTTCCCCCTGCCGGGCTGGCTCCAGCCTGTTCTCCCCTCTCTCTGTATCGCCCCTGGGGCCCCCAGCCTGGCCAGCTCCCCGCAACCCACCTCTCCTCCTCAGTGGTCTTGCAAGCCCTCAGCCACACCTCTGGCAGCCTGGCTTTGGGCCTCTCAGCTGCCACACGCAGCCAGAATGTGGGAGGGGGCTTTGCGGCGGCAGGTGGGGACACAGGAAACGGCCACCTCTCAGGGTCCTGGGCTGCAGCGTTCTCGGGGGTCACCTGGTTTCCTCCTCCAGCAACCACCCCTCCCCCACTGTCAGGCACCCCAGAATCTGCTAGCCTGGGAGTAGAGCTCACCCACTCCCTGCTTCCTCTCCTCACTTTGACGTGTATTTCTGGCCACCCTCTCGCTAGGCACGGCTGCTTGGTGGCGGGGCTCTGTTGCAGAGAACAGACTTCTCATTAGCGACGTTAAGCAAGGCAGGCGTCAGGAGGCCAAGCAGACGCCGGCTCCCGGAGCGCGCTTCCCGGGCTGGCTTTCCGAGTCAAGCTGCTGGCGTGGCCCCCTGCACTGTCCAGCAAGAGACCGCTGGGTGCAGGACCCCAGAATCTCTGCAGCTGAGTGCGGGCTGAGCAGCCCCTGTGCGGCAAGGTGGGGGGCGGTCAGGGAAGCAGAGACCTTCCTGTTGCCCCCGTGTCCCCTTCCTCTTCTCTCAGAAGAGGACCGATCCGCAGAGCCCAGGCTGGCCCTGGCCTTGGCTTCAGGAGGGTGCAGGCAGCGGCCGGGCACGCCCTGGCCTCCCGCAGGCGCGCGCTGTCCGTCAAGCACCCATGCACCCGGGCACGCACGCACGCACGCATGCATTTTCTCTCCACGGCAGCTCACTCGAAGAGGTGCTTTAGCTCACTTGCACCTGAGGGAAGCGGCGGTTTCCCTGGTGGCGCGGCTCGCAGGACAGCCCTGCAGGAAGCGCACACCTTCGCACGCCCGGAACTTGCTCGCCCCTCGACAGCGGTCTCCGGACAGCCCCTTCGAGCCAGGCCCAAGGGCCAGAGCCACCTGCGGGCCGGCAGGGAGTTGGGGAGGCCTGGAGGACTGTGGCTGCCAGAGCCCCAAACCCCCGCAACGATGCGCCTAGCGCCAGCGGCCCCGCTCCAGAGTCTGCTGCTAAAATCTGGTTTCTCCTACACTCTGCGCCGCCAGCTCCTGGTTGAAGAGGCGAGTGTGGGCTTCAGACTCAGCGGCCGGCCCGGAGAGCCCGCCCGGGGCGCAGGGAGAGTGTCCGAGGGGGTGGGGGGCCAAGGCCCGGTCTTACCCTATTTCAGCGACGCCCCATATTGGGGCGGAAGGAGGTGGGGAGTCCTGTGGGTGCCAGAGGCCCCCCGTTGCCCCTGGCTCCTTTCTCCGGGGCCTGAGTCTGCAGGACTGGCACGGAGACCCATGGTCTGTCTCCCCACTTCTAGAGGCTGCTCGAAATTCTTGAGATCCCAGGATTATTTGCCAGTGAATGCCCCGGGGCCTGTCTTCGGCAGGTCTGTCCTCCCAGGGTGGATGTGTCCCTTCGTGGGCAGGCGGTGGGTAGGGGGCTCAGGGCGCCCCTTGGCTGTGGGGAAGGGCCGAGAGTGAGCAAGGAGGCTGCCCTGTGGCCAGGAAATGGGGCTGCCTTCCCTGGGCATTCACGGGGCCCCGGAATTGGAAAGGCAAATCTGTTGTCGGTCATTATGAAGGTGAATTTGCCAAGGATGTTCTGGCATTTCTGTAGCTCATGCATAGCTTCCCAGTACTGAGAGCACCTGCGGTATCTGAGCTTCCTTTCCCAGGCCTTGCACGCACACTAGAGCAGGGCCTGGGCTTCAGGTGCCCCGGGCCCGCGGGGCGGGATGTCTGACGTGAGGCGGTGAGACAGACCGGCCGCGCGGAGGAAAGGCCCAGTAGGCGGTAGCGCCGGACAAGGATAGAGCTTTGCTCTCTTGTGTGGGCTAGGAGCTGGAGGGGCTCAGAGGTCACAGAGAGGGACGACACTGCGGAGGAGAGGGGCGGGAGAGCCAGGGCCCAGAGTGTGGGGGGTGGGCTGGGGGCCCCAACCTTCCTCTTCAGGGCACCGAGGCTTCCAGGGAGGGAGTGGGTGGCCCTAAGGAGAGGTGGGAGGGTCAGTGTCCATTTGCCTGTGCTGTCTTCATTGCCCGCTAAAAAAACCCTTTTCTCAGCAGAATCCCACAGCCCAGGCGCCTCTCCTGGTTTCCTACTCAGGGTCAGCCCACAGGCCTCGTTCCTTGCGGCGCTTGGGGCCCCGGCCCTGCCGGTCTCCGTGAGCAGAAGCCTAAAGGAGCTGCGGCTTCTGTCCCCAGGGAGCCGACGGGGCCTGGGGCGGCAGGCCAGGGCCTGGGGGCAGGCCAGGAGGGGCCTGCAGGGGCCAGGCTCTGACTGAAGCTCTCCAGGTGAGGACTGAACCCCAGAATGGAACCGCGGAGCCGACGGGGCTCCTGCGGCGCCTCCTGCAGTGACCACCGTTCTCAAGCGCAGATGGGGCTTAATAAATAAAGCAGGAAAGCTGCTCTCGCCTGCTCCCTTGACCGTCTGAACGCAGCTAGGATGCGCGGCCAGCCCTCTCATCCCGATCGCTGGCCGGCTGCCCAGACGCCGGTCCAGCGGCACATCCTTTGACTTCTCTGGTTTTGCTGCTGCCGGCTCTCATCCCCGTACCCACACTTTTTGGCCCATGGCCCCCCCTGGCTCAGCCGCTCCAGCCAAAAGTCCATTCCAGCTTTAGGGCCTGGGGGGATGAAATCTCCTCACAGTGTCCCTGGAGGGCCTCGCTCAGGGACGAAGCGCTCACTGCGCCTTGGCATTAAGCGCACACCCAGTGCTGTCATTTAAACCTCACAATAGCAGCGTGAGGTGGGCATCATGGCCATGAGATCGCGGCAGTTGTGCCAGTGAGTCGGTGTGGGTCTCCGAGCGCAGAGGAGAGGCCAGGAGCCGCGGCCGGACGGGAGTCATTAGCACACACAAGAAGAGACTCGGGCCCGGCCCAGGGCCTGGCTGCCGCCACCCTCCACCAGCAGATGAGATGTCCCAGACCGGGCCGAGTCAAGGGTGGCTGTGACCCTTGGCTGCTGGGGTGGCCCTGGCAATGGAAGGAGTTTGGAGGCTGTGCTCTGAGCATCCGCCTGAAGCTGGGCGCCTCAGTCTCCACCTCTGTGAAATGGAGCCAGCTATGCCCACCCACCGCCCCAAACGGGGAGCGCCTGGAGGACCCGGCCAGCACTGCTGCCCGGGCCTGAACCCCGGAGGCTGCCCAGGAGGGCCAGCCCACTGCAGGAGGGGCCTGGGGCAGACGCCAGGACAGAAGCGTGTGCTTTGTCCAAAAGAAACAGCTTCCCTGCGGGGGGCTGGGTGGGGTGAAGCGACAGGCGTGCTGGAGTGGGCCTCGCCAGGGCGGTGGCTTGCAGGGAGCCGCCGGGCGCGGGCAGGATGCAGCAGGTCCCTCCGGGGCCGCCGTGGCACCGCCCGCCGCCGTGCCCTCTCCAGGGCCCAGACGTCGCCGTTCGCCCTGCCGGCTCTGTCCTTCCCCGCCACTTCTGGGCGAGTCCTACGGCGGGCACCTTCGCTGCTCCCGCAGGCCTCCCTCTCCGGGGCGCGGGGGCGTGCCAAGCTCTGCTCTGCTGCCGACTGACCCTTGGCTGCTCTCTCCAGAGGCTCCGGGCTCCACATACCATCCAATGTTGATGACTCTCAGCTCCCGATCCAGCCCAGGACAGCCCCCCTCGGCCCTCAACCTCCTGCCGCCTATGTGAAAGGTGGCCCCTTTGAGGCCCCCCCCCTTACCTGGAGAACCCCCTCAGGCTGCCCTGGAGGCCATTCCGCCACCGTCCCAGGTCACGGCCTCCTTCCCCTGGGTGACTGCGGCAGCCTCTAACTGGCCTCCCCGCCTCCCTTGTGAGCCCTGGTCACACTCCTTGGAGCACCCCGAGGGGGGCCCTCATCCGGTTAGAGTGACTCGTGATCCCTTCAGCTGGGCCAAGGCGCTCCTCCCCGCTAGACCTCTGGGTCTTGGCACCGGTTTCCCACTGCTCCCCTTCCCCTGTCAGGAAAGAACCCGCATTTGGGTCCGTGAGCGCCTCCTCACAACAGCAGCACTGGCCCTGCCCTGCCCGCTGGGGTGGGGTGGGGTGGGGGTGGGGAGCTGGACCAGGCTGAGCCAACACGGTGGGCCTCTCCCTTGCCAGTGATTGGTTTAGGGATGGTCATGTGACCTAGTTCCCGCCAAGGAGAGGACCTCCAGGGCAGGGCCTCCGTCTTCCTCCGGACACCCTGTTGTATCTAGCTGGCCACCTGGCAGCCCTGCCGTCCTGCTGGTGCGCACGGCTGACACGCTGGAAAGGCCACGTGGAAAGAGAACGTGGGTCATTTTGAAGAGAAGGCGGCACTGGGCCCCTAGGCCTGGACCTGCCCGTGCTGCCTTGTCTTTTGTTGGAACTCGCTTGAGTGGGGCTTTGTGTTACTTGCAGCCATGCACCATCCCAGAGACTGGCAGATTTGGGCTCGGTGTCGGTTCACAGACTAAACCAGAGCTGCTTCTAGGGCATGGGTCACATTACTAGAAGCATAGTGTCCAGACTAGGGGAGGTGGTAAAGGTTCCATGCTCTTTTCTACTGCCTAGACCCCACCTGGAGAGATGGGGGGCGGGGGTTCAAATCCAGGTGACTCTTCTAGAAGGGAAGTTGACCCACCTGGGTCCATCTGCTCAGAGCAATACCCTTTGGAAGAGTTGGGAAATCCAGTCTCAAGAGGGACAGGAGAGAAAATGGAACTTCTTAGCCCGGCAAAAAGAAGGCTCAGGGGAGACCTCATTAGTCTCTTCAAGATGTCTGGAGGGCTGCTGAATGGAGGGGAGACTGTCCATGTATGTGCTGCTCCAGAGGACAAAGAGGAAGTGAATGATAGTATAAGGAAGTTTGCTAATAAGTTAGAGCAAATTCAAACATCAGTGGGCATTGTTCACACCTGGGGAACTTGTTAGAAACACAAAGGCCTCAGGCCGGTCTTTTGATGAGCCTGGGCCCCTGAGTTCTTAGCACTCCCTGGGATTCTCAGGGAAAGGGAGTCAACATTTGTGGGGGTCCCCCTGGCTGAGGTGGGGGCTGAATGGGCCCGTCACTCTATCTCCCATTTGATTTTGACACAAATCTTTAGAGTCGAGAGATTTCGTGACAGATTATTTTGGGAAGTAGTGAGTTCCCCATAAGAAGCATCACTAAAAGGAGGAAAAAGCTAACTAGTGCAGTAGAAAAACGAGAATATGGAAAGATAATTCTTAGGTGAGGAAACAAAATGGCCAAGAAACTGTGCGAAGCTCCTGCAGGGGGCAGCGCTCGCGAGACGGACTCCAATAGCCACCTTCCCTTCTTCCATAGGAGCAGAACCCTTGATTTTGGGGGGCACACGGTCGTCTTCATTCAAGACATTTCTCAGCCTCCCGTGTAGCGAGGCCATGGCCAAGTTCTGGTCAATGAGAAGTAGCAGATTCCAGGAGCATTCCTCAAGAAAGCCAGTCGGTAGGTGCTCGGGCACCTTTTTCTTGATGCCTTTCTTCCTGTGTCTGGAAGACAGGACGTGACGGTGGGGACTCCAGCAGCCACGCTGAACCGTGAGGAATCTTGGGAATGAAAATCAGGCGCAGCAAAGTAATGAGAAGCAGCTTGGGAGACGAGGAGGGCGTGCACGTCAGCTCTGGACGCCAACCTGAGGGTTTTACTTGAGTAATCAGCTTCCAGCTTAAGGCTTTGCTTTTGTTTTTTGTGCCCAGGCCTAATCCTAACGACTAAAATGGCAAAAGAGAAATGCGGAGTAAGACAAGGATCTGTTTCTTTCACTCTGGAGACTGGTAAGAGTGAAAAGGTCCTTGCGTGTGAGAGGCGGTGGGGCTGTGGGCAAGACCCCAGGGGCTTCCAGTTATGGAAACTTACGGGAGTATGTAACTTCAGTGCTTTTTGCTCCACTTTAAAAAAAAAAAAAAAAGTGTTTGCTCACCTAAAAAAAAAAAAAAAAAAGGAAGAAAAAGGTTGTACAAGGTGAAGCAGTCACGCCCCGTGAACACGGGTTTTTAGCTCAGTGCCCAGAGCAGAGGTCACGCGCGGCTGCGGCGAGGCCCTGCGTAGCTGTCCGGTCCGCCATTGCGTGAAGGGCCCCTGGGCACCACGCCTGCCCGGAGTGCTCTCGGCCGTCTGCTGCCACTGTGAAAGCGCACCCGAGAGCCCTCCTTTCCCATCCCCGCTAACCCAGCAGCTCAGCCTCCGGGCTGTGGAACCCTCGGGGCCAGATTTAGGAGGGTGGTGTGGTGGCCACGCCAAGTTCGTGCCACTCTCCCGTGGTTTCTTGCAGTCTGCAGCCCGCCGCTAGCATCAGCCCCAGTGTGGCGGGGAATTGTGGGGCGTGGACGCCGCCCGAGCAGCCCTCGGCTGATGAGGCTGAGGGCAGCTGGGCGCAGGCCTGGCCGCTTCCGGAGGCCCTGGGGGCTGGGTCGCCCCATCCCTGTCCTCCGCAGAGATCTTGACGCTGGCCCTCGCAGTGGCTGCGCCCGTGCCCGTCTGTTTCACCCTGGGCCCTGCCTCTTCCTACCTGGCATCACCTTTCACATAAAAGACCTGCGCCCCAGTCCTGCCTCTGGCTCTGTTTTGGGGGAGCTCACCCTAACGAGATACATTCGTAGTTCTCTAGCAAGCGGCATACAGTCACAGTAAGTGGGATAAACAAAGACTCTAAATTGTCTCACATGAATTTGGTCAGGTTTGCCGCCAAATAGGGAAAAAGAAAGGGGGATCGAATGCCCAAGCTTGGTCTGGAAGCTGCAGGTCAGGACTGGCCGGCTCTCCCGGGCTCCAGAGACACATCCTCTCCTGCCTGGTTCACCGGCGTGGGTGGAGAGCATCCCGGGCCATGGCCTCTCCCTGAAGACCCCAGGGGACTGAGGCCCTGTGCCCTGGAGTTGATATCCCAGCAGAAAGAGGGGGAGCATACGCGAGGCGATCTGACCTCTGGCGACACTGGCCAAGGAGACCCCAGGATGGGGAGACAGGGCCGTAATGGAGGAAGCCCGTCTGCCGGGAGGCCGGGCGGGGCTTGGTATTTTTGAAGGGGAGAAGGGAAGCCACAGTGAGAGGCACAAGTGCGGGTCGGCGGCGGCCCTCCCTGGAGTCCAGCTAAGAGCAGGGGGGGTAATGCGGGCCCAGGTGCGCGTGGGGGCTGCGCACACCTGGCTCAGATGAGCCTGGCGTTGCGGCCTCGGGAGGTGGCGGAAGGAGGGCGGGACCCACTCTGAAGCAGCGCAGTGAGGTCGCAGCCCGCTGTCGCCGTCTCCCCCCGCCCCCTCCCCGAACAGGACCTCAGGAGCAGGTGTGCAAACGCCCGGGGGCTCCTGGTTGGTCCAGACCACGCCCTCCCTCGGTTGAGAGGGCTCCACACCCGACAGACAGTGGCAGGGGTGGGTGGGGGCTTCTGCTGAGAGGCCTGGGACACAGCCAACTTGGGGGTGACACCTGCAAGAGGTGCTCAGTCAGCGGAACCAGAGGAGAGGCTGCTGCTCCCAGGGAGGCGCGCGCGGGGCTTCTGTTACTTGTGGCAGAAAACCTCCAGACACACAGGCAGCCGGGGCCCATTGCACAGACCTCGCAGGTCGGGGCCGTGGCAGCGGGAAGATGACAGAGCCGCTGGGAAGGGATCCGGCCGCGAGGGAGCTGCCGGGTCCCTGCCAGCGACCCGTGTCCCCGTGGTAGGTTTCCAGATGAAATACGAGTGGGCACCCGCCCAGCGCCCTTTAAATTTCAGATAGATAGCTGACGATTCTTCTAAGTCGACGTCCGGGATGGTGGACGTTGACTTAATGTTCTGCATCTTATCTGGCAGCTGTGCGGCCCGGGGGACACTTGGCAGTGTCTGGAGACATTTCTGGTTGTCGCTTGTGGCGGGAGGGTGCGCCGGGGTGGAGGTCGGGAGGCTGCCAAGCTCCGGGCCGCCTGCAGGAGAGCCTCACGTGTCGTCCCCAGGCTGCGAACCCCCCTTCTGCGGGAGGGAGACGCCCCTGTAAGACGGGAAAAGAATCCCACTGTGTTTGAAAAAAAACCCAACGGAGCTGCATGATGAGATAGAAAAAGGTTGGAAGGTCCCATCCCAGAGCGGCCTGGGAGAGGAAGGGGGTTTAGTTGTCGGCCGAAATTCGTTTCCAGCGCTGTATGATTAAGTGCAGATACCTGCACGTGCACGTGGCTCTTTCACAAGGTGTGCTGACCTGACACAGACCCCAGACACCGACCGGCAGCCCGCAGCCCCTGGCCCGCGGCCGCCCCGCCCTGCCCTCAGGGCTCAAGGGCCTCCTGACTGCTAACCCGCTTTGAACTCGGTGGTCAGTGTCTGGCCTCCTCCTGGGGGGCCGAGCGCTGGTCCTTTGCCCTCCCGGCTGTGAGAGAGACCAGGTTTTTCTACATTCGCCTGTCGATGGACATTTGGGTAGCTTCCAGCTGGGCACGCTGGTGCATAAAGCTGGCGGGAAACTTCCACAAGCCACGGTGGCCACGTGCCCACATTCCTGGCGGTGTGTGCCTGGCAATGAATCCCTCCCGGTGGGGCAAATGGGAGCGAAGAGCCTCCAAGGGTGCCAATGGCCCCGCCCCCCGCGCCCCTCCAGTTTTTTAAATTCTGGCCGTGCTGATCTCCCCCCCCCCACTTCCTCCCTCTGCTGGGTGGGGAGGTAGCGATCACTGTGATTTTTATTTGCGTTTCCCCTTAGGAAGTTCAGCACCACTTCAGGTGTTTATGGGGCCTACGGGGCTCCTTGATAGAGTGCTGTTGAAGTCATTTGTCCATTTTTCTGCCAGGTTACCTCCTTTTCTCTCATTGATTTGTCCTGTTTGCAAGCATAGTTTTCCACCGTGTGGCGTGTCCTCTTTCGCTTACAAAGCCGCGTCCTTCTCTGGGCCCTAACGGCGCGGAGGCTCGGCTACCAGGAGGGGGCTTTTGCAGGGGGACTGGCGGCCTGGGAGCTAACGCAGACTCTCGGCGTAATAAGGCGCGCACGTGACTCCAGGCGCCGTGTGCATGCTCTGGTGGACTCGGGAGCAGCTCCGCCAAGAGCCAGGGGGCCCCTGTGCCCCTCCCCTGGGGCCCGGCACCCCCGCCCCGGCAGGTGTCGCAGAGGCCACAGACATAGCTGGAGCCCAGGAGAGGAAGGCCAGCCGAGGGCTGGGCGCAGAGAGAGGGTGGAGAGAGGGACTGAAAAGGGCAGGAGTGGCGAGGAGGGGTCGGTGTGTGGTGGGGAGGCCAGGCCCAGGAGGGGCTGCTGGCCGCAAGGGGCCCTCCCAAGGGCCCTTGTCTGCACGCGGCCTTCTCGCCCCGCCGCCTGCACCCCAGCCTGCCTCTCTGCAGCACCCTTTTAAGTGGCCCCCCGCGTCTGTTGGTGCCACCCCAGTCTCAGCGGCCTGTTGTGTCAGGAACAGGGGAACAGAGGCCATTCAATGAAGTTCTAACTCCTTTCGCTGCCGTTTGCAGCCTCTGCTGGCTTTCTTGTTGGGCTAATTGGTCCCTGGCCTGTTCCTGGGTCGGCAGCCAGGACTCCATGCGGCTCTCAAGGAGCTTGTGCCCCCGGGGGCACTGGCCGCCCGTCGCGCTGCTGGCCGTGGGTCCAGCCTCCGGGCCTCTGCGCTGGCCAAACCGTCCGTCCAGACGGACATCCCCAGACCTTTCCGCGCGGGCGTCTCGTGCTGGGGGGTCCCCCCGCAGGTGTGTCGCAGAGCTCTGGAATCTGCCTGCCCCGAGTCCTTTCTCTGTCCCTCCCTTTCACCCCCTTCCCGCGATGGCCCTTGCGCAGTGACCTACTTGTCAGCTCGCTCACTTGTAGAGTGCAGGGGACCTGCCTGGCGGTCCCCTCTGCTCCGCCCCCAGGGCCCAGCGCGAACCTGGCACTCCGTGGGAGCTGGGCGATGGCTGTTCCCCAAAGCCTGCCTGGCGGGTCGTCTGGGGGCTCCATCAGCAAAGGGGATGTTCTAGGGAGATGACTTGTTGGGCCAGTCTATTCCCCGGGTATTTAAAGGACTGTGAAAAGTAATGATTGCAAAGAAGCCTCCCAGCCCGGGGACCCAGGTGCCCTTGACCTCGGCCGCTTAGACGTTTGCCGAGTGGGACCGGGGCTGGCCCCCCCGGGAGCACGGAGGGGAGAACGGGCCTTCCAGCCCCTGCTGGACGTGGTGGCTGTTGCCGGGCGGGGGGCCCAGGGCCCTGGGGGGAGCAGGAGCTCTGTCCACTGGGGAGCCAGGCAGGAGCCAGACGGGAGGAGCAGCCCCAGTGACAGAAGCGGGGAGAGCGTCCCTGGGCAGAGCCCTCTGCAGTGAAACCCAAGCCCAGCGGCAGTGAAGCCAGCCAGCCCCGCACAGGTGTGGAGGGAACCGGGGAGGCGGCTGCTCTGAAGCGCATGGGAAGGCCGCGGCCCTCGGGCCAGTCTCATTTTACAGATGGGCAAGCTGAGGGCCGGGAGCGGACGGTCCAGGACGCCGGCTCTGGAACGGCCAGTTCCGAGCTTCTTCCTCCACATTTTGAATTCTGCCGAGAATCAAGGGAGTGGGGGGTGGTGGTGAGGGTGCTCCCATTTGGGGCGGCAGAGGAGACTGCGGGCCTGGGAGGAGGGGCGCAGCAGGGGCAGCGGTCATGCCCAAGGCCCAGCGCTGCCAGCTCGGGGAGGTGAGGGAGGAGGTCGGGCCGGGCCCTGGGCATTAGGATTCCAAGCAGCTCCCTTCGCCCAATTTTCCAGCTGGATGCCCCAGCCGGCTCTCTGAGCATCCTGCCGGAGTCTGGTCTAATTGAAGGGGAGCCGGGAGGGGAGAGGGCTGTACCGGAAGAGGAGGGGGAGGTGGGGGGAGCTGCAGAGGAAGCGGCTGGGCCCCTGGGGGCAGTCCAGGGCCCCTACCGTGGGTGGGGCCAGCAGGGAGGGTTTAGGGAGAAACGCCAGCCAGGAGACTCGCCAGCCCGAGAAAGCCACTTCCCTGGGCTGGCTCAGCCAGGCGGAGGCGCTGGGTTCTGGCTCAGGCCAGGGAGGGAGAGAGGTCCTGGAGGTGGGCTTCCGGGGGGGTGGGAGGTGGGACTGCCTGGGGGCACGGGGGACGGGCGCCTCCTGGGGGTCCTGGGAAAGGCCAGTCGGCCACCACCCCCTCCGCCGGGCGCGCAGGCCTGACCGGCGTTTCTGACTCCGCGGTGGGTGGCTGGCGGGGGTGCCCGAGCTGCTGATTGGAGCAACTAGTGCCAATGACAGGATTGGGGGCTCGGTTTTCACCCGCACTCAGCCCTCTGGGATGCACCTGAGGAGCGGGGGACACCTGAGAGATGGGCTGAGGGAAAGCCTGAGGTGTGTGTGGGGGGTGTGGGGTCCATCTCAGAACACTCCCAGCGCGTTGGGTCAGTCTGGTCAGTCGAGGGGCCGCAGGGTCCCCTCTCCCTACCCGCCTCTGGTGAAGAGGCCTTGTGGGGGGCTGCACGGAGCTGCTGCATCCGCGGGGTGGGGGGGGGACATTTGCCAACTCCAAATGTCTCAAGGCACGCGGAGTCTAAAGGGACGAAGCTGCCTCTTCTCTTGGGCCGTGCCCCTGGCTCTGCTTTTTATACATTTCTGCTGCTGGGCCCTTCTGGACAAACTGGGCCTGCATGGGGATTTTGCCGCAGCAGGGTGCCCTTTGCCCTGCAGTCCTGGGACGCTGCCCCACCTGAGCTGGGCTGCAGCGATGGCCGGCGCCCCTGGCAGGGAGCTAAATGTCCTGCGCTGCGTTCCAGGCCTGTGCTGCCAGGTCTCCACCACCCTCTCCCCTGGGGACAGAGCTGGGGGCGGCTCCTCGCCCAGGGAGTTGCGGGCCCTGGAAGGCCCCTCCCCCCACCAAGAGATGCCCTGAACCCACCGGCTTCCCGGTGCCCTCTGCGCAGTGCTGCCGTCTGACACTTGTTTCAGATTTGTCTTTAGAAACCCAAAACCCTTAACTTCGCTGGGCGCCCCGCAGGCTGGGAGCCCCGGAGTGTTCTGGCTGGAGAAGGCAGGCGGCATCCATTGTGGCGGGGAGGGTGGCACGTAAAAAGCGCAGCACGGAGAAGCACGTGTGCCCTGGACACCCCCCACGCGCCCCCATGTGTTGGGGGGTGATGGGTGTGGGGGTGAGGGCTGAGGGATCTGATGCACCTTGGAGGAAGGAGGGCCCATGGAGGGGTCCCCACAGCTGGGCGCCCCCTGGGCCAAGTTGGGAGCCAAGTGTGTGAGTCCAGGAAGGAGCTGAGGCCAGAGGGTGGTGGGCGGGGCCTGGGGGGGGCTTCGCGGGAACCTCTAAGCGTCCTTGAGCGGAAGTAGGCCGGTCTGCCAAACTGGGGCAGGAGCCGGAATCTGGGCCAGGGGCCCGGTGGGTCCCCAGGGCTGTGCCTGGCGGACGGTGCGTCTCTGCTGTCCACCCCCACCTGGGGAGGCCAGGGCGGCGCCGCCTGCTTATCTGGCTGTCAGTCCCTGTCCGTTACTGGCTGTATCTTGAGAGAAACTTGAGGTCCATCTTTGATCTCACTGTGGTTAAATGGGGGCTGGGATCCTTGTTGTGAGGGTGTGGTTTTTTGCCAGGCCCTCACACTGCCGGGGGGCAGCTGGAGACTCAGGCCTCCCGTCAAGTCGCCAGCCTTGGCTGGGCCAGGGCCTGGCACATAGAGGTGTTCCTCAGACGGCCGTGGACGGGCTGCAGCTAAGCTCCCCGGGCACGGCGCCCCGGGCACGGCGCCCCTGCAACTAAAATGTGAATATGGCCTCAGAGGCTCCCAGGAGTAGTGGGCCCTCCTTGTGCAGATCTCCCCAGCCATCAAGGACCACTTCAAAGCCCACCTCCTCCAGGAAGCCCCTCTGATGCCACCAAGCTAATGTGCTCTTCCCCGGAGCCCCAGGCTCTGCCTCCCGGCCCTTCCTTGCTCCCGGGGCAGGGTCCAGGCCTCGCGCAGGGCCTGGCTCCTCTGCACCCCCCACAGTCCCCATGCTCAGGGTCCCCTGAGCGGGAGGGCATCGTGTTCCTGTCCAGGGACCCAGACTGGCGGGCCTGGGAGCTCGGGGGTCCCTGGGGTAAGCTCCAGTGTCCACCCCTGAGGGTGGAGAAGGGGGGAGCAGACCAGGGGAGGGGAGTCCGGCTCCTTCCACGCTGGGGTCTGGCCTGGCCTGGGGTTAGGCCTCCCCTCCTGGCACTGCTCTGCTGCGTCCCGGCGGTGCCGCCTCGGGCCGTCTCTTCCCTGCCTCCTGTCTCCTGTGGGAGCCCTTTCACCTGTGCTCCCACACGCCCACCTGTCTGCTAAGCCTGCACAGCGCCCCAGCAGGCTGCGCACCCCTGGGGGCCACCCTGCCTTCCTCCTTCCCCAGCCCGAAGGCTGAGCGCCTGCCTGCCTCTGCTGTGAACTACCAAGTCCGGCGTGAACTGGGAAAGTCGCGCCTTTGGCCAATAGGGCTAAAATGGGGCAAGCACCTCGAGGGTCCCCTGAGGCTGACGGCAGCGGGAGAGGAGAAGGCAGGGTGGGAGCCCCGGGGGTGGGGGGGGCCAGAGTTCAAGAGCCTTCGCCCTTCACAGGAGGTGGGCCCCGCGCCCGAGCTGGGCGAGCACCCCGAGTGCTGCGGGCGGGGTAGTGTAAGGAGGGTGCCGATGCCAGAAGGACTGGGCCAGAGGGAAGCCGGGGTCTGTGGCTCCCGCCCCAAGGAACTTGGAGCTTCTCTGCCTCAGGGTATCAGACGCACGGCTTTTTCCGGAGAATCTGCGTCTTTCTAGAGAAAGCTTAGAAATCTTCCAGATGCAAAAGATGGATTGACGCGGGAGGCTGGCAGCACAGTGACGAGATCTGGGGAGATCTGCACCGGGAGGAGCCCCGTGCCCCCCAGCTCCAGGCGCGGGCGTCGGCCGCCGCGGCCTGTTTGGCGTGGTGCCGGGCGCGGAGTCCTCCGCCCGCGCGCGCGAGGTGAGGGTTCCCACGTTCGGGGTCCTGACTGCTGTCTTTGTCCCGTCGGCGACAGGGAGCCCCGGGAGGTTAAAGGACGAGGCGGTGGTGTCGGCCGGAAGACCCCCAGCCCCGGGCCTGGAAGGAGCCCTGCACTACGCGCGGAAGCCTCCTGCCCCCAGAAATACCGAAGGTGAGGCTGGTCCGGTGCGCTGGGCGGGGCGGGGAGGAGCTGGTGTCTGCGCGCTGTGTGGCCGCGCGTCGGCTCCCGCGGGCCACGTGCGTGTGCCCACACGTGTGCGGGCCCGGCGGCTCTCTGCGCACTGGTTTCTGCTGCCAGAGCGTGGGGTGTGCCCAGACCCTGCGGCCTCTGGCCAAGGGCAGAGGAATTCTTTGTTTCCATGGCCTTCCACGGTGATTACGCCGCTCAACTTTTCCTTAACCGTCATTTCTTCAAGACGAAACACCAAATTGCATCTCCAAGCAGCTTGGAAATCGATCTCTTTCAAAATGAACTTTTGGAGAAGCGGTTCCAAAAAGAAAATAAGAGGAGGGAGGTGGGAGGCGGCAGAGGGGAGGGCAGAGCGGCTGCTGGGGCCTTCTGGGGCTGGGGGGCAGGGGGGCGGTTTGGGGGGCGAGCAAGGGCGCTGACAATCTCGCCCACCAGCGCCTCCACGGGTCTCCTGGGCCAGGACCCCCCAGGGTCTGCGGTGGGAGGCGTGGGGAGGGGCCCACCTGGGGCCAGGCC
>NW_004567105.1:4881933-4888865 GCF_000260355.1 Condylura cristata
GACCAGACCAGCGAGCCTGGCCCTGTGATGTCTGTGTACACGGGGTGGGTGCGGGCGGGGCCCAGCCCGGCCAGGGGAGGGGCGTGTCTGGCACTGGCATCTGGGGGAGCACCGGGGCAGTGGAGTGGTGGAGGCCAGGGAGGTGGGAGCTGCGTGGGCAGGTGGGCGACTGCCCAGCCCTGGCCCTGCCGGGGCGCTGCCTCACGCCTCTTTGTCAGGCCCGAGGGTTCCAGAGACAGAGGGGGACACGGAAGGGGAAGGAGGAGCCTGGCCCAGGAGGGGGTGCGCAGGGAGGAGACGGGTGGGAATGGCCCCCACAGAGCTGGAGGGGCTTGTGTTTGACAGGAAGCTGGGCTGGAGGAGACTGGGAGGAGATGAGGGCTGGTGGGGAGGGGGCTGGGGAGGGAAGATAGGGCTGGGGTGGGGGACAGGAGAGGGTGGGCACCGAGGGTCACGCAAGGCCGGGCCAGCGGTGGGGGTTGGTTGCTGGAGAGTCCCAGCCGATGTAAAACGTGCCAGCGGGGAGATTCTGCCCCTCTCCAGGCTCAGGGCTGGCAGCTGGGTTGCAGCATTTTCGCAGCCTGAGCAGAGCGCTGGGGAGGGGCCGTGACGGGTTAGCAGCGGGCGCGAGCGTGCCAGGCTGCACGCCAGCCTGGAGGTGAGGAGGCCGGAAACACAGATGTGGAACAGGGGGCGCAGGCTGAGGGGCAGAGGGGGCCTCAGGTGGAGGCGGCCTGGCGGGGAGCGGCGGGGACGGTACCTCTCCGCTCCAGGCCCGGGGCGCCAGTCCTCACTGCAGACTAGGAAATGGGCTGGTGAGGGCCGAGTTTCCCTGGGGAAACTGAGGCTGGGGGCAGTTGTCTGGCAGGCTCCACGTGAGCTGGGATGGCAGAGCCGAGTGTGTGCTGGGCGGGAGCCGCGCAGTGGGCGGGTGGAGGAGGGGGCCTCAGGCCTGGAACTGGACAGAGGAGGGAGCCCGGGGGCGGCAGGGCCCAGCGTTCCCGTGCCCGCCGTGGGTCCCTGGCCAGCCCTGGCGTCCGCGGGCCTCAGTCTCCCTGCTTGTGAGGAGGTCTTGGGCTTCTCTGCCACATTTCTTTCAGTTTTCGGGACTTGAACCCCACAAGACCCTCTCTGCCAGCACTAACGGGGTGCTGAATGGGCGCAGCAGCGTCCCCGAGCCCGACTGCCCCACAGCTGCCGTGGGACCTTGGGCAGCGCTCTGAAGTGCCCTTGCCTCGGTTTCACCTCCTCTCGTGGAGCCGTAGAACAGACCCGCCCGCCAGGGCCTGGCACAGAGTCCCCCGCTCCCCCAAGCGCCTCCCCCGCCCCCCAGCTCCTCTGCCTCCCCGCCAGGGGCCAGGAGTTCTGACGAAAGGTTCCTTTCATTGTGCAGGTGACAAAATCTGCTGCCAATAATCACTTGTGAAAAATCAACAGCGAAACCCAGCAGCTCCCAGGCCCCAGAGAAATCTGAGTGGATTTCTGGAGGAGCCGAGTGGAAAAACCCAGAGGTGGCCGCGCGGCGGGGGCCCCCACCACACTGGAGGGTGTGGCCACCCGGGCTGGGGCCCCTTGAGCCCCAGCCCCTCAGGAGGTGGGGCCCTCTAGGCAAGGCAGGGGCATGGGACTGGGCCGCTGGGGACTTTGGGGCGGCCTGGCTGACCGCAGAGAAAGGGGGGTGCTGGAGAGGAAGGCAGAAGGGGCAGGTCCTTTCTGAAGGGTCTGAAGGCCCATTTGGAGGATCACAAGGAGCCACAGACCTTGCTGGAGCAGGTGATGGCAGGAGCTCTGTGGAGCACCGTCTTCTCGGGGCCCCGTGGGTGGGTGGCCGGGGAGATCCTGTCAGCCTCCAAGGACCCACGCCTGAATCCTGTCTTGGTGGGAGTGGGGGGGTGGGAGGTGCATAGAGCAGTGGGACAACAGGAGGGGCCTTGGGGTGCTGCCTCCCTTCTGCAGCTGGCGTGTCCTTGTGCTGGGTACTCTTGGGGGGGCCTTGGATGGTACAAGCAGTAGGTGAGCCTGGCTTTGAGTCTCGGGCTAGCCTAGGGTTCCACAGCAATGTGTCTGTGCGGGAATTCCCCTAAGACTCATGTGTACCTCTTCTTTTGTTGAGGGGGGCTCTGCCCCCGCAGACCCATCTTACAGATACGGAAGGCAGAGTTCAGAATTGTCGTGGTTAGAGGTCACTGACTTCCGGACCGGTGCTCGGCACACAGTAGGTGCTGAATAAATGTGTGAGGGTCAGGGTTTGAACCCCCGTTTTGAGCTTCTGAGTCCATCGCAGATGGCACCAGAGATTGGGGCTGTTGCTTGCCAAAAATAGAGCCATCTGAGAAACGGTCCACATCTCGGACAGCTGGCCCAGAGAGGGAGAGTGACTTGCCTGAGGTCACACAGCAGCGGTGCAGACACCTAGGCCCGGGTCTTCAGGCTTTCCCCCACCCTGGGGCCAGGCTGGTGAGCACGGCAGACTGCCCAGGGTTGGGCAGGGAGGGTGGGCGCTGTCCAGGGGGGTGGCTTGCCCCTGGTCCCAAAGGCGGGATGGGGGAGGGCATGAGCTCTGACCGCCAGCAGCAGTGATGGGCTGCAAGGCTGTGGGGATGGGCACTGAGCCCTTTCCGATTTCGGGGGCGGGGTGGGGGTGCACCAGCTGCAGCCAGGGCCCTCAGCAGTGGGCCTGGCCACTGAAGACCTCCATCTTCTCCTGGCAAATGGATCCACCCAGCGCCGAATTTCCATTAAACCACTGCCCACACGGCGGCTGCAGCGGACAGAGGGTTTCTCTCCCGATCCTTCTGGCTTGTTCTTTCCCTCTTTCTCTCCACTTCTTTCTCCTTCTTTGCCCTCTCCTCCCCGCTCTGCCCTCCCCTCCATCTCCTGCTGATTTCTCTTTCTCGGACTTACTTACTCAGACACTTGTGGCTTCAGGGTCCCGGCACGGGCAGCACTCAGCTGTGCGATCTGTCCGGTGCCCAGTGGGCCTCGCTTTTCTCGTCTCTACAGTGGGTTGTCAGCCCAAGGGCTGGGCTCTGGGGCTGTGCGTGGAGGCCCACGGCGCTCACAGGTGTGCTCTGGTGGAGGCTGCCAGCTCTGGTGGAGGCTGCCAGCCGCCGGCTTAGCGCCAGGAACCACTAGGCTCCGGCGCCTCCCGCCCACCGGCCACCTGTCCCGCCTCCCGGCGCTCCTGGCCCGCCACCCCTGCCATCTCTCTCCTGGAGCACCCCGGGAGGTTGGCCCGAGTGTCTCACCAGGATTTTGGGCTTCACTAGGAGTCTGCATATTTCTTCTCCATGAGGATGGTCTTGGGGTGCTGGAGGAGGAGGAGGCACGTGCTGATGAAGGGGACCCCAGCTTAGGGAAGGGGCCCAGCTTCCAGTTTGGGGTTTGTATGGCTGGTGGGGACGGGTCTTGGGAGTGACTCTGGGGGGTCTCTGAGTCGCTGGGGCCTCAAGTCTCCTCTCCTGGGTGAAGAGCTCCCCGTCTTGCCTTGTGGGCACAGCTCTGCTGAGATGAAGAGGGAGGGGCCGCCGGGTGGGGGTGTTGTTGGCAGGACCCCCAGGGTGTCTCAGCCCAGCACTGCAGCTCGGACCCCTCCAGCTCTCCACCCCTCAGCTCTGGCCCCCAGGTGCGGAGGGGCAGGAGCCCATGGCTCAAAGCAGCCCCGTGAGCGGGTCCCCCTTCCCCTGCCCTGCCATGAGCCCCACGCAACCCTGCAGGGCGGAGCTCACTCTTGGCTTTTATTACTTGAAAACAATTCTGATAAAATATATACAACACAAAATTTACCGTGTTATCTATTTTGAGTGTATAGTTCTGTGGCATAGGGCATTCCGATGTTGTACCACCCTCATCGCCGTCCATCTCTAGAACTTTCTTACGCTCCCAAAAGACGAAGACTCACTGGAGAATGACGCCGCCCCGCTCCTGCCCCCCCAGCCCCCTGGCAGCCATCACTCTGCTTTGTCGCCCTGAGTCTGCTTGCTCCAGGGACCACATCAGGCGGCGTTAGATGCTTCTGTCCCTTTATGTCTGGCTCACGTCTCTTAGCGCAACAGGAGGGCCTCTTTCACAGGATGAGTAAACTGAGGCACAGAGCGGCCTGCCCAAGCTGGTGCCCTCTCCCAGCCCTCTTCCACCTCCTCGCTCCTGCTCCCCACCTCCCTGTGAGCGTCCCAGTTCACCTGTCGTCGGGTTCCACTGAAGAGAGGAGAGCGAGGGATGCCGAGGCTGCCCCTAGGCTGCGACCTCCCAAACGTGGCAGTCAGGCAGTCGGGGAGCTCTGGCTGGGAAAGGCCAGTGGCTGGTGGGCCCCAGGGTTTTGCGGGGAACACCCCAGGGGCCACCATGCTCTGTTGCAAGTCCGGTGTGTCTTGCTCCAGGCCGACTGTGGCTGGAGGGCCCCGCGGGTTGCCTCCTTCTGCGGTGACATCAGCCCTCCCCAGAGGGAGACCAGCAGCCACAGCAGAGCCTGGGGGCTGCCAGGGGCAAAACAGAGCCCGATCTGGGACCTGGCCTCCTGGCGACCCACACTGCCTGATGCCGTCTGCATCCCTGCTTTCCCCGTCCCAGGCTCCCAAGCTCATATGTCTGGAGAGGAGCGTGGTTTGAGAAGGCTTTAGGGACTTGGCAGCCCTGTGTCATGAGCTCACCGAGCGCCCGGGCCGTGGGCAGCCAGGCGTCTGCTGAGGGAAAAGAGGAAAACCCCGGCCTCTCCTCCTCACTTGAACGCTTAAGGCCTTTTGGGATGTGGCCCAGCCTGCGTGTCCATCTGCATATCCTGCTGTCCACTGACGGACCCCTCCTTAGATCCATCCGTTCCCAAAGCGCCGGAGTTTGGGGCCACGGCCACAGCCCTGCAGAAGTCAAGCTTTTGCTCTCACCTGGAGGCGGATTGTTTTTTTAAAGATTTATTTATGCACACAAGAACTGGGGTACAGGCCAGAGGTGTGTGTGGGGTGTGTGCGGGTGAGAGGATTAACCAGAGTGGGGAGCAGGAAAGGTGGATCTGAAGGAAGACCCGGAGGGAGCAGCAGGCAAGACTGGTCTGCTGTGCCATGTGGGTCAGCTCCCTGCCCGGGGATCGAACTCTTGCCGCAGTGACTGCTGATAGCTGAGACTTAGCCTGGCGCCACCGGGGAGGGCCTCACCTGGAGCCCTTGAACTTGCCTCCTGGAGGCAGAACCCGACGTCAAGCAAGCGACCAGATGTGCCACCCTGGCCGGTGCTCAGGGCGCTGAGGAGGCTGGGGTCTTGGGAAGGGCGCAGAGGCAAGGTGGAGACAGGCTGGGAGACGGAGGTGGCACCCCTGAGAGGCCGCTGAGCAGAGGATGGAGGCCCCGCCAGGCCCGGGAGGTGTGCTCTGGCACGGGCCGCAGCATGCGGCACTCAGAGCCGCCTGGACGCGCCTCCTGCCTCTGGAGCCTCGGGTGCGTCCTGTTTCGGGCTGGTCACCCTATGCTGGGCAAGAGGGCTCCGGGCACTGTGACCTGGCCACACTTGACCTCTTCTGCAGAAGTTTGACCTGGAACCTGCTGTCATTCCCTTGCCCATTCAGCGGTCACTGCCCCAGTGTCCTGGAGACCTGCAGCCGGGCCGGCCCTACACGGTGTCCTGGCTCAGCGTGGGCTCTGGTGCAGGCTACAGACTCTTCTCACAAAGGCGGTGGCACTGCCGGTTCCCAGAGGGACGAGGAAGATGGCTTGGGGTGGTGGGGGCTGTGCTTTTAGAAAGGCCTCCTGGGCTGGGAGGCTGTGCCTTGAAGTTCGGGGAGGGCAACCGAGCACAGGAAGTGGACAGCACCTTTCCGGAAGCGGTGCTAAGTGGTTTGTGAGGGGAGCTGGACGCCGGAAGCTGCTGGGAGGCCAGCAGGCCAGGGCTGCCGGGCCTTGAGCTCCAGGCTGAGTGGTCTGCTTGGTCCTCGTGGCTCTGGGAGTCACTGAGGGTTCTGGAGAGAGGGAGAGACCTGGCCGACGTGCTGTGGGGACTGGGACGGCCCAGCCAGGGCCAGGACCCCCAAGACGTGCCTTGTGGCCTGTGGTCTGGGGGAGGGAGGCTGGAGTCAAGGAGACTAGGGAGGAGGGTCTTTCTAGGGGTCCCAGGATGGAGTTCCCTGGGCCCCCCGGCAGGCTCACCCCCTGGGCTGACCTGAGGGGGCTAGGGTCATCCGTGAGCTGGGGCTGCCTGGATTCTGAACCAGCTGCGGGTTCCTGGGTCCCCTCTGCACTGAGGGCATAGGGGATGCCCTGCTTTCTCCGCCCCCCACCCCATCTCTGTTGTCAATCTCTGGACACATTCCTGCAGGGAAGGTGGGGAGGAGGAGGAGCAGGCAAGGGAGGGAGCAGAGGGGGAGGAGGGGGAGTGGGAGGAGCAGATGGGGAAGGGGCGCAGGGCCAGTGGGGTGGGGCCCCCCGAAGCTGTGGCAGGCTTTGTGCGAGGGCGAGCAGAGTCCTGGGGGGCCTCGGCGGCCTTGCTGTGAAAACTGGTGTTGCCTTCTGGAAACTTCTTTCTGCTCGGACAGGCTGAGGCTGGAGCCCGCGGGGGCTGCGCCCCTGATGGCCGCCTCCGGGCGCTGGGGGGCCCTCGGGGAGGCCGTCCTGCCAGGGCCCCCGGGCTGGGGTGGCGTCTAACTTCCCCCAGCCTTGCCCCTTCTGGACCACAGGAGACTGAGAACAGCAGGAGAGTTTCTGACACTTCAGCGCCTGCGGAGGAAGAGCAGAGCCCTTGTAAAAAATTATCTATCGATCGCCCTGCTGCTTGACGTCAGGCCACGAGGCCCTGCCTGCCTGCCTGCCACGCGTGACCTGGACCGTGTGCCCGGCAGGGCGGTGTGTCAGCGTCACGTGGGCCACCGTCCACCGAGCACTTTGCCCAACTGGCCTCCACCAGCCAGCTGGGCCCCCAGTTCCAAGACTGTGTTATTCCCTGCCCCCCCC
>NW_004567105.1:4889265-4933156 GCF_000260355.1 Condylura cristata
GTCTCCCTGGTCGTCTGTCGGCTTCACACGCTGGATCTTCGCCGCACCTCCGGCCACTGGCATTTCTTGGTTTAGTTTCGTCAAGGTTTGTGTTTCAGGCCACCTGTTCCTTGGCACTGCCAACGCATCCACAGATGCCAGCATTTAAAAGGTAACTGATCATGACCAAGTCTCTGCCCGCCTTTCCTCCCGGGGACCAGACTCCCCTCCCGGAGGCAGCCAGCCTCTCTAGCGTCTCCACCCCCTTCGGGGTGCCTGGGCAGAGGCAAACAGCCTCTGTAGCGACTCCACCCCCTTCGGGGCGTCTGGGCAGAGGCAAACGTGGGCACAGAAAGCACGCGCACGCACGTGTCCCCTCGTCCAGTCCCGCGGGTGACTTCCTCGCCGGGTCTTCTGCTTCCCGCCCTCCGAGGCCCAGAGAGGTTCAGGTCCTGGTCTCGGGCCACCACAGCCTTGGAGATGGAGCCGTGGTGGGCAGAGACCGAGGGAACCAGCGTTGGGTGGGATGAAGAGGGGTGTGGAGAAGCCGCTTCCGGGGGGAGCGGGCCCCCGAGGCAGGAATCTGGGCAGGAGAGGGGAGCCTTGAGGCGCTGGGGCGAACCAGGGGCCATCCAGCCGCCTCCGCTCTGGAGGGTGCAGGGGGGGCCACTTCCCGAATGTCCTCCTCTGCCCCCCTCCAAATTGCCCTGGGGGGGTAGCCCGCCCTCCCCCCACCCCCTTCCCAGCCTGGCAGTCTGTTCTGGAAACGGGAGAGCAGACAGACGGGTCTGCGGGCCGCGGATCTAGGTCATCTGTAATATGGGTGTGTAGTGGGAGCGCTGGTGCAGGCAGTAAGCGGGAGTGGCCAGCTGACTAAAGAGCCTTTCGCCCAGAAGGTGCCGTGTGACATCTTTCCTAGTCTGCAGTGTCCCACTACATCCCACTGGGCCGCCTCCCCCACTTGGCCTGGCTTGTGGAGGGGCTGTCCCTGGGCCAGGGGACCCCACCCACCCGCCTGCCCCACCCTCTCAGTCCAAGGCCAAGTTGCGGGTCCCTGCAGGGCGATGTGAGGTCGCAGAACTTTAATGAAGGCCCCTGCAGCGCTGGCTGGGGCGCCCTGGGCCGGGCGGCCGCCCTGCCTGCCCGCACCTCTGGGTCCTCGCGGGAGCGCTGTTTCCGCCGACCTGCGGCGAGGGAGCAAATCCCCGCCGGTGCTTCTTGCTCTGCGGAGACGCGCCCTGCCTTTCACCTTGCGTGGGGGGGCCAGGTGGGTAAGAGAATGCCATTTACTGTGAGGCCCACGCCGGCCAGGGAGCGACCCCCAGGGCGCAGCGGGCCTCTCCCGGCTGCTCCCTCTGCAGTGTGTTTCAGTCCATCTGCCTGTGCTGCTCCCCACTCTGTCTGGGGAACCCTCTCACCCCCTGCCCCCGCACCTCTGGCCTGTACTCCAGCTCTTTTTTGCATAAATAAATCAAATAAATCTTAAAAAAAGATAAGCAAGAGTGATCATGCCCATTGTTTAACTAGTCAATGCTCATTAAATGTCTCCAGGAGGCTGATGGTGATGATGATTCCAGTTGGCCTGGCTGGAGGACTCGGGGTCCAGAATGGGCCTTGGAGAGACCCCTGCATTCCTCTCCACCTTTCAGCCCTCCCCTCCCTGCCCCCCACCGTGTTCTGAGATGGAGGAGTAACTTGCTGGTGATCCAATACCAGCCCCCACGTGGAAATTCAGGGGTTCCTGGATCTGGATCCTCACACCCCTTCTCTATCTTTCCCTCCTTCTTGAAATGTCTAAAGGAGAAGGGCTATTGGCCACACCTGGCACAAATCTCTGGCTTGCTGTGTGACCCTGAGGTAGACACTCACCCTCTCTGAGTCCATAGTCACACCTGTCAACGGAGGTTGGGCTAGCCAGGCGGATCCGAGACTCCAGCTGTCTAGTGGAGTCATTCGGAGAGATTTTTAAAAGGTGTCAGCGCCGGGGCGGGCCTTCAGTACTGGGGATCTTCCCAGCTCAAACCTGGGAATCCCCTGCAGACCTGTGCCCGGGAACAAGGTTCTAGCCCCTGCCTCTGGACGTGGGGGCCCAGACAGTCTCCCCCTCCCAGTCTCCTCTGTCACTCGCCCCTGCCAACCTCTGCTTCTTCTCTCGGGCTGAGTTGAAGCGCCTAAGGACCGGCCTGACTTGGGGAGACTGGCGCGCCCCTGCCTGCGGCTGACGCCAGGTCCTCATGCCTGCTCATGGGGTTCTGACCCGGCGCTTGGGTGCCCCTGGAATACCGGTATCCACAGGTCCTCTTCTTCCTGGGGTTCCCCGGTGTGGAGGAAGGGGCCAGGCAGGCATGCCGGAAAGAGGCGCCTCTGTCTGCGGCCTTGAGGGGCTTGTGTTCTGGTCCCGGCACCTCTGAGAAGATGGTTTGGGAGGCGAAGTGACTGAAATGTACTTTTCGTTTCGGGAAATTAAAGTCCCCGATTGGAGAGCATGTGGCAATTAGCGTTTAATCACGGGAGGCTAGAGTGGAGGACGGGGGTGGGGGTGCTGATTATTGGCTCCGCTTCCTGGGGGGTGCGGCTCATCTACCCCCTTCCCCAGGACAGATTAAAGGTATAATTAGATGAAATCAAATTGTTTTCTGGAGGAGGGAAGAGGGAAGTAGAGATATAATAGCTAGAATCCCATTGCTCCTTCCATCCCTGGAGGAGTCACGGAGGGGGGGCGGTGCGGGGAGAGGGGGCTCACCCAGTAGGGAGCCCCACTGACTTCCTGCAGGGATGGTGCTGACCCTGACCTTTGAGGCCTCCCACACCTGAGTTCAAGCCCTGACTGGCATTTTTCAGCCGGACCTTCGCCAATGCGCCTGACCTCTCCAGCCTCCATTTCTCCATCTCTAGGAGCGGACGGCCCAGCAGGGGCTGAGCCAGCAGTGGTAAATGTCCCGCGCAGTGCCTGTACGTAGTAGGTGCTCCGTCAGTGACGGGGAGGGGACCCTGGGCTTCCAGTCTGGCTGGCCAGGGATGGGCAGAAGAGGACGAGGAAGCTGGAGTCAGGCCGGGTGGGGCTGGGGCAGTGGACCCCTGCTGGACTGGGCTGGGGGTACGGGCCCGAAGCTTCTCCGAGCAGCATCTTTGGGGTCCCAGGGGGGCTTTGAGGCCAGAGACAAAGGCTCCAAGCAGCAGGCACTCTGCTCGGGGCTCGGCCAGCCTAGGAGCAGAAAGAGCCGCTCTCATCCTCCCCAAGTCTCCCCAGCACCCTGAACCAGGTTGAGTCCCCAGCACAGCTCAATGGCGCCTCGATTCCCCTTCTGTAGCCCCGTGAGTGCCAACAGGCGGCGGGGCGCTTAGTCTGCCAGGGTACGGGAGGCACTGGCCAGCGCTGGCCGCTGCGGGTGGCCCAGGCCTGAACCAGGCAGGTCTGGGCTCAGCCTCCTCACTGTGCCGGGGAGCGGGGCTGCCCTCTAGATCTCCGCTGTATTTCCATTTCCTGGACTGGTTATTAGTAACAGTAGCCTTTGCCTCCTGCCTCCTCCTAGTGAGAACACCCGAGGAGAGCATAAGCCCCGCTCTGAGGGATACTTGGGGGGCACTGAGCAGGAGCAGTGGGTCAGAGAGAAGGCCTCCACTTTCTGAGTAGCAGCCCAGTGCGTCGGTCTCCGGCCTTTGACTCTGTCAACCCCCTTTCAGGCACAGATGATTGCTCCCATGTCCCCAGAGCAGAAACAGCCTCGGCGAGGTGACCCGGCTTGCTCAGCGCCAGGGAGGAGCCGGCTCTGGAACTTGGGCTCTCTGACCCGGGGCCTGGGCTCCGTCCGCTCAGGCTGCGCTGCTGGAAGCTGGGGCCTGGCTGAGCCAGCAGCCAGGAGCAGATGGTCCGTGGTGCCCACTGACGGGGCACCTGTGAAGTCAGGTGCAGATTTCGGGGGACGGCAGGTGCTGGCTGTGGTGGGGCAAGAGCTTCTGGGCCGCCCCTCCCATCCCCGCTCCCACTCCTTGGGGCTGGCCAGAGGGGTGGGGTGCGGGGAAGCTCGGAGGAAGGATATGTGCCTAGCATCACCGCTGACTTTCCAGCCGGGCCTCAGCTTTCCTTTCTGCCCAGTGGGCTGGTGGTTCCCACCGCTTAGGCCTGTTCTGGGCACTGCGTGTAGTAATATATGGGGAGGAGCCAGCTGGAGTGATTGCTCTCCTCTCTGGCAAGAAAATGCTCTTTTGGGGGATCTCAGGGTCTTCAGGCTGCAGATGGTTACCCACAGATTATGCCAGGACACTCCTCGTCG
This sequence comes from Condylura cristata, assembly GCF_000260355.1. NCBI lineage: Eukaryota > Metazoa > Chordata > Mammalia > Eulipotyphla > Talpidae > Condylura > Condylura cristata. The sequence continues at coordinate 4,893,519 of NW_004567105.1, forward strand.
CCCCCTTTCCCGCCAGAGCAGTCCCAGGTGAGGGATTCAGAGCTGTCTGGCGTGAGTGGGTGGGTGGGTGGCTCTGGCTTAGCCAGGAAGAGCCTGCTGTTGATTGGAGGGCTGGTTTCCATGGCGACCGATTGACTGTCCGCGCTGCGGAGACGCCAGACGCGCGGGGAATGAGCAATGGGCCTTTCCACCAAGCTGGACAGCTTTGGCTTGGGCAGGGAAGCCAAGGAAGGAGGACATCGACCCCTCTCAGGGCTGGGGAGCTGCTGGAGAATGGGGGGGCACCTCAGCTCAGGAGCCATTGTTGGGGGACCTGCTCTGTCCATACTCTGGGGCAGGAGGGGAGCCGAGTATGAAGCACCCCGCTGCAGAGGAAGCCTCTGGGCTGGAGCTTCAAGTTCAAGGGCACGAACCTAGGGCTTCCCCATGGTGTGTGTGAGGCTAGGGCCATCTGGGGGGCCTGGCCTGCCCGGGGAGGTGCCCAGGAGGCACAGGGCATGCCGCAGGAGGTCAGGATGGGCGTGTCTGAGGACTGGAGGTCGGGGGGGCGTGGACTAGGATGAGTTGAGGCGACAGGATGGAGTGTTCAGACTAGAGAAGGAAGGGGAGACACAAAGGAGGGGGGGCAGGGTGCGCACCCGCGTAGACAAAGCCAGGGAGACCCTCATCCGTGACATGGGCTCGAATGTCCCCTGGATGTTAACCCCGGACATCTGCACTGACCACACCCTGCCCCGCCCTACCTCTCCCGCCCTTCTCCCACTGAAGGGTGGGGGGGTCTCCACTCTGCCTCCCTTCGAGATGCGGGGGGGGGGTCCCCGGCCCTCTCTGGCTGCACTGTCCCACCTGTTGAGAGGTGGCACTGGTGAGGTTCCTCCCCTGGCCAGCTCCTGCTCTGCTCGCGCGTCCCTCCCCTCCAGCCCCCGAGAGGGCGCCTCCTCCTCTCCCTGGCTGCAGGCAGGCCAGATTCTGTCTGCCCTGGTCTCTGCCCCAACCTCCATGGTCCCTGCCGGGCCCTGTCCCCGCCTTGCCCAGCCCGGCTCTGCGCTTCTCTCCAGCCCCGGCAAGTCTCCCTCCTGCACCCCTCCTCTGGCCGCTACCCAGCCCCTGCTCCCTGCAGCCCCTCCCCGGCCCCACCTTCCTTCTGTGCGGGGGGGCCCCAGCCTCAGGCCCCTGGATAGCTCACTCAGGCCCTGGCCTCATTGCCATTCTGTCCACAGCAGCCTCCGTGGCTGGCCGCAGGCATGTTGGGGGTGAGGGAGAGAGTGAGAAGAGGGGTCGGTGCAGCAAGGGGGAGCCGCAGGCGGGCTGCTGAGCTGTCAGAGCAGGACTCGGGCAGGCCGGGAAGTGGCCGCCTGACTGGGCACCTGCTGTACGCCCAGCAGCTCCAGCCTGCAGGGCTCCACTCTGCTCCGGGAGCTGCACTGGACCCCGGTCCTCCCCCGAGCCCGGTCTGTCTTTTCTGGTGGGTTTGGGGGATGGACCTTGGGCCCCTGAAGCCCTGTGAAGTCTCTAAGGGTGGTCAGGACTCCCATAGGTGCAAATGGGGGGCTGAGGAGGGGCAGCATGAGCAGATGCTCCACTGGTTGGGCTAAACAGGCCTGGGGGTGCGCTGGAGACAAGATGGGGGTGGGTGAGAGGCACCTCACTGCCTCCGCAGGCAGGACTCAGGGCAAGGCTGGGTGGGTGGAGAACAGGGAGCCCCTGGGGGCCTTGAGAAGGGAGTGAGCAGCTTGGTCTGTACCCCAGCATCTCCTGGCCTCCCTTCCGCCTCCGTTATCTGCCCGGAATTCACCAAGTGCCTCCTCTGGGCTGCTGGCGCTCCCGCCCACCGGGGCACACAGGCTTCAGGACAACCCATGCCCGTGAGTGTGGTCAGCAGAGCCCACTGGTGCCGGAGTGCACTCGGGCGCACTCTCTGCTCTGGGCTGGTGGGAGTGGGGAGAGGTCTGGAGAGCTCTGTGCTCTGGGCCCCATTGCGTCCTTGTGGGGGAGGGTCAAGAAGAGGCCACCAGGGCCTTGGGGCTGGAGACCCGGCTCCTGAGCAATCAGCAGGGGCCTTGAGGGAGGTGGTAGCAGTTTGAAAGGGGGCACACCGGGTGGGGGTGAGGAGCCGGGTGGCACAGGCGGGTCCCCTGCCGCGTGGCGGGAGCTGAACCGGAGAGGGGCCTGGCCTGGCAGGGCACGGAGGTCTGGGGAGAGAAGAGCACTCAGACGCGGCCGCCGGCCTCGGCGCCGGCTGGTGGGGGGGCTCCGTCCCTGAGCAAGAAGTGAGGACAGGCGTCTTTGGGGTGGGCGGAGGACAGTGCGAAAACGCGGGGTGCATTCATCAGGCGCGGGGATTCGGGACGGGGGAGGCAGGCGAGGCAGGGTCACAGCGGGCCGAGGACGGGTGTTCACGGGGGTGTCGCTTTGCTGGTTTTTTTTTTTTTTTTTCATTTCATCCCCATTTAATATCACTCCTGTTTGTCTAGAGGAGGAAAGCCAGGGTGGAGACCTCGTCACTTTCTGTGGGTGAGTTTCCCGTGGGGGCATTTCCGGGAACTCAGTACTTTCTGGGTGGCCACTACTTCCAGCACGGGGCCTCGCCTCCCCGCCAGCTGGGACCGGGGGGACCCAGGGTGCCTGGCTGTGGGGTGTTCTCACCAACCCGTAGCTACGAACATTGAAGTTTGCTTTTCATATGCTTCCGCCTGTCAGAAAACAGTCTTCTTGGCTACATTTGCATTTAATGACCCCAAACTTGAAAACGATGTTTAGCTCCCCGTTGCCCCCCAAGTGTGGGTGGACAGATTTGCTCCTGGGTTGCCCTCTGCCACCCCCTGGCTCGGAGGTGGTAGGGAGAGCGGGGGCTGGATCTGGGCGCTTGGGACACTGGTCAGCTCTAAGACCAGCCTGGCCTCCGCGTCCCTGCCCGGCCGGGGGTGGAGCTTGGCTCAGTCTGTCCCCCAGTCTGTTCCCCCACCCTCACCCCAGCGGGTCACCCAGTGATGCAGGCTAGCCCCGTGCTCTCGGGCGACGTCTAGGGGAGGGGGCAGCGGGGAAGCTCTGGAACTGGACCCCTGCTAGAGGCGGGAAGGCGCCAAACCTCTCGTGTCTCAGTTACCCCATCCATGAAGTGGGCTCCGTCGAGGGCTGGGTCTCTGTGAAGCCATGGCGCTGCCTCAGTCTCCCCCGCCCCTCTGGGTCCCCGAGGCTGGCTCGGCAGCCTCTCCGCCCTGCCCCTCCACTGTCCGCTGCCCTGGGCCAGAAGGTGGCGGTTCTCCCTGCTGCCTCCAGCGCAGACTACAGACGGCTTCCCGAAAGCTTTTATAAGACGGGGCTCCCTCCGGGCTGGTGGGGGTGGTTGGAGGAGGGCTCCCCGCTCGCTTGCTCCCTTGCTCGCTCGCTCCTCGCAGGAGGTTCCCCGGTGGGTGGTGGCGCCGGGCTCCCGGTCTTTTTTGTGAGATCTGTGGCAGATCATTATGGAAATCAGGTCCCAGCCGCCAGTGCCAGCCGGGTAGCTCGTGGGCTCGGGGCGCTCACCGCTCTTCTGCAGGCAGCTTGGTGCCAACCTCTCGGGGCTCTGCCCCACACAGAAGGGGGTCGGAGGTTGGGGGGCTGTGGCCTGTCCCCAGGGCCGCCTGGCCTGGCCTCCCCTGGCCCGGATGCGGTGAGCTGCAGCTGGAGGGTGGGGTGGCCCGGGAGGCCTGGGCGAGCGCCTGAAGTTCATTTCCCACAGACCTGGGGGCTTGGGGCGCGGTGCTGGATCTTCTCAGTCCAGACAGAGGAAGGGTTATGGGGCTCTCAGACTTCCCCTCCCAGCAGACCTGGGCGCTTCGCCTGCTCCTACTGAGGGCTGTGCCTGCACCCAAAAAGGGCTCCATGAGCGCTTTAAATTCTGCAAGGATGTGGGCATGATCACCCCCGTTTTGTGGACGAGAAAATCACAGAGATCCATACAGACAACTTTTTCGGGCCTAAGAGCTTGGGCGGGTCTGACAGGACTACGTAAAGCCCAGGGCTGTTTTCGGGGGGCTGTACTGTCTGCAGGAGGATGGGCTGTGCCCGCCTCACCTCACGCCCGGGGTCCCTCTGGAGGGGCGTCTGTGGGCGTGACACGGCAACGTGGCTGCGTCTGGGCCACACTCCGGCCGGGTGCAGGCGGTGCCCAGGCCCCCCGGCTTCTGACCGCCTTACGCCTGAGCAGCGGGGTGTGGGCTGTGAGGAGGCAGCCGCCTCTCCAGCAGCGGTGTCAAGGCGCACGAAATCCCATCACTCAGAATCCAATTTTTCACGTTCTCAAGGAGAGAGGCAATCTCAGCTTAGAAGTGATCGAGGAAATAAAAATGGGCAAGTCGGATGGACGTGGACGTGAACGCCAGAGAAACGACCCCAGTAAAAAGACAAGCAGCAGACTTGGGCACATTTTTGTACCAAACAAGAGCCGGCCAGAGATCTGTTACAGTAGTGTTACCAGGCAGGGTGGGGGGCACCCCGGGACCCCAAACTTGCCTGCTCTGAGGAGGTCCTGCCGTCGGCCACAGCGGGACCAAGCCTGCTCCGGCAGCCGACCTCGAATGGGAGGGAACTGCGGCACAGCTGGTGTGCAGCAAAGACAAGACAAAGGCTGGGCCTCCGAGCCAAGCACCCCAAGGTACCCGCCCCTCATGGGCAATGCCCGGCCACACAGGGTGGCCCGAAGTGGGGTCCCCGAGGCCCCCGAGGCCCCAGAGGCCACCGTCTCGGCCCCTTCTGGCGGGGACCCACAGGAGGGGCCGGCGGGGCTGGGGTCTGGAAGGAAAAGAGCTAAATCAAAACCAGGTTTCAGGCTCCACCAGCCGCCTGCCCACAGGCTCTCCCGCTCTGCCTCCAGTGCCCCCCGCGCCTGGTGCCCGCCCAGCTGAGGGGCAGGCGCCTCTCTCCAGGCTCTGCTCGGGCCTCCGGGCCCCCTCCGGCTCTGCTCCCCTCCCCTGCCGGGTCTCTCCGGCCTCCTCCGCCCCGCTCAGCTCCACCTTCCTTGCGTGGAACCGGGCAGGGAACCCGGAGCCCCCTCCAGCACCACCCCAGCCTGGCCAGCGGGAAAGAGAGAGCGGCCGGTGAGCAGGTAAAAGGCAGACTCGCAGTGAAAGGAAGCAGACGCTTCACCACCACGTGGGAATCACCCGTCCCCACGCAGAGACTGGGAAGCACGGGAACTGTAGCAGACGCAGTTCCACTCAGATTAACAGATATTTCAAAACGCGGCGTTGTGCCCGCTGCCGAGTGGCCGTCGCGGGGTGGCCGGCTCGGGGACGTGCGCTCTGCCACGGCTGTGAGCTGCGCCACGAGCCACCTTGCTCCAGAGCACAGCTGGGGAGGCCCGCGCGGCCGCCGGCCCCCAGGCCACGGGTTCCCAGTGTGGCCCAGCCCCCGGGGTCAGCAGCCCCGCGGACCGGCCAGAGGTGCAGCACCCACGGCGCTGGGCCCTTCCGGAGGATCCTGACCCGAGGCTGGAGGGCGGCTGGCGCCAGGGGCGGGCGCTGGGCTGCCGGAGGAGCAAGTTATTTTGGTCTGATCCCTTTGAAATGCCCATAGGTTTCTGAGGCTGAAAGCGGACGGGGATGGCGCGCCGAGAAACCCTATGGACACGGTTTTGTTCGTGCAGATATTTTGGACTGGGTATTTATAACCGTGTAAAACTGGAAACGACCTAGGCCTCCAACAGTGGGGGCTCGGGGAGGGGAACTGTGACGCATCCGGGCCTGGGATGGGGCTCTGGCACGGGACAGTGGGGGGCGGGGGGCGGCGCCCGGGCCTGCCCCGCTCTTGTCAAGCCTGCGGCCTGGGCCCCGACACGCGAGGACGCTGGCCACCCTGCAGCCGTGGCCCGGCGAGGCAGGCCCCCCGCCGGCGGTGGTGACGATGCCTCCGTGGCCCCTTGAGCCCGGAGGCTCCCTGGCCAGCGGCAGGTGAGGCCGGAGCCGCGTCTGCACGTGCTGCCCGCGGCCTGGCGCCCGGCGGTGACAGCAGGGGCCCCTGGCTGGGCTCTCCGGGGCTAAGCCCCCGGGACCTGGGGCTCTGCGTCACACAGCTGACCTGGGCCGTCCTGACCGTGTCAGGGGGCGCGGCGGCGGTGGGGGCGGGGGTGAGTTGCGTGGTGTCAAGGCAGACAGATGTTCAGAGCCGCACCCAGGCGCGCTGGAGACGGCGGAGATGTCCGGGACGTCGGGGGGATTCGGGAGCCAAGTGTTTTCTTTCTGATCACAGCAGTTTTCTGTGACGAGGACATTTTATTATTATTTTTTTTATAGGGACATTTTTGTCAAAAAATAATTTCCTTGGGTCAAGGCTGGGTCCTCTCTGGACTCTTACTTATTGAATGGAAATCCCTTGGAGGAAGGAGGAAGAGATGGGCATTAAGCTTCAGCTCGAAAGGATCAAAGGGACTGTAAAGGCCACGCAGCTAATCTTCCACTTCTTTGGCGCCCAGCTGCTCCTGGGTCCTCTCGTCCACTCGTCCTCCACAGGGGCTGGGCCCCCTCCCCGGCTGGCTGCGGCAGAGGGAGCTCTCCAGCTCTGAGCCTCCAGGCCCTCTCCGTTAAGGGCCTTGCTAGCCCGGGTCGGCCCACCTGACGAAGCACCTCGGTGAAGGCTGGCGCTTCTGCCCCGTCTCCCCATGGAGGCTCTGCCTTGCGGGGCCAGAATGTGTCCCCGAAACTTGTGAGCCTCTGTTTCCTCGTTATGAAGGGGAAGGATGACGTCACAGACCAAGGCATTCCCGGCAGGCTGGAGGTCCCTGTGCAGACCCAGGGAGAGGGAGAAGGAGGAGGCTTGTGGACTTTGGGGTTTGGCAGTGAACCCAAACTTCCACCACCCCCCACCCGGAAACGTGGCAGCCCCAGCCCAGGGGCCTCCTGCGAACACAGGAGATGGGCAGAGCAGGTGCTTGTCTCCTCTCGAGCGCCTGGGGCCAGCTTGCAAGTTTCCCACACCCTGGAGTCTTGAAGGACCCTGGGGGGTAGTCAGGGAGGACTTCCTGCTGGAGGGGGAATTTAGCTGATCCTGGAAGGACGGAAGGGCAGGTCCTGCTACCTGTGGTGTCTCTGCCCCAAGCCCTTGCTCTCAGCCCTGCAGGGGAACACCCCCAAATATGTATCTGTACAGGGCAGATGGTGGTCTGCGCTCACGAGCAGTCCTCGCAACTCCCTTGTGGGGCAGGACTTGGGGAGACTCGTGAAGGGAAACATGTGGGTGGTGATTGAGGCCTGGAGCCCAGTTTGCTCTGATCACACAGCTGCCTTTGCATCTCGAGGAGAAATGGCCCGGGACCCCATCCCTTTGAGTCCACAGGGACAGTGGACATTCCCACTTCCTTGGTGGGCACGCCCCATCTCTAGGGTGGCCATATGTTTTGGGGTGCCTAGAATACTGGTTTGCTCCTAGTACCCCGGGGTCCTCTCTAACCCAGCATTCTGGCCCTCAGAGGGCCCCCTTTAGGATGAGGATATTGTGGTCACCCTAGATCTCCACAGGCCCCACCTTCCAGGCAGGCGTGCCCCTGTGAAGTGGGGAGAGCAGCGCCCCTCAGGCGAGGCCGGAGGCTGGAGGCAGCAGCTCTGCAGAGGCCCCGGGGTGCTGATCGGTATTCTGGGGTTGGCGGCCTTGACGCATCGATGCTGGACGTGGGGGAGCAGGGAGCCCTGGCCAGTTCCGGAGGACTGGGTCTCTGGGGCTGGTTTTGTTAAAATCTCAGAGAACACAGAGGGCCACTTCCGTAAATATTGCCCGCGGGGACAAAGGTGTTGGGTCCAGGAGAGGCCAGGTGGCCTTGGGAGGGGCAGGCCCGGGACGGCCCGGACCACGGAGGCGCCCTCCACGGGCCTGGGCTTAGCGTGACCCCCCCGCCTTGCGGGTGAACGGCCTCCCCCAGTGCCGTCCAGGGAACTGGCTCTCATCCTGGAGACTCTGGGGCCAGGGTTGCTCGTGGGGAGCTCCTAACCTCCAGTCATGTGAACTCACCCATGGTTTCCAGAATGTGGGGTCTGGCCCCTGAGCTGGGCATGGGGAGTCAGGACTGGAACCCAGCACTGCAGGCGGCTCAGGGCCTCTCCGAGCCCATGCGCTGCCCACTGGACTGGATGACCACGGCGGGTGGCGGGGTGGGGGGGGCAGGCTGCGCCCAGGCTCCGGGCCCCAGCAAGGTGTGTGGGGGAGGGGGAGGGGCCCAGTGGAAGGGGAGTCAGGAAGAGGAGACAGGAGGGAGCAGAGGGGCGGTAGGGCTCCCTCTGATTCCAGTGTGACCCCTTCCCCAGTCTTCACTCCCCCTTGCCTTCTCTGGGGGGCGTGGGGGGGGACCTGCCCTGACTCTCCCACGAGCCTCTCCCTGGGTCATGAGCCCCTCCCGCCTCCCTGTCCTGCTTCCTCCAGGGAGATGTTCCCTGTCCTAGCCCCACAGCCCGCCCCCCAACCCCCACTCCCCACTTTGGCCTCCCCGGCAGCAGCTTTCTCTCCCTCCGCTGTCTGCCTGACTCCAGGCTCAGACTGATTCATCCCGGTCTGAGCCCAGGCTGCCTGGACGGCACCGTGGCCGGGAGCTGTGGGTCTTCAGCAGGAGACTGCTCACAGCTGTCTGGAAGGAGCCACTGGGGCAGTGGGGGGGGGTTCTGGGGGGGTGCGGGGGGGAATGACGTGCCAGCCCAGTGGGGGTGGGGCGGGCTTGGTGGAGTCTCTCACTCCGTGAATGTGGCTCCAGAGAGGGTCAGGCACTTATCGGAGTCACACAGCAATTTGGGGAGAAGCCGAGATTTCCACTCTCGGAGTGAGAGTCACCCTTCAGCCATTCTAGTGGGGTCTGGCCGGTGGGGGTGGGGTGGGATTGCACTCAGGCCTGCTGCCCCTCAGGGCCAGGCTGTGGGGGGGCTCCTCCCCTCATCCCTGGGAGGGCGGTCTTGGGGCTGGCGGCCTGCCGGAGAAGGCCTGTCTTGGACTGGTGCTTACGCTCCGTGGCCCCTGGAGCGCCTGAGTCATCGCTGAGCCTGCAAACATTTTAGCTCCTTTCATCATCCCGAATAAATCAGTTTCTGCAGGTCTCTCTCACCTGCCACTCGAGTCCTGGCTCCCTGCCCCCACCTCCTTCCCCTTGGCATCTGGATGGAGGTCCCCTCTGCAAGCTCTGGGTACAGTGCCTCAGAGCAGGGGTCCCCCTGCCTTCTCAGAGCCCCCCCTCCATACCAGGGCATCCAGTCCGAGCTTGCCCCCCGGTTCTGGTTCTGTGATGGCCTCTGTTCAGCAGGGGGTCGCTGGGGGTCCGGTGGGAGCTTCATGGGGCCTTGAAGACACAGGGGTCCCAGCTTAGTGCAGGCAGATCATCCCCTGACACCTCAAATGTGCTTCCTCTCGGCCCACTGGGACTCTGTTTGGGGCTCAGAAATACCTTGCTTTATCCCACATCTGCCTCTCAGAGCCTCCTGCCCCCTCTGACTGGAAGACCAGGCCGCTGCCTGGTTGATGGGCTGTGGGCACCTCTTCCAGGAAGCCTTCCCAGATCTCCCGCCCCCAGCCCCTGCATCTTTCCTTCTCCAGTGGGCCAGCCTGTTTTGTGGACTTTATGGACATGTACGTAATTGGTGTTACAATGATAATGATAACAACACTTAACCACAAGTAGGTACTCTGCGCTGTTCTGACCAGTTTGCATATACGTAATTATGCCCAGTTTAGAGGCCGGAAATCGGAAGCTCGGAGAGGTCCTGAAACTTGCTGGAGCTCAGGCTCTCTGGGTGGCCGTTCCCCACCAGTGAGGCTGCTCCTCCTCATCTGACCCTACCTCTCCCCCACCTCCCACCTGTCTGTCCATGCGCTGTACCCATGTCTGAGACCCTTCATGTACAGAGAGGTCCCTGCTTGCAGCTCACCCGGCGCAGCCCTGCGGGGGGGGGGGGGTGCCCCCAGAGAGGTGGGCACCAGCTCAGGGCCCCACAGCCAGTCAGGCCCGGGTAGTCTGCTCCTAGGCTGGGGCTGGGGAGAGCAGGAGGAGGGCGGGCTGTGAGCAGCGGTGTGTCTGCTGGGCTGTTTGAGCCCTGAGGTCCTCTGGCCAGGGGCCGCCCCTCCGGCGTGTCCACACCTAAGATCTGCTGCAAGCTGGGTTTAGGCCCCGCCGGGCGCGTGGGAACGGCTCATCTGCGTGTGGTGGGCGCCCCCTGCTGCCCAGAGAGAGAAAAACAGTGGCACGCCGCGGTGGGGGTCCTTCAGAGGGGTCCGCCTAGGTCCCCGTCCAGGCCTTCCCACAGGCCTGCCAGCCGCACCCCGCCCCGTGGCCGCTCCCTCCTGCCTCTCCGATCCCTGAGGCAGCAGACAAGGCACCCCCGAGGCAGAGCCCAGAGGGACTGTTCAGTCCACCTCCGCCACCGAGGCGTCGCAGTGGCGTGGGGCTCCCAGTCAGCCTGTGTCAGGCCTGTTCCGTGCCTCTGAGCACCGCCGCCCTTTGTCCCTCTGTCCACCAGTCCCTGTGGCCCCTCCCCGGCCAGCCTGTGCCCGCCCCCTCGTGCCCCCTCGCGCCGTCCGTGGTGGACAGTGGGCTGGCTGCGTCCCTCCCCAGGCAGCGGCATCTCCCTCTTCCGCGAGCTGTGGGGGGGCGCTTGACCTTGGTAGGACGGGGTCACTCTGCCCTGCTCTGAGAGACCCTGGCTGGAGTCCAGTCCTGGGTGTCAGCCCAGCCCGCAGCCCCAGTGTGGGCCTGCTGACCCTCAGCGGCCTGTCCGGCCCCATGTTGTGGCCTGCAGTCCCGCCTCCCCTGCAAGGCCAGCACTGCCTGGCCCACCCGCCATCGGCGTCCACCTTCCAAGGGGCCTTTCAGATCAACCAGGAGCAGAAAGCCGGTCACCCTGGGGAGGGGTGTACCTCCAGGTATGACCCTGGGGCTGCTGGCTGGTGTATAGCCGGGGACCCCAGGAGCTGATCCGTGGGACGCCTTGTTGGAAGACTGGAGTCACGGCGGGGGGGCTGGGGCCTGGTCTCGATGACCACCCTTGGTCACCAAGCAGATACGGGTTACCTGGTCGGCAGCCCGTGTGCCCCCGAAGCCCTGGATGGCACAAGCACATTTTCGGCGTCACCCGTTGTCTCTGCCCCGGGTGACTCTGCCTAGGCTGCCCACACAAAGGCCCGGAGCCTGCTGTCCAGCTGCGTCCTGCCTCGTGCATCCCATGCCACGACTCCGTTTGTCGGGGTGGTGTTGCCCACCCACCACCCAGAGCCCTGAGGACGGGGTTCTGGCCCCCTCCGGGTCCCTGCTGCCTTGTCCGGCCGCCGCCCCTCAGGGCTGGGCGGCTGGACCCAGCACGGCGGACGCTGTCACAGACTGGCCGGCCCCACTCCTGCCTTGGTGCCGCGCTTTATTAGCCTTCTGAGTAATGGCCAGAGTTGCTCCTGCCCCCGCACGATGCGGGGGGGCGGGGGGGCCGGGCACCGGCGAGGAAGGGCGTGGACTCGGACCGCACGCCAGCACGTGCTGCTGGCCGGAGAGGACCCGAGGTGCCTGCCGCCGGCCCAGCGCCCCCCACTCCCCGGGACCTCCGGCTGCCCCCCCACCGCCAAGAGCGGCAGCAGGGGCAGGGCGGTGCCCAGGCTGGCCAAGGGCCGTGAGGCCCCTGCAGTGCCCGGCCAGAGTCTCTGCAGCACAGCCTCGGAGCCCGCCCCTCTCACCACGCGGAGCAGGGTCTGGCCTGGTGAGGCTGCCGCTGCGCCCGACCTGGCTGCAGGAGTGCCCGCTGTGGGAGGTGAGGGGGACGTTGCTCCCTTGCTCTGGGAGTCCACCTCGCTCCTGCTCGCCCACTCAGGCTGGCGGTGGGGCAGGAGGCGCCCCACGCCCTGCGCTCCTGCCGGGGAACTTCCCTCCAGGGGCTCCCCGGGCCTGTGTGAGGGGGTGAGCCACCGAGGGGCCTGTTGTGTTCGTTCGCAGAGTCCTCCTCCAGGGCCTCCTGGGAGCCCCGCCGGGCGGCTGGGAAGTCAGCGCCGCTCTGCTGGGCGGCTGCAGCAGGTGACCGCAGGGCACGCCTGCCCCGTGGCTCACGGTCAGTGCGCTAGCAGGGAGGCCGTGGCGGAGACTGCCACAGCTTCTGTGTCCCTCACTGACTCGGCCGCCGCTTCCCGGCAGCCCTCCTTGAGTGCTTGGATGTACCCCCGCCTGCAGGACCTACATCCTGGCACCCACACGTCTGTCTGGGTGCTGTCTGCCTGTGCGGAGAGGCCCCACCTGCCACCCACCCACCCCGCTTCCAAAACGGAAAGCGTCTGGGTTGGGGCTGTTCTGCCCCTGCGGCCTCAGCAGCCTCCGGTCAGAGCCCTTTGGCTCGGCGCGTGGGCGTGGGAGTCCTGAGTCACAGACGCCGCAGGGCGACCGCGCCTCGTCCTTCAGAGCGGGGAGAGCCAGCTCCTGCGATGGGGCTGTGCCTGCTGGCACCAGGGGACTGCCGAGTCAGAAGTGGCCGAGACATTTCTCCCCAAGGCCCAGAGAGGGAGCGCGACTGTGCTGAGGACACACAGCCCGTCGGAAGCGCAGCCGACCGAGACTCGGGGCCTGGACTCCCCGTCTGGAGCTCCTGGCAGTCGTAGCTGTGGTTCTGAGTTGTGTGTGTCCCGGGCGAGGGGGCCACGTCCCCGCCGAGGCCAGAGAAAGCCCCAGAAGGAGGAATCACGGCACGGCCCCCGCCCTTGAGGCTGGTGACATTTCAGAGTGCAAGGGGGGAGCAGGAGAGGAAACGGAGGCCCCGACGGGAGGGCCTGGCCGGGGTGCTGCTTCCTGGCTACCTTCTCGCTCCTTCCTGCGGTGGGTTTGGGGGGGCCGGCTGGGGGCCTCGCTGCCCGCTCTGAACCCGTGGAAGGGTCCCATCTACCCTCTCGAGCTCTGCGTCCCCCTCCTGAGGTAACAGGGGGAGGGGAGATGTCCATAGGCCAGGAACGGGTGTCCCGGGGTGGGAGCGGGTCTCCGGGCGCCGCGGGTCCTGGGAGCTCACTGCTTGCTGGCGATCTTCTTCTTCCGAGCAGAGACCAGGTCGTAGACGGGCACGCGGGTGATGCTGGCTCTGGAAGGAGAGCGGGTGCCGAGACTCAGGGCCGAGCTGACTGTCCGGGGGGTGTCTTGGCTCCGGGGCCTGCAAAGGGTGCGGGCCTCCTGTGCGGGGGTCAGCCTGGCCCGCGCAGGGACCAGGCCAGGTCGCTGGCCCCACCCGGAGACCCAGCGGCAGGGCTAGAGAGGGCGAGACTGAAGACCCTTGGGGGCTCTGTCCCCAGGTGTGCCCGGACCCTCTTCAAGCCCCTCCAGACTCTCAGACGGGGCTGGGAAGAGCCCCCTGCAGCCCGGCTTGTGGGCCTGGCACCACCCCCCCACTGGCTGTGTGGCCCCCCCGCGAGCCCCGCCCCTCTCTGGGCCTCAGTTTCCTTGTGCGTAAGCTGGAGGCGGCGACGACTTGGTGTTCGGCCTCACAGGGCTGCTGTGAAGTCCGCGGCCAAGACCCACAGGCCCCCGGCACGCCCGGCCCAGCCACATCCTCTGGCCCTCCCCGGGGTCTCGCGGCTCCGCGTGAAGGGTGTCCCCTGCCCCTCACCTGGCTTCCCTCTTCCTTCCCTTCGCCCGTCTCGGCACCTCAAGCCAATCCCGGGACAGGTCTTTCTCACCTGGCCACACCTGCCCCGTTTCTGGCCTGTGGCTCCCGGGTGCTCCCAGGAGAAAGCCACGCTCGTTGCCGTGGTGACTGAGGCCCGGCCGTCCTCTGCACCCTCCTCCCACCGCTCCGTCCCCACACCGCCCGGCTCCTCAACGGTCAGGTCCGTGACGGCCTGGCCCTGCCTGGCCCCTGCTGCCCGGCACCGGCCGCCAGGGTTTGGGCGCTTTCCAGCTGGGCCCTACGCCCACGCGCCCGCTCGTCGGCCTGCCGTGCCCTTCCTTCCGCCCGGAGGGCCCTTGCCCCGCTGCACCGGCTCGTGGCCCGGCGCCGCGGAGGCCGGGGCTCCCGGGCGCCTGGCGCTGGCCAACGAGCTCCACGCTGCTCTCGCCACGCTCCCGGCAGCCCCTGCGGTTGGCTGCTTTGCGCTGTGCCCTGGCCTGGCGCAGGCCCGGCCCACGGTGCGCGGGAAACACGGGCGAGAGGGGCTCGCGTGGCAGGAGCGGGACGGGCCTCTGGAGTCAGCCCTCCACCCAGCGCCAATGGGGGGCGAGGGGAGCAGAGGCTGCCGTCGGCACGGGGGCCCGTGCCGCCGCCCGCTCACCGGATGGCCTGGATCCACTGGTCCCGCTCCTCGGCGCTGGAGGCCGACACCCGGTAGGACTCGTGCTTGCCCTCCACCACCTTGCCGCCCCCATCGGTCTTGCAGGCCTTGATCTTCTGGCCCCGGGAGCCGGGGTTGTAGAGCTCCAGGCAGAACTGCGGGGAGCGCCCGGTGAGGGGGTGCCGCGCCGGGCAGGACCTGGCCAGCGACGGGACACTGCCCGCCCAGGCGCCTCCTGGACAGGAGGACGCACTACGTGCCGGGCTCCACCCCTACCCGGCACGGCCCCCCCATTTCCAGTGGACAGATAGGGAAACTGAGGCTCCCGAAGGAACGGAGACTTACTGAGGGTGCCGGGCCCCGTCGACACAGCACCTGACCACAGGTTGTGCCCTTCTGACGACCCTGCCCTGCCCCAAGGGCCAACCCCAAGCCGGAAGCCCGGGCCAACCAAAAGGGAAGCCGGCAACCCCCCCGGAGCACCCAGCCCAGCCGCTGCCCCCACCCTTTCCCAGGGAACCCTCCCAGCTGGCCACAGGCCCTGCACCAGACGCCTACTGGCTTCTTGGCGTCGTCCACCTTCTGCACAGACAGGTTCTCCAGGGGTATGATGCCCCGGGGCTCCTTGTCCTGCAGGGAAACGGGAGGGGGGGAGGGTCAGCACCCCGGGGTGCAGCCCTGAGGCCAAGGGCAGGAGGCGAGCTGCTGGGGTTCCCCAAACCCGCACTCTGTCCAGCCCTGGAGGGGTGGGGGGCAGCGTGTGGCGCACAGGGTGGGGAGTGGGAGACCCCTCGGCCCGCTTTCCCTCGGAACTTGGCCCTCGGCCCTCCCCTCCTCTTCTCAGCAGCTCAGTTTCCCCATCTGTGAAGCGGGCACGGAGGTGGGCAGGGCTCCAGGGCCCCACGCCCTGCTGGCGGGCCCGGGAGGGCCGGGGCGGGCAGGCTCTGGGCTCACCGTGGTGAACTCGAAGTAGTAGAGGCAGTTGTCGGTCAGGATGAACCAGCGCCGCTTCCACGTCTTCACGCGGCCCCCTGCGGGGCGGCAGCCGTCACCCCTCTCACCTGCCGCGCTCTCCCCACATCTCCCCCTTTCCCCGTGCTAGAGCCTGGCGGCTCCGTCACCCCAGGCTCCCCGAGCGGCAAGAGGAGGCCCCGGAGCGGACCTCCTGGCACCGGCTGCCTGCCTGGCACCTCTCGTTGGCAGGCCGCGCTTCAGCGGCCCAAAACGGCCCCCCAACTTGACGGGGACCTGGGCTAACCCATTCGTGGTGAGGAGATGGGGCCGCAAGGCTGAGGCCGGCGCCCGTGGCTGAGCCGAGATTCCAACCCCGGGTCCCGCGCCGCCCGCACCCGGCCCTGGTGCTGCCCCGAGACGCCCAGTGGTCACCGCCCATGGCTGTGGACGGAGGCCGAGGGCCCGAGCAGCCGGGGTCGGAGCTGGGGTCTGTGACCGAGAGCCTCCGGGGACGAGACCTGTCAGCTGGGCAGGCCGGGAGGCGGGGGGCTGGGCGGAGGGCAGGCGGGCCTGGAGAGGGCTCGATGGCCCCAGGCAGGCCGCGCACGCCGGCCTCTGTCCTCAGCTGCGCCGGGGGGCCGTGCCTAGCTGGGCTTCCCCTGCCCTGGGCAGCATCCAGGAGCGTGTGGGGGTGCCCCTCTGCAGGCCGAGACACCCCAGAGCCGCATCCTTCACCCTCCCCCCGCCCCAGGACGCCCACCTCTGCCATCAAGGCTGCCGGTGCTCTGTGGCCTCCGGCAGGTGCACAGGCCGCCCTGGGCCTGGGCTTCCTCGGACCCCTCCAGGAAGAGACGGGGGGGCTGTCTGCGCCTGCCAGCCTCGCCCCGCTCCCCGGCCCAGGCCCCCGTCCCCTCCATTCTGGACGGAAGGCGGGTGGGGCAGGCGAGCGCTGTGCTGGGGGTGTCGTGGCGGGAGCCCAAGCTCACCCAGCTTGAGCAGCCAGCCCTCGCGGTCGGGGTTGAAGAAGGTGTGAGTGAGGTCGTTGCCGTCGTCCTCCGGGATGGAGAAGGGCTCGCTCTTGATGCTGTCGAAGAGGTTCTGCCGGGGAGGGGGGGCTGCTGGGCCGTCCGCTGGCCGGTGGCCTGGGCCTGTGGCCTGAGCGGCCTTGAGGGACCCCTCGCCCAGGGCAGCCCCGCCGTCTCGTCCCGGCCTTCTCAGCGAGACCCTCCCCCGCGGCCCCCGGCCCACTCACCCCCATACTATGTGCCCCCTGCTCTGCCGTAGGGTGGGGGGCCAGCCTGCTGCCTCATCCGCAGCCCCCCAAAGCAGGTTGGCGCCCGAGGGCAGCTTTTAGTGCGTCGTGGGGGTCTCTTACAGCGCGGCTGACATTCAGAGGCGCAGCCTTGTGGAGTAAAGAGGTCCCCGTCCCCAGGGGTAAGCAAGTCAGGGCTGGGGCCTCCAGGGCAAGTGGCTGGTCCCTCGCAGCTCACCCTGTGCGATCTCTGTGAACCCCCAGTTCCATGCACACCGGCTCAGACTTCTACGTGTCTGTGAAGACACGCCAAACCTTCTAGTTCTGCTTATTAAAACCAGACGGCGCTGGCTCCCAGCGCTCAGGTGATTAAATCATTTCTTGTTGCTGCGTCTGTGTGTGCGGCTGTGCAGAGGCCTCCTCGAGATTTTTAAATGAAGCTGTCACGAGTGCTTCATTTCCCCCAAGTTTTAGAAATGGGGTTTGCTGGTGCGTCGAGCGCTTGCTGACTTCAGCAGGGGCGGCAGGCCGGAAGCGGGCTCCCCTGGACTGGATGTCACGGGGCCCCGGGTCCCGCCTGGCTGGGGGCCTGCCCGGGGAAGAGCAGGGTCCCCATTCTCTCTTTGAAGCCCTCGCAAATGGGAGCAGTGGAGGACCCCGCTGGCCTCTCCCCCAGACCCAGCCTGGCCCTGGGGATCCCCCAGTGGCACTGCCTGGGGAGCAAGGCCCTGCAGCAAAGCTGTCAAGCCACACAGATACTTGGGAGGCCCAACCAATGGGGTGCTGGGGGCAGACGGGTGCCTCGGCCTCCCACAACACCCACAGGGCCCCCAAAGCTTCTGTGGGTGCCTATCAGCATGCACACTCTGCCCTCACAAAGGAAAAGCAAACAGCTCATTTCACCCACATTTCCTGTATCTTGCAACAGCAGCCCCCCAACCCCCGCTCGCCTCACCATAAGAAAACACCCCCACACCCGTCGCTGCTAAGCTGCTGGCTCCGGCGCTTTCGTGGGCAGTGTGGCTGGGGCAGGACACGGCGGTCGCCGGCCGTGGCACTGGCCTGGCCTCTGTCCTCCCCTCCTTGGCTTCCTTCTGGGAATCACCACCCCTCCTCCTCGCTGCGCAGGTGTCTGGGACGGGGTGACCACCCCCTTCCACTTGCCCCCACAGGCGCCCGGAGGCGGGGGTGACTCACAGCTGGCTAATCAGTGACTGACTCGGTGTGTGAGACCCGGGGCAGCCAATAAATCTCAATCTGGGACGTTGTTCACTGGAAGCCTGGAAGCCTGGAAGCCTGCTTCCAGCTCCATCTGGGAGAGCCCGCAGAGGGGCAGCGCCCTGGAGGACAGGGCAGCTGCGAGGGGCGGGTGGACTGAGGCCTGAGCAGCCCCAGCCCCTCATCTAGCCACGCCTGAGCCGACGCGCCTGAAGCCCACGGACGCCCAGTTTTAGCTGGGGCTCCTCTTGCCGGAGGCCTGGGCAACACAGCCAAGCCTTCACCCCCGTCTTGCCCGCTGGTCTGGGGACAGGGGGTCAAACATGGACTGGAATCTGGAGTCCTCACCAACGATGAGACCCCCTGGCCAACTCTTCTGGGGCTCAGTTTCCCTCGCGCGTCAAGGGGGGATCGGACCTGCTGCCTGTGGGTTCCAGGAGGACCTGGTGAGACCGTTGCCCGGAACTGGGCTCTGGACTTGGAGACACGGACCAGGCCCCAGGAGGTCCTTGACTGCGTGCAGAAGACGCCCCGGACCGAGGGCTCATCCCCCTCCTGGGGCTCAGGTCCCCGGGACAGGGGAGGAGCACCCTCCTCGTCCTCTCGCCTCCTTCCCTCCTCCACGCTCACGCCACCCCCACCCCGCAGTTCTCCAGGCGGGTGTCTCCCTCAGCAGGTGCCTGCAGGCGCATTATCTCTGTCTCTGGGAGCTGTGTGAGGCTGTGAGGCTGGTGTCTTCTGCCCACCTTGCAGAGGTCAAAGTCACGCCTCAGGGCAGGGCTGGGATTTAAGGGCAGAGCAGGATGGCGGGGCAAGGGGGGGCTCAACCTGCCTGGGCCCCCAACTCCCACCACGCATCTCTGTGAAATCTGCTGACTTCGCACCCCGGGTGACCTCCTTGTGGGGCCTGGACCTGTGAGCTTAATTCCCGTACACCAGCCCCTTTAAAGGCTTTGCAGGCCCCCAGCTGGAACCCCGGCTTTGAACATCTGAGGGTGCTGGAAACCAAGTCCTCGCTTGACATTTGGAGAAGATGAGGCCCAGAGAGAAGACCCTGCAGCACAGGCAAGACCTGGGTCTCCTTGTGCCCCAGGAAGCTCTGGATTAACGAGCCACAGCAACCACCGCGGGCATGGGCTTCGCCTCTCATCTCTCACTGGTCCCATGCACTGGGGGTCAGAGAGGCCAAGCCAGCTACCCAGCACCACACAGTCGGACGATGTGGGAGCCAGGCCTCGCAGGAGCTGTGGCTGGACTCTGGCCCTCTGTTCCCTGTCCCCTCTGCACCCCACGCTGCCTCTCTAGGCAGCGAGCAGAATAAACCCTTCCCAGACCTCCCACGGAGCATTTGAAGCTAAAATGAGATAGTAAACCCAAAAGCCCCATGAGAAGAGAGATCCCGGGGTGCCGTGTGGCAGGGGTCGGGGGCTGCTTGCCAAGGAGCGGGGGTGCAGGGGCTGCATTCTGCATGGCTCAAGAGCTGGGGGACCCCTGTCCTCTCGGAAGGGCCTGGGCTCGGAGGACTTTCAGCTCTCTGAGGAGCGTCTAGGAGCTGGGTTCCAAGACATGGGCTGGCGGCCAGGCAGCCCCTTGTGGGAGCTGTGAGTGGTGGGTGCCCAGCACCCCCGAAGGCTGACCTCCCGGGAGGCCCATCTGCAGACGGCTGTCTCAAAGTCCGCTCCCAGGACAACCTCTTTTGTCTTTTTGCCACCAGACTGGTGGCCCTCAGCCAGCTCCCTCTTGGGGTGGTGTCTCAGAGGGCCCCCCTGGAGGGACAGCCCGCTGGAAGGCAGGGCCGCGGGGGTGGGCTCACGGCCCCCTTACCCGCAGCTGCTCCTCCGGCAGGTCGCTGCCGTTGTTGATGCCGCGGTTCATGGCCACGAAGCGCTCGAAGGGCGTCTTGTCCCGCACGCTGGGGTTGTGGAGGCTGGTGTTGAGCATGATGACGGAGAAGGACAGGATGTAGCAGGTGTCTGCGGGGTGGCGCTGGGTCACCCGGGGCAGAGCCGGCCGTCGTGGCCCTGGCGGCCGGCCTCCTGGTCAGCCCGGAACTGGCTGCGCCGCGCTGGCTGGACTCCGGCAGCCCTGGCGGCCGGCCTGCCCTGTGCACCCCGACCTGCACTTCTGCTCCACGGGCCCCGCCCCAGCCCCCCCTTCTCTCCCAGCTCCAGCTCCAGCCTCCTCCCCGCCGGGCGCGCCCAGCCCCCTGCCCACCCCGTTCTCTGCCTCCTCGGGACTCAGGGACGCTCAGGACAGCGCTGTCCGGGGCTCGGCCTCGCGCCGCCGGCTAACCGCAGGACTCCGGCAGCGGAGGCCCGTTGCATGGCCCGTTGCCCGTTCCGTGGCCTGGCTGGGGCCGTGGGAGGGGCCCTGGCCGCTCTGGGTCTTTTGTGGGGTCTGCAGCCCTGGAGCCAGAGCAGGGAGTCCGGCTGTGTCCCCAGCGCTCTGACTGACCTTGGGGAGCACGGGGCTGCCCTGAGCTTTGGCCTCCCCACCTGCGGCCTTAGCGGGGGGAGCGGTGGGGGGCGGTGGGGGGGCTCCTCGGAGGTAGCTTTGGGCTCCAGGACAGCCGGACCGGAGCTCCTCGCAGCTCACGGCAGCCCAGGGCCAGCCGTGTTCCCCCGCTTACAGAGGCGGACACGGGCCACAGGAGGCTACGTCACAGGCCACAGCGTAGGTAGTTGGGGTGCGATGCAGATTTGCCTCGGAACCCCCCTGCTCATCAGTGTCTGTTGAGCGCCCACTGAGTGCTTGGGCTGGGTTCCCTGGTGAAACTGGTACGGCCCCACCCTTGGGGGTCTGTGGACTCGGGGGGCGGACAGAAAGCCAAGCATCGAGTCCGGTTTTACATGAACCCACAAGCACGTTAAATGCGTCTGTGGGGCTTGCTCGGGGGCCACAGCCAAGAAGTGCTGGCAAGGGTAGTGCCAGCCTCAAGGATGATTGAGGGGTTTCTAGGGGCAGAGGGCTCAGCCCCTAGGGGGCGCTCAAGAGCGGGATGGGTTGATGTGCCCGTGCTCACTTCAGACAGACAAGAGGCCTCTTGCCCTCCCCGGAGGGGCAGTGTGGGGGACGGACCTTTGCTGATATCTCATATACCTCTGCATGCCCAAGCCTGGACTCCCGTCCACAGCCCCTTCTCCTTGCAACCTCCTAGAGAGCTCCTCCCCACCCTGCGAGCCCCACTTAGACCCCACCCGCTCGGAGGCCATCCTGGACGCGTCCACTCCCCGTCCCTGCCTCCCCGCGGCATCCTTCCTCTGCCCCGCGACGGTTGGCCCACCCAGCCCTAGCAGCGGCCTGGCCTGGAGCTGAGCCCAGTGAGGGCCCGCGAGGGGTCTGGAACCCCAAGGTCTGGGTGTGTGGGGAAGCCTGCGGGAGCGGGGCGGCCGTGGCCCTCGGGGCGCAGTGCTGCGGGCCGGGCCCGGGCCCTCCCACACCGGCACCTGTGGACTGGAAGACGCCGGGGTTGCAGAGGCAGTATCGGGTGGCGAAGGTCTCCATCATCCGGTCGATCTTCTGGGCCTCGCCCGGCAGCCGGAAGCTCCACAAAAACTGCCTGGGGGAGCAGGGGCTGGTGTGGCGGGGGGCTCTCAGGGGTGCCCAGAGCAGAGTGGGGTCGTGCTGCCCAGAAGGTTGTGCTGGCCAGAAGGCAGCCAGGAAATGCCTCCTCGCACACTCTGGGGGTGAGCACGTGCTCCCCGCCCACGGGAGCCCCACAGACCTGCAGCCCAGGCCTCCTCAGCCCTGGGGGCCTCTGCTGCTCCCAGCCCCGACTGTGCCACCTCGTGGGCTGGGCCCCTGCGTCCAGGCTCACTCACCTGAGGGCCTGCACGAGGTTGAGGTTGGCGAACTCGTGGCAGTCCACAAAGGCCTGGAGCACCTGCAGGTTGAAGGGGTCCCTGGGAAAGGGGTGGAAGGCAGGGAGGGGTGCGTTGGGGTCTTGCTGGGACCCCTGGAGCCCGGTGAGTGGGGGACAGAGGTGGAGCAGACCTCCCCCCCTCTGGCTCCAGCCGAGTCTGGGCTTCTCACATCTGCCTGACCTCTGTCCACCCTCCCAGCCCCCAGGGGCACACCCAGGTCCGCCCACCCCGAGCAGACCCCCCACACCCCCTCCCCGCTGCTGGATCAGCATAGCTCCGGCTTTGGAGACCCGCGGCCGGCCCAGTCACCTCGTCCCTGCCACTGCCCGCCTGGGTGACCCCCTTCAAGCCACTGGACCTTCAAGCCCCAGTGACCTCAGCCTTGTCCACCCACACGGCCTCCCTCTGCCCTGCCTTCTAGTCACCCGCCTCCCTGGCCTGCTCAAGAGCGGGAATCCGCTGGGAGCCTGGGCGATGCATCACTAGCTGGCTGGCCCAGCCCGCCATTCTCACTGGCCCCCAGAGGGCTCCCCTGACTCCCGTCAGAGCACCACCGACTGCCATCTTGCCACCGACGATTCCTCCCCGCCTCAGGGCTCGCCAGCCCGCTCCCTTCGGTCACGCTCTGCCCCGGGGCCTTTGCACACGCCTTCCTTCAGCCTGGGATGCGCCCCGCCCATCTCTGCAAGGCTCATCTTTTAGTCTCAGTCAACTGTCATGACCCTTCCTGTCACAGCCTGCGGCCCCCACGCCTCTCGCCTCCTGCTGGATTTGTGCTGCAGAGAATTTAGACGTTTCTGACATAGTTCACGTATTTCGGGGCCTGCCGTCCTCACAGAATGTGCCTCCCCCGAGGCAGGGTTTTGTCTGTCTTGTTTACCGCTGTGAACCCAGGGCTTAGAACAGTGCCTGGCACAGTGGATACTAAAAATATGTTTGTGGGAGGAAGGAAGGAGGCAGGGAAGTTCTGGTCCAGAGTCCGCAGGCATGAGCAGCTTGCCCTCGGGTCCCAGAGTTCTGACGCTGAACCTAACTGGCAGAATCACTCACCTGCGAGCACACACACTCACCTGCGCACCACACCCCTGCCGCCCTCTCCCCACCCCCCCACCCCCGGCCGCCCTTACCGTTCCCCTAAGTAAGAGCCAATGGCTGTCTTGTTGAGGCCCTCGCCCTTGTACAGGAACTGGGCGATGTCCTGGACGCTGGGATTCAGGTGCTTGTGCTCAGTGAGATACTGGATGCCCTGAGGGTCACACACAGAGCCCGTGAGAAATGTCCACCCCTCGCCCCTGCACAGCGGCCAGCCTGGGAGGGGAGAGGGGGGAGCCCCTGTGACCGGAGCCCCGGGTCCAGCATTCTGGCGCCAGCACAGTCTTTTCTGGAAAGCAAGGATCCCTTCTCAGTAAAAGCTATTTTGTGAGGTGGTGAGATCCCCATCACTGGAAGCATGCAAGGTGGGATGCAGGTTCCTGCAGTGAACATGCCAGGCTAGGGACTCCCTGGGTCTCCTTCAGTCTGACTGTAGCAGCAGGGATTCCTCTGCCCACGACTATAAAAGTGTTTCCTTTTCTCTCACAAGCCATCTATGTCCAGTGCATAAATATCAGAAAAACAGCAAGGAGGAGAAGCATCCTCTCCTCGGGGGGCCGGGGAGCAGACTCTCCTGCCCCTTCCCTGTGAGTGTGGAGCCGCCCCGCCGCCCAGGGAAACCTGCTCCCGACTGGACAACCTCTGGTCTCTGATGCGGCCACGTGCCCCGGAACCCTCGGAGTAGAGGTTGCTGGAGGATGGGGGGCAGGCGGAGGCTCTGTGTGAGGAGCCCCCCGGGAGCCCCGCAGGCGCTCGGGGGAGCACCCGCTGGTGAGCACGCTGGCACGTGTGGGGCCTGTGTGCACGTGACGCGTGTGTATACGCGTGTTGTTCACGTGAATGAGCAGGGCCCGAGGGCCGCAGCTGTGCAGGTGGGTGGGTGACCCTGCGCCTGTGCCCGGGAGGCGGCAGCCTCTAAGCCAGAGCGGTACATTTCCGGGCACCGCAGCAGGGCAGCCCCCTGGCAGCCCTGACGGCCTCTGCGGTGCCAGCTGTGGTGACTGGTGAGCGCTGGTCTCTGTTCCTCCAGGAAAGGTGTCCAGCTGCCAGCCAGCTGGGTGCAGGTGGGAGCGGGCGGCCTGAGGCCAGTGGGGGCAGGATGCAGGAGGGAGCCAGGGAGCACAGTGGCTTTGCCCTGAGCCCCCGCGCCCCCGGGCTGGCTGCCCGCCTGGGGGCTGGTGGGAGGCTGAGCCCGACTCCAGGGCTCGGCTGTCCAAAGCCCACGCAAGGGCAGGAGACAGGCCCAGGGCCGAGTGCACACCTGTCAGAGACGCCACCCTCCCTGGCTCCCACTGCGCCCGGGGCGTGGTGACGAGCCCCAGCCGGGACAGGCGGCGGGGGTGCGGACGTGATGCTCAGCCTGGCTGGGCCTCAGCGACCTCACCGGCAGGGGGGTCACTGTGAAGCTTCCGCACGCGGCTGCCCTGACCCGGGGACCGCCCCCAACCGCACACCTTCATGGGGTCCATGTTGAACTTCTTGCGTCCGATGCACAGCTCCTTCTCCTTCTGGGCCATCCGGCTGGGGACACAGCAGGTCAGCCGGGCTGCTCCAGGACCCTGAGCACCCCTCCAGTTCCCAGGGGCCCCTCCCTTAGCGAGAGGGCCTCCAAGTGGGGCCCCCAGGCCCCTGTCAATGCCTCTTGGGCCCCGCACCTGCATTTTAATGAGCCGCAAAGCCGTGGCTTTGGGTGGGCGTGGGGGTGCATGTGAGGGCCTGTGCAGAATTTCTCTCGGAGGAGATTGCAGGGGACCCCTGTGCTGGGGTGGGAGCAGAGGCCAGGGAGGCTGGGGTGAGAGCACAGGCTTTGGGGAAAATCCCCCCACTGCTTGCTGGAGGAGACGCTTTGGCCTGACACATCTCTCCTGGCCTCAGTTTCCTCATCTTTGAAATGGGTTCACACCACCGCCTGCCTCCCTCCCAGACTATTGGGAGGTCAGAGCACTGAAAATGCTGCAGGTCAGTGCTCTGTAGAGGACGCGCACTGTGGGGACCCGAGCAGATCCCTGGGGACACAGGGCCAAGACTGTGCACACCGGTGCAGCCGTTCCGTGGGCTGGGAAGGATGAGAGTAGAGGCTTCTGAGAACCAAGGTGGGGGGCCGGATCTCCCGGGACACCCTACACAGGGCTCAGTGCCCCGGAGCCCTCGGGTTAGCAGGGCCCAACCACCTTCCTGGGCTTGGGAGCAAACAAGGCCCAGAGGGCGAGGGCCCAGCCGCGGTCACGGGGCCAGTGAGTCTTCCCACAGAAAGGCCAGAGAGGGGGGCCTGAGGGCGGGGTGAGCTGGACCAGCCCCGCCTTGCCACGGTCCCAGCTCCTGTCTCCCTGGGGTCCTCGGCCTCCTGCCCTCTGGGCTGCCCCTCAGCCCATCCCGGGATGCTCTGGCCAGCGCGGGCGGCTCGGGCCGGAGAGGCTGTGAGGACCTTGTCGCTCAAGAGCGGGCCTGCAGGCCGGCGAGGCCCAGGCCAGGCCACGGTGGGCTCGGGCCATCCTCTCCCTATCTCGCCGCCGCGGCCTGCTCCGCCGGGCTCTACTCTCTGACTGGCACCGCCCTGCCCACTCACAGCGGGGGCGCCCTCGGCACCCCACGCAGCTCCCCGGGGTGCTCACCCTTCCTCCGCAAGCTCGAAGCAGTCGATTTGCGCAAACACATCTGCGATCTCGTCCTTCAGCTTCTGTGGGGTGGCGGAGGGGAGAGTCAGGGCCAGCTGGGGTGGAGAGGCCTCCGCTCCGCCACACGGCCACTCCCAGCCCAGGCACGACTCCCAGGCTGTCCTGAGGCCCCCTGGGGACGCCCCGCCCCACAGTCCCCTCCGCAGACGCCTCCTGTCCTGTGCTCGCAGCCGCCAGCTCCCCGCCTGGGCTCCGTCCCTCTCCCTGTCCTACTGCCGTGGGGTCCCTGCCCCCCCCGCCGAGCCGGCCCACAGGCCCTCCTCCACCCGCCGCCCCCAGTCTGAAGCTCAGCTTGGTGCTGTCCTCCCCTCCTCACCCGCCGGGGCTCCCTATCGCCCCCCAGGCAGGAGGGGGCGCCCTGGGCCCTGTGACCCGGCCCGGGCTCCTCCCTGAGATCTCTGGGGTACTGGTGATGGGAGGGCCCTGGGGGCTTGTTTTGGGGCTCCGAGCTTCTCCGGGACCCTGTCTGGGCCCTGTCAGCTCCTGTCATTGAGCCCTTGGCTGAGTCACGGAGAGGCTTCCCCGCCGGTAAGAGGGGCCTCCTCGCAAGCATTACCTCTGCGGCCTGACTATCGGGCTGGAGCCCGTGGGGGGCCAGCTTTCAGGGGGCTGGCAGCGGAGAGGGTTGGGGTCAGGAGGGCGGTGTGAGCTGAGAGTGGAGGTACGAGGAGGAGCAGCCGTGAGGAGAGCTTGGGGGTGCGGGCTGGCACCCGCCGGCCGGGGCGCCGAGCACAGGTAAGCCGACACTAGACATGGCCAACGGCCAGCGCAGGGCTTGCCCTGCTGTTGACCAGATGGCCACACTTTAGGGCAGATGAAACAGGCCACCACGGGGTTGAGGCCTTACCGGGCCACAGGGTGGGGTGAGAACCTGCCAGGGATGAGACGGGGAGTGGGGGCTTGGGGTGGGGGGGGGGGAGGGGGGGTGGGGGCCCTCAGTCTCTCCTCAGCACCTCCCGCCCTGCTGTCCCGTTCTTGCCGGTCCCAGCAGCTGGACCCACGGGCGGAGGCCCCGGGGCTTCTGCTCCCCCACGCAGGGGCGGGGCGGGGCGGGGCGGGCTCAGTCTGGCGGGCTCTATGCCCAGGCTGGGTCAGGGCGGGGGGAGAGGGATGCCAGCGTGCGCCGAGTTGCTTGTGGGGGTTTGGACCTGGACACGCGTGCTGTGCGGGGCACCCACCTGGATGTCCTCCAGGAGCTGCTTCCGGTGCCACTTAATCTGCTGCAGCTCCTCTGTCTCCCCGCTGCTCAGCTCTGCTGGGTCTGGAGAGGGGAGAAGCAGGGCCCGCCTCACTCAGCCGCTCTCTCCTCCACCACGCAGCTCTGGCCACGCCGGACAGCTCTTTGTCCTGGGCTCCCTCTTCCTGGGGCCCGACGTCACCTCCTCCGAGGGGCCCTCCCTGACCGCCCCGTCTGAAGCTGCCTCTCCCACTGCCTTCCTACCCGGCGTTATGTCTCCTCAGTCCCTCTGCGTCCAGGCTCCCCGAGCTTTTCTGGCCTGCTCATTACACCTCAGCTCACACGGGCAGCCCAGCCTCTATTCTGCCCCACGTAGAACGTGCCCGACACATCGCAGGCACTCTATAAGCTATTTGCGGAGACATTCATCCTTCCCGGAGCTCCATCAAGGGGTGACAAATCTATCGCTTGTCCACTTATTTCTTTGCACAACCAAGAAGTGGGGGTTCACTTCTGCCTTGAATCCCACTGGCCAGCTGTAGTCACATGGCCACACCTAGCTGCAAGGGAGGCTGGGCACTGAGCCCTGGATAGGGTGGTCCTCAGAGCCTTACTATGTAAGATGGGGGGCTGGAGTGGGGGGCACGTCTTCCAGGTCTTGCCCCCACACCAATGCTCAGGAAGGAGCGGTGAGCCAGTGTCCAGCGTGTGCACCAGATTCCTGGCAAGGTACGATGCTGCTTCCCACATGGCATCGCCTCCATCTCCTCCCTCCCCCATTGACACCTCTTCCAGCATTCTCCCGGTTAAAATCTGCATGGACTCCCAGCCACCTAGAGGGGAAAGTCCTCACCCAGGGCTAGGGCCTCCGCCATCTCCCTGGTGTCTCCAGCCAGCCTACTCCCTGCCATTCTCAAAAGGGCCAGGGCAGCCTGCCGGCTCCTCACTGCCCCCCGAGCTGTCTCAGGCTCGGCCTGGCTCCCCCACCTTGGGCTGCGCGGTTCCCCCAGCCTGCCTGTCTCCTGCCTGCCAACCCTAACCCTTCCCGACGCCCAAGGCCCGGAGAGGGCAAGCGCCTGGTCACGTTTCTTAAAGACGTTGCAAGGACGGGGTGGCCTCTGCCAGTGTCGCAGAGAGAACACCAGGCCCGCCTTGCCCCTCCCCCTCCCGTCGCTGCATCAGCTGCCGAGGACGTGGACATCAGGGGTGGGCACGCAGGGGGCAGCACCAGGCTGGAAGGAGCCTGGCCCCTGGGCAGCTGTTTGGAGCAGAGAGGCAGGAAGAAAAGCTGCACCCGCGCTCCCGGGCTGTAGCGCAGCTCGGCTCTGGGTCCGAGGCTGGGGAGGGCTGGGAGGCAGGAAACAGAGAGGTCTGCGGAGAGCCAGGGGTGGCCTGGCGGGACCGGGCACCCAACGTGCAGAGCTTTGCGAAGACGAGAGTTCTCAGCAGGCAGCCGCCACGGGGCGCTCACCACGCAGACACAGTGGCTTGTCCCGATGGCATCAGCCGGCCTCTGACTGGCCAAGCCAGGGCTGGCCCCCTGGGCCCAGGGGTGAGGTGGCCACGTGGCCTGGATAGACGTGATGCACGGACCTGCTCCTCCGGACGCCCCGGCCTACGGCCATGCTGAACCCCACCTGCCAGCGACAGAAGCTGCTGCTGAACCTGTCCTTTGTCAAGAAGGAGCCAGCGCCTCGGCGGCGGGTCGGCTCCCATGGGTCCGTTTGGGCGAAGGCCAGTCCTGGCTCTGGACCGGAGTCCACACGCGCTCTGGATGCGAGGTTGACTTTGCCGCCCGCAGAGCCCCGGCTGACCCGGCTACCCAGGGGCTTCCAGAGCCCCGATCTGCCAACACAGAGCCCCGCGTAACATCCCACTGCAGCGAGGGACCCCCTTTATAGTAAGGAGGTGCGGCCAGGGAGTCTGGCCCTCCCACAAAGGCTGTCCGCCTCCAAAAGACGCTGGTCTGAGGGGGCAGCGGAGAGGCCCCTAGAAGGGGCAGCTGTGTTGCCAGCCTGCTGGTACCCTCCTGCGTGCCCAGCCCACGGCTGTGCGATGGTGCTGTCCTGACAGGGAATCACCTGGGCTTGAGAAGAGGGGTGCGAGCCCCCCGCATCCTCCCAGTGGCCACGGGGGAGCGCTCCTCCCTGCCGCTGCAGCAGGGAGCTCCTCATCCCGAGACCCTGGCGCCCGGGGTGGGGCGGGAGGAGGCGAAGGCGAGGAAAAATCCAGGCTCGTTCGTTCATCTTTAAGCTCAAGGACGCCTGTTCCGCGCATGCGAATTATGTCATCTCATCTTCACAAGGCTTTGGAGCGAGTCCGTTTCAGTTTGGGGCCCAGAGAGGCGAAGCGACTTGTCCTGGGTCACACAGCGGGAAGCAGCAGCGTGGGGCCGGAGCCCCAGCTCGGCTTGCTGCTGTCTCAGCCTGGGGCCCGGAGAGGTGGGCGCTGTGCCCCCTGGGGGCGCGGGTGGGAAGGTGTGGAAGGTGGCGTGCAGGCATGAGCGGGGACGAAGCCGGGGAAGGCGGCGGGCCGGAACCTTCTGTGGGGGGAGGGAAGCGCAGTGACGGTGGGAAACCCTATGACCTCCGGCCGGCTCTGGGCGGCAGGTCGGCCTTTTCTGTGCTGTCCGCTCGCGTTCTCTGGTTTCCTGTTGGCTGGGGCTGTGTCCTGCAGGTCCGTGTGGTTCAGGCGGGGGCCGGGGGGCCTGCGGCTGGGGCTGTGGTCGGGGAGAAGCCAGGTGGGGCTCTCGAGTGTCTGTGGGTGGTCGCATGCAGTGGAGGAAGAGAGAAGTGGGGGTCCCGGTCCCAGGCAGCTCCCGGGCCCACTGACCCGCTCCCCTCTCACGACCGCAGCACCTCAGCGCACCCCAGCTCCAGGCCCTCCCCAAGCCTCGGACCGTCCTGGCCTCACAAACTGTCACGGAGACCCAAAGGGAACCTCTCTTCTGGGGGACCCTCTTCCCGAGTCCTCAAAGTCTGGGAGTGGCCCCAAGAAACCCCGCGGCTCCTCCTCGGGCCTGCGCCTCCCACACCCCTCCGTCCTGGCTGCTGTTTGGGCGACATCTCCCGGCTTGCACTCCGCCCCTCCAACCAGGGCCATATCCCAGGGCATGAAGGCCTCATGCTTTGCTGCCCCCCCAGGCCTGCGGGTGTGACCCCCTTTCTCGTCTCACTTGGGGCCTGCTCCTGCCCCGGCTGGGCCCTGAGTGCCGCCCCCACTGTTCCTGGGGGCCCCCACCCCTCCCGCCAGAGGCCCCTGCCCCCACCGTTCCCTGGCCGCGGCCCCTTCCTCTCCTGCCTGCCGGAGCCCCCATTCCCGCCCCAAGCTCTGCTCCGTGCCCGGTGCGGCCTGGGCAGCGTCTCCTCCCTCCCGCCACGGATGGGCAAGCCGAGCCCGAGGGCAGGCCCCGGTGAGCACCACGAGGTGCGGGCAGCGGCCGGCGCCCCCGGCCCACGGCCTCGCTGCCCTGGAAGGAGGCGCCTGAAGCTCAGAGAGGCCGCGTGAGCTGCGCCAGGCGGCCCAGCGGCACACAAACGCCAACGCAGCCACGGCGGAGCACCGAGATGAAGCAGAGGCCTGCAGCCCGGGCCGCCCCGCTTTCGGGTGAGAGACAAAAGGAAGCGGCTGTGCCGGCGGGGCCCGGGTGGGGGTCAGCGGCTTGGCGGGGCGGGAGCGGCTTCCCTCGCCCGTCTCCCCCGTGGCCGGGCACGTGCATCCTTGCGCCTTGCGCCCCCTCGGGCCCCCAGTGTCCCCGTCAGGTCCTGTCCCCAACAAACAGCAGCACACCAAGTGCATCCGAACCCACGGGGTGGCGCTGCTGGCTCCGGGCGGCTCGGGCTGCCCAGACCCTTCCCCTATTTTTACTAAAGAGCGGGGACTTCCCCCCTTTTTGGCGCTGCTGAGGTCCAGGGGCAGTGACCAGGGTCCAGCCTGAGCGCGGTCACTTCCGATTCCAAGCCTGGAGCCGGTGGAGCTTCAGGCACAGGCTTGCTGGACACGGGTTTTCGCAGCCACAGCGCCGAGACACCGGTAACGTTGCCGCCAGCGCCCTTTGCACCCCCTTGGCTCCGGGAGGGCCACAGCTCACACGGCCCCCCGGACTACCGACCACCCTGCCTGGGCCCGGGCACCTGCCCCCGCCCTGTGCCCAGGGGAGCCACGTGCCCGGTGCCCGTCACAGCTCCCCGGAGCCCCCTCCCACTTCCCCTTCGTCCTTCCGCTTTCCCGTCGTATTTTTAGAACTCTCTCTGCTTGCAGCCGGATTTCAGGACAGCTGGCCTAGCTTCCCCTTTCCAAGGCGGGTGCTGTCCTGGGGCCCCAGCAGAGGCCCCTCGGAGCTGCAGGGGCACACGCTCCGCGAACCGCGGCAGGGGCTGCCTGGACTGGGGTGGGCGGCTGCGGCTTCCTCCCGCCAGCGCCGCCTCTATTTTTAACTGCATCCTCGCCTTGCTGCGCTGTCTTTGGTCACATAGGGCTTTGCTGCTTGGACCTTTAACCTTTGAGGCCTGGTGGAGGGGGCCTGCCCTGCATGCACAGCTAGAGAACCGGAGGCCCCGGAGGGGGTTTGCTACCACCCTGTCAGTGCACAGGTTGGGAAACTGAGGCCCGTGGAAGGGCGACATCCGTTATGAGCACTGGCAGCTGGGCACAGGGCTGGGAGCTGAGCCTGGCCTGGCTGTCTCCCAGACAGCTGCTTACACGGGACAGTCTGAGCTCAGAGGGAAGCCACCTGGCGCTGGAGCAGTAGCAGTAGCAGTTAAGGAGCTGCTTAGCTATGAGAGGAATGGCTCTCATCCATTGCCCCCACCTCCTCCAGGAAGTCTTCCCAGATCTCGCTGTTCAGTGGGAAAGTTTTTTCCTCCTCCACTTGATCTCTGTCTCACACTCGCCCGTGTCATGGACCAGCATTTCCCCTGGGTTGACACCAGCTTTAGGTCACTGTTGTCCCCAGCATCACATGGTACAGGGTTTGCAGAGCAGAGGACTAAGTGTAAGACGGTTGGTTGTATGGATGGACGGTGGGTGGGTGGGTCGATGGGTGGATGGATGGATGGTGGGTGGGTGGGTGGATTAATGGGTGGATGGATGGATGGTGGATGGGTGGGTGGATTAATGGGTGGATGGATGGGTGGTGGGTGGGTAGATGGATGGTGGGTGGGTGGATGGGTGGATGGGTGGTGGGTGGGTGGATGGGTGGTGGGTGGGTGGATGGATGGATCAGTGGATTGATGGTGGGTGGATGAATGGGTGGTGGGTGGGTGAGTAGATGAACCAATCAATGGTGACCTCAAACCTCCCAGTGAACCAATATGCTGAACCCATTCAATCCAGCCTGAAAAAAGCAGGGACCACCTTTGGCCCCTCCCCTCTGCCCCAGCCTGGGCTGACCTGGGCTCCCTCTACTCCGGTGACTGGCTGTCGCTACTCTGCCACTTCGGGCCTCCTGACGTTGGGAGTCAGCGCTCTTCTCCAGCTTGCCTTTGGGAGCCTCCGTTTCCTCATGTGCCCCATGGGGATAGCCACCCCTGTTCCTCGGCATGCGAAGGCCCCAAAGAACAAAGCAGTGGTGGCGGAGACGCGCTCCTTCTGGTCTTGCTTCACCCTGGCGTTGCTGGCCCCTGGAATCAGGCCCGTGTCACGGGGCCTTTGAAGCAGTGGTGGTTCTCTAAATGTGTTCCCCAGAGCCCACATTTTACATTTGCTTCCTTGCCATGTCAGGGGTCTGATTGCTCTGTTAGGCTTTGTTTGGAAAAGGGTTGTGCTGCTAACAGGGTTGACTGACGTCATCTGGGCTGGGGAGCCCTTATCTGCCGGGATTCCGGGTAAGTAATGCCAGAACGTTCCGAGACACAGCCAGAGCCTCAGCCCTCCTATCTGCCACACAGAAGCACAAACCAGCCAGTGCTGTCCCAACCCGGGACACCCCAGAGCGGGGGGCCGCAGCCATGGCCCTGTGCTCGTGCGTGCCCGCCCCACTGGCTCTCAGCGCTGCCCTCAGTTTCCCCGAAAGGCTGTCCTCAAAGCCCCACAGGGCTTCGGGGCCCACCGTCCTCGTGCTCAGCGCACCTCTCTCAGCCCCACCTCCGGCCTTTGCCCTCTGAGGCTGCTCCTCTGCCTGGGATAGTCTTTCCCCAGAAACCTGCACGGGGCACTTCCTGCCCGCTTTTATGTCTCTGCGGTGTCTCCTCTTGAGACACTGCCCCTCGCCCTGCTCTGCTGTTCTTCCACCCTCATTGTTGGTCACCACCCGCATTGTTGATGCCGCTGTCCGCCGCCCTCTGGGGCGTCAGCCGCCCTCCGAGGTGTCAGCCGCAAGGGCAGGGATGGGCTCGCTTCATCCGGCCTTTCAGAGTCTGGGTGCAGATGGCCCGTGCCTGAGCACCACTGCAGGCGTCTTCCAGTGCCACCTGCTTGGATCTTTTTCCTCATCAGCTCCTCCCAGAAGCCTGGGAGGCCACCTGCTACGAGCCCATTCTACAGAGGGGGAAGCTGAGGTCCCCGGAGGTGGTGCCAGGTGCTTACCTGGGGGGCACAGGTCCATCCTGAAGCCTCCGGGGAAGTGGCTCGCGCTCCGGCTCCCCACCCAGCTGTAGCTGCGGCTGGCCGGCTGGGGCTGTGTCACCCTGCTCCGCAAGGCCCCTTCCCTCTCGCTTCTCCGCCCCCGTTGGGGAGGAAGTCCTGCCTTCTCTGCTCTGATGCAGCCTAAGCAGGACTTCCCACATTCATGTGAACAACAAGAGAAGGGTGGGCGCAAAAGGAGAAAGACACTCGTCAGTCCACAAAGGATGGTGGGCAACAGAGGACAGAACTTTCTCTAGGGGGTGACGGGGTCTCACCAGCAACCCTCCCACAGATAAGCTGAGTCACCCAACTCAGTGCTCCAAGGGGAGCCCCGACCTCCCACCCCACAACTCTTCCATCAACTCTCACTGGAAAAGAGAAACAAATCAAAAAGTGAGCGCTAGGAAGGGGTCTCGGACGTCTTCCTGTCTCCTGGCCAGTTGAGCAACCTGTTCAGTTTCCCTTTTGCCCGTAGCTGCAGGGAGACCCGTAGCTAAATCTGAAGCTCCTTTCCCACTACCGTATTAGCATGTGGGCTCTGGGGCCAGGCCCGGCTCTGGGACTTTCAGTTCTGTCATTCAGTTCCCTGTGAACTTGGGCAAACCCCTTAGCTGCACTAAGCCTCAGATTATTACTCTATAAAATGGGGATAGGTATATTTCAGGGCCTCCCTGGTGGCGCAGGGTGAAGTCTCAGCACTATGAAGCTATCAGCAGCCACTGTGGCAAGACTTCGATCCCCGGCCAGGACGTGGCCCACAGGGCACAGCAGACCTTTCCCGTCTCCCCGCTGCTCCCCTCAGCAGTGCGTTCCAGTCCATCGGCCTGTTCTGCTCCCCACTCTGTCTCTGGTGACTCCTCTCACCCCGCACCTCTGACTTATTCTTCAGTTCTTGCATGCATAAGTAAAATAAATCTTCAAAAACATTATATCTCAGGAGCAGAGAAAGGGGAAGGGGTAGTATGTAAGATGCTTAAGGAATAGTGGGTGCTCTTTTGGGTCTTCATTCTTGGGCTAACATTTCATCGCTCGTGTCTTTCCTGGCAGGTTGACTCAAGTCCTTTGTGGAAAAAGATGTGGTGGGAGGAAATAGGCCAAAAGTAGGTGCTCATTCCTTGGAACTGTGTGGCACGGGCGGGTAGCTCCGTCCCCCCAGCCTGGAGGCTCCACGAGAACAGGTCCCGCCTGAGCCCCTGCGGCCGGCAAACGCAGGGGACACAGAGGGAGCTCAGTGTGCAATGATCAAAAGAAAGGATGACAGGCACATGGGGGTGTGTGACGAGGCGAAATTCAACTGCCCTTGCCACCCCTCTCCATATCCACGGCCGTGGCGCTGAGGTGTTGGCATTCCTCAGATGGACAGAGGGTGCCTATTTCCGTGACCTTTTGTCTTTCTTTGATCATTAGAACGTGACTGGGCTGCAACAAGGCTTGTAGCTCCCACCGCCTGCTCAGCTGCCAGGAGAACTTGCTGGGTCCTGCTGCTGGCGTGGGGGAGGCTGCCTGGACAAAGGCCAACTGTCCGGGCACCACCTGCTGCCCCGGCGGGTGAGCCTGGGGAACCAGAAGAACCGCCACGCTGAGCCCAGCCCAAGCGCCCGCCCCGCAGCTCGGGGATGGTTTGCCACGCGGCAGCAGCTCCCTGATACAGAGTCCAGCCCTCACCTGCAGGTCATGGAGGAGAAAACTGAGCTCATTTCTGGGACGTGCTGGACTGAGCTGAACTTGAGTTGAGTTCAGGGCCTGGGGCCAGGTGGGCTCACGACCAGCCTGCTGCCCTGCAGGCTCTTAGAACCTGTCCCCCCGGCCACCGCCCTGGCCTCCTCCCACCATGGGTTCTTGCAGGACACAGGTTAATTTTCTAGGAAACTTGTTGTAATTATCTCCATAATAACCTAGGTTTTTCTCAACAACCTGGGCCTAAGGCATACAAAGCTCTTTCTTGGATCTCTTTAAAACGAGAAATAGGAGAAAGGTAATTCCCCGAGCAGAAAAGTGTTCACAGCGGGCCTGACGCAGGCCTAGGGAAGGCCTGCCTGCAGGTCTGGCCTGGGCTGGCCTGGCATGTGGGAACTCAGGCTCGATGCCCCAATAAGAGAGGCTCCTCCTGGCCAAGTCGGGGTGCAAACAATGGGGTTTATGCTGAGCCCTGACTTTCGTGGGGTAGGCTGGGATGTTGGTACATAGCGGGGAGAGGTTGCCCCCACCACTGCCCCTAGCGAGCCCCCAGGGAGCCTCCTCGTGCTGGAGGAATTGAGGGCGTCCTGTGAGACTCTGCTGGGGGAATCCTGAAAATGTCAGCCTGATTCCCCTGGATGCTCCCCTGTGAGCCTTTGCTGCTCTGTTGAGCTGTAACAGGTCACAGCGGTGGGTGCTGGGCCCTGGGAGGTTTCCCGGGCCTGGGGTGCCCTTGGAGCGTCTGGTGCATCCCTGGCACGGCACGGCACGGCAGCCAGGCTCCGTGGAAGGGCCTTGCCAACATCTGGGACTTGGCATCCTGGACTTTTTTTGTCTGAGGGGCCAGTTGAGGGTTTCAGCTTTGGTTACTAGCTCACTCTCGAACCTCAACGTAAACACCAGCCCCTGCGGGGGGCCCCTGTGTGAGGCCCCATGACACACCTCTCCTTCCTCTGCCTCTGATCATGTCTACCAGTGTGTACGCAGATAGGTGGGGGTTCCGCTGTGGGTGGCAAAGGGCTTCGTAGAGCCAGCAGCAGGGGCCACGGGCAGCTGACTCGTACTGGCTGGGGGGGTGGGCCTGTCCTGACCTCGTTTTCTGTCGTCTGCAAAGTGGGGATGATTAAGATTAGGTCTGCTGGCATGAAACAGAAAACTTAAATCACAGTGATCTACAGAAAACGAAAAGTCTCTCCTCTGAGAAAGGAGACCGAGCTCAGCGGTGTGGGGCCGCCTAGCCTGGCAGTCGGGGGTCCAGGCTCCTTTCCTGCTTCTGCCCCCAAGTCTCCTCACGATCCCAAGTGGCTGCTTGGTCTCAGCCTTGTGCCTGAGTTTCAGATCGGAAGGAAGGTGGAGATAAGTTCCTCTTCGCAAGGGATTCTTCCTGGAGCTGTTCTGGCCCGAAGTCAGCCCTTCTGCTGAATTGCGCTCTGCTTCCTCCACGCACACGAGCTGGGGGACAGCACTGTCCAGAAGTCGGTTCCCCCCAGCCACCACCACCATTTAGCGGACGCGGACATCCAGACTGTGCTAATGTCTGCATCATCTCATTTCATCTTTTTCACAGCCCAGCGAAATGCATCATAATCCCTGTGTTCGACATGTAGAGACCAAGATCAGAGAGCTGAAGTCACTTGCCCAAGGTCACACAGCTGGGAAGAGGCAAAACCAGATTTAAGCCCTGAGCTGTCTGACTTTCTCCCCACTTTGAACTTGTCAAGCATCATTGAAATATTCAGAGAGAAGTTAGATGACCTCTTCCCAGCCTCCTCACCCTACAGGAGAGAAAAAGGAAAGTTTTTTTTTTTATTTTATTTTATTAAAAAGTTTATTTTTACATCATTTTGCACATTGTTTTTTCATCTCAATTGTAATCCCCACGGGTTTCCCATCACCAAATCACCCCTGTGCCACCACCATAGTCCCGTGCATTTCCCTCCCCCCCCCCCCGTTTTTGATCCCATTCCCCACTCCACCCCCACAGAATGTCTCTGGTCTATGGTTGTTCATTATTTTTGTTATTTTCTCGCCTGGTCCATTATACTCCTGCTATGAGTGAAACCATCCGGTATTTTTCTTTCTCTTTCTGGCTTATCTCACTAAGCATTATCTTTTCCAGCTCCATCCAAGTTGCTGCAAAAGACATGTGTTTCTCTTTTTTGGTTGCTGAGTAATATTCCATTGTATATATGTACCACACCTTTCTAATCCAGTCATCTACTTTTGGGCATTTGGGCTGTTTCCATGTTTTTCCAATTGTAAATAAAGCAGCAATAAACATGGGGGTACAAGTATCTTTTTCAATCAGTGTTTTTGTGTCTTTT
Source organism: Condylura cristata (assembly GCF_000260355.1). Lineage (NCBI taxonomy): Eukaryota > Metazoa > Chordata > Mammalia > Eulipotyphla > Talpidae > Condylura > Condylura cristata. The sequence continues at coordinate 4,930,541 of NW_004567105.1, forward strand.
GGGTAGATACCTAGGAGTGGGATTGCTGGGTCATAGGGAAGCTCCATGTTTAGCAGTTTGAGGAACCTCCAAACAGTTTTCCATAGTGGTTGTACTAGTTTGCATTCCACCAGGAGAAAAAGGAAAGTTTTAACACCTAAATCAAATCAGAACCAAGCCACACAAGTGAAGCTTTCTATTTACCCATAGTTCTGAATTCCCAGACACAGAAAGTTGAGGGCAAGAGCATTGCAAGCAGCCGAGGGGGCCTAACTTAATGATCTTGTTTTGCATAAAGGGTGATGAGGCCTAGGAGGAGACGGCTCAGAGGGCTTAGGGGAGCCTGTCCTCACTTGTCTGTCCGCCTGTCCATCCCCCCACCCATTCATCCAACCAGTTGGCATTTACTGAAGGCCTGCTCTGTGCCAGTCCTGGTGATGGCATAGATACAAGTCCCGGCCCTTGAGGACATGAGATTGAGTCAGCGGGCGGTGAGTCATCTCCGAGGGCCCGCCCTATTTCTCAGCAGGTGGAGCGCTCTGTGTGTCGGGACTGCACGCCAAGAGGCCTTCAGGAGTCGGGGGCTCCGTGCCCCGTGTCCCCAGACCCATCACGCTTCTTCTAGGTCAGGCCACCACCCTTCTAGGAGCCTGGGCAAGAGGGGCAGAAGGAAACCGGACTTGGGCAAAGCCTGCGAGTGCCAAGGCAAGGGCAGGGGTCAGGGACAGGGCGCCTGCTTTGGTGGTCAAGTTCATGCCCAGGAATTGCCCCTAATGAGGGGATTTGAGAAGAGTCAAAAACTCATCGGGCAGAAGGGTTAATAAAACATGCTGCTGAACAGCGAGAGACACTCAAAGGAACAGAGAAAAGGTGGAGTTCAAGCGGCTTCTGGTGTGAAGGAAACATCACCCAGTCTGATGCAAGCTGAAACCTGCCTGTTCAGTCCCCGGGGAGAATCAGGGGTGCGGTAGGCCTTGGGGTGTGGGTACAAGACACAGAATCACCTTATTCTTGCTCTCATAGACACACATCAGATTGCCTCGATTTGAAAGAGGGCCTACCACAAAATAATTCTCAGGTTCTTGGGGAAAGGCCTTGGCTGGCCAGCCTGAGGTCATGCGCCCGGCTCTGGGCCCATCACGGCAGCAGCCTGGGAGGAGGCAGTGTGTCCCCCCAGCAGTGTGTCCCCCCAGCCGTGGTCAGAGGGGAGGTGAGCGGGCCGGGCAGCCCCACTGTAACCCCCCAGGAAAAGGGAGGCCCTTAAAGGAAGGAAAACAGGGTGGACACAAACAACAGATGTCCACTCTTGCTATTTTTCTGGTAAATCTTGGCCTCTTAGTTCCTCTTATTTTGCTTGGCCAGCTGACGCGAGGCTACAGCGGTTGGCATGGAAAACTACCTCAGCACGGAGCTGAGGGAACATGAGTTCACCCGTAGCAGGGAGCTGGAGGCGGGCTCTGGAGCCAGGCTGCTGGGCTTCACTTCCTCACCATGGTTTCTTACCTGCCCCTGAGTAGAAGAACGCACGCCATGGTGCTGTGAACACCAAACATCTAGCCCAGATCAGGCATGTTGACAGCAGGGTCTGGCCCACACGAGGTTACTACAGATGCCTGCTCAGAGCTGGCCCCCGCACCCGTGAGGGCTCAGGCTAGGAAGAAGGAAGTAGATGTACGTGGGGGACTCCACAGGGAATGGTGGGGGCTGTGGCAGATGGAGAGGCTTGACCTCTACGCAACAGGCAGCTGTCCTCTGGCTCTCGCGGAGGACAGGTGCCGAGGAGCCCACACTTTGCTTCCCAAGGGCCGCTAGATTTGCCAACAGTGATGCAATACTGATAACCACTTAGTTTTTTAAAAATGAGAGGACACCAAGCTGGAGGACAAGGTGAAGGTCGGGCCAGTGGTGGGTGATCCGCTGCATGGCACAGATACCCTGCACAAGCACTATCACAGTGTAACAGGTAATTGTCATGTGTGACGGGATTGAAGATGATTTTGACTTTTGGCGTCGTGGTGTGCATTACAGCGTTTTCCTCAGCGGCAAGAGTAGACATGGTCCCTGGGTAGAGGACACGGGATAGGCAAGAGCTAGACGTGGGGCTGGGGGCAGCCCAGGGTCAGTGCCCCCGTGCATGACCTGCCCTCGACCACGCAGGCCAGGGCCGCAGCTGCCCGGGAAGTCCTTGGCAGCCTGAGGAGGACTTCGGGGCAAATTCCAGCTCTAGCTGCGGCGGGCCATGGGTGTGGCTCTGCCCTCTGGGCTTCAATGCCTGCACAGAGAAGGCGCCTCCTCTCGGCCTGCCTAAGGAGAGGGGATGAAGAGCTCGAGGGTAAAGGCCCAACCTGCCTGGCCAGCGCGTGGCACTGGCACTGCTCCAGGGCAGCCTAGGGGAGAGCCGCCGCTTCAGGCTGGGAGGCCAAACAGAGGCTAGGCGCTGCGGCCGGAAAACGGCACCAGCACTGACCCTCAGGGGTCGCCCTGGATAGCAGGTGCAGGGGGCTCTTGACGCCTCCAGTGAGGGCTTCGCCGAGTATCTACCCCAGTCTTGGAAACTGGTGCAAGGACGGAGCGGATCCTACAGGAGCTCTGTGCTCTGACAAGGGGCTGGCGCCCCGCCGGGCGGAGGCAGGCCAG
>NW_004567105.1:4933995-4936174 GCF_000260355.1 Condylura cristata
CTCAGCTGTGTACTTCCTTGATCTGCCTGTTCTGCTCCCCACTCTGTCTCTGGTGAATCCTCTCACCACCCCCACACCTCTGGCCTGCACCCCAGTTCTGTGTGCATAAATAAATAAATCTTAAAAAAAAAAAAGAAGTGTTCAGCTGATGTCCATGTCAGTGTCCAGTGCCAGCAGCAGGGCAGCCGGGGTGGGGGTCGAGGGCAGGGAGGCTGTGCAGAAGGGCCCAGCCTGGGGTGAGCTTGTAAAGAACCGGAGACTTCACCTGAGTCAGGTCAACTCGGACGGGTGGGGTCTCCTGGGAGGAGGAGAAGAGGGCCCAGGGTGGAGAGGCCGTGCCAGAGGCCAGGCCAGCGGACCCCAGCCCACTGTACAGCCAGGAAACTGAGGCGGGGCGGGGCGGGCCCGGCCCGGGCAGCACCGCTGTGGCTGAGGAGCCGATTCCTACCAGTATGGTTTTGGGGTGCACGTGTGGTCACAGCTGAGTCATCGTCTCTGGGCTACCTTCCTGTATGCTTTTATTGGCATTTGAGGGGCCCAAAGTGGATACTTCAGAGTTTCAAGTAGGTCAGGGTCCCTCTGCCCGGCGGGCTCACCTGCCCAAAAGTGTTTCCCGCAGAGCTGACCTGATCGCTTGTTCGAGTCCGCGTGCGCCCAGGCTCCCTTGCTGCCATCTCGGCCCACGCCCACGCTCCACCCAACGGGGGAGGCCGCAGCTGTGGGCTTGAGCCGGCCTGGGGGCTCCCTGCTCACTGCGGGCCACCTGCAACCTCCTGCTTTGAAAGCGGCTACCCTGCGGTGGACAGGTGCTCTCAGGCGTCAGCTGCAGTCCTGCTGTTACTGAGGTCTGGGGAACCCAGCCAGTGGGAGACCGGCCTGCCGGCAGAGGGGCCCCTCCTCCCTGTCTTAACTAAGGGGTGCAGGTGAGAGAACCAGAGCCCGGCTGAGCTCCCGCCGGGGAGGCTGCGTCAGCCATGATGAAGTGGTGTGGAACAAACCAGGCACTTCCAGGAAGAGACCCCCAGCGCTTCCCGCTCCCGGAAGGTGACCCGCGGTGTTTCCCGAGCAGCGAGGGCAAATGTTAACACCCCTCGCGTCACCCCCCGACACACGGCGGCACGGAATTGGCCCATTCACCAGGCGTCTGTCTGGACCGTTTTGTAAAAATCCCCACAAGGTGAACTGTTTCCCTTGCAGACCACATGCGATTCGCACCTCGGGGTGAAGAATTCCGCAGCTGCGCAGAGCCTCTGAGCCGCGACCTGGGCTGCAGTCTTCAGTCCTGACGCATTAGCGAACTCGCTTCGGTAGCCGAAGTCAAGGGACGGTGGTTTGCGACTGCCAGGTCCGCAGCGGAGGGGCCTGGCCCGCCCGGGCTCCCAGGAAGCCGCAGGGCAGAAGGCCCGAGGTAGGGAGGCGCCTTCACGGTGACTTTCGGGAGGGACCCACCAAAAGCAGCTGATTATAATGGGGGGGGGGCTTTCCCCACTACGTTTTAGAGGGCTCTCCTCGTCCGTGTGCAACCCTGAGGTGACACAGAGAAGTGCTGGGCCGTGGGGTATGAAGGAAGGCAGAGGAAGCCGGGGCGTGGGCACAGGAAAGGCGCCTGTCCAGGCCATGCACTCGCTCTAGAAAACAGCCAGGCCTGGGGGGACAGCCCCCCTCTGCTGTGAGACCCCGGGGCCCCTCGTCAGGACGCCAGGATAAAAGAAATAGTGATATATAGTTAAACATAGCGTCCTGGGTTTGGTTCGGTTAAGAAGCAAAACTGACACATTTGAGAATCTGATTGGCGTTATTAAATGACTCCAAGGTCTCGGGCCGAGGTGCCGCAAGGGCGCACAGAGAACGGCCCCAGGGGGCAGGACAAGCTTCTCACAAGCAAAGATGACCTCCGGCGGAGCCACCCCAACCCGGCAGAGCGGGGGCTCGCTCTCTGGGGCTGATGCGGAAACTCCTGATGATTGGTTGGGGTTATACTTCGGGGGAGTCTGAAGCTGCAGTACATAGGAGGTCTCTGCTGCCGGCTCGCGGGACCCCAGGTGGACCCACTTTTGACTGTGCCTGGCAAACCTGCCACACCCGCCCTCAGCACAGGCCCTGCCCACAGGCGGTGTCTGCGGCTGCTGCAGGGCGCTGTGTTTGTGAAGGGTGTTGTGCGCCCCAGCTGGAGGATGGG
>NW_004567105.1:4936808-4946579 GCF_000260355.1 Condylura cristata
ACCCCAGTTCCATATGCATAAATAAACACATCTTTAAAATAAAAGAAAAAGGCAGAGTCTCACAGGCACTAACTCGAGTCCAGCCCGGGGTCACTATTTTTGCCACTTTCCTCGGAGGTCGTGGCCCCAGTGACGGAGCTGCTGTCCTCTCTGGAAAGCTGTCAGCGTCTCCCGTGGGCCTCGGCACTCTGGGCTCAGCTTTCAGCGGAGGAGCAGGGACCCAGGCCTGCCGCCTCGCGGCCCGAGCGCCCGGAGCGCAGAGCTGCCTTCCAGGGCGCTGCCAGGAAAACCCAGCGCCCCACGGAACTGGAGGGCTCCCCCTTTCCAGTAAGGAGAACCAAGCACGTGCCCTGTTGCCGTTTCCGCCCCAGCTGCGGGAAGCTCAGCCGCTCTGAGGCCCAACCACCCTGGCCACCCCTGGCACAGCCGCCGTCTCCTTCTGCCGTGGCACTGACGCTCGCTTCATGGGCCTAGATTCTGTGTATGGCCAATGGCTTGGGAGACGCCGCGTGTCCACACGGAGGGAGGGAGGGAGTGAGGGAGGGAGGGAGGGAACTCTCAGGCAACAGACACGTACCGTCAGCAGGGGACACCGGCCTGCCGTGGCCTCTGGGCCTCTCACCCCCATTCTGAGTCCCGCTGGCTGCTATTTTTTAAAAAAGGTTTATTTATGCTTACAGAACTGGGTACAGTCCAGGGGTGCAGGGAGGGGAGGGGGTGAGAGGACCCACCAGAGACAGAGTGGGGAGCAGAACAGGCGGATCCACTAAAATCCACTGCTGAGGGGAGCAGCGGGCGGGTCAGGAGTGGTCTGCCGCACCCTGTGGGTCCCTCCCTGGCCGGGGATCGAACTGGCGCTGCAGGGGCTGCCCCAGCCTCACAGTGCCGACGACCCCTTACGCCACGGCCTCTCCAGCTTCCCTTTCTCTGTCTGTAGCTGTTTATTCCCCTGTTCACTCAGCACGGTGTGAAGTGGCCTCCCTCCGGCTGTGTACAACCTCTCCGGTCAGCGACAGCTGGGTCTGGAGGGCCTCGTGGCTCCTCTCCTTCCTGTTTGCTCTCCAGCTCAGCAGTCTGCAAGGCGGACGGCTGGTCACCCCGCCGCACCCGGGGATGGCTTTAGACTCCTCTCCCTCCTCCTGGCCTAGGTGATCCTTGTCCTCTGCAGTCTGAGGACCCACACAGCCCTCAAAGCCATGCACCGCAGCCCCCACCCCGCACCCCCTCAGCTCCCCTCTCACGACAGTGCAGCCGCCCACGCCCCAACCCTCTCCCATCACTGTGTCCACTCAGTGATTTTTCTTAAGACATGAGTCTGCTGGCATCACCGCAGCTTAAAAACCTACAGTGGCTCCCGCTGTCCTCTGACTGGCTCCCCCACCTGACCCACACAAGCCTCTGGGCCAGTTTTCTTTAGCTTGGGCAGACCAGTCCTGTTCTGCCCCAGGACCTTGGCACATGCTGCTCTCCCCATGGGCTCGATGGCTCTACCCCTCTGTCCAGCTCCTGCCCAGGCTTCAGGACTCGGTTGTGCTGTTTCCCTAGCCCAGGCGCTGCTGGTCACTGCCATTGCCCGGATCGTGAACTCCATGAAGGACACGCAGGGCCTAGGGGCCAGCCACGGCATGTGCTAAGCGAGTGTTTGTTGAATGATAAACTGCTGGGTCTGACCACTCCTTTCTATGTCCTGCGCCTGTCAGTCAGATTCCATTGAGGTGACCAGAGGTTCAGACGCTGGCGTCCTGCGGGCTCCGTGTCAGGGCTGGTGACACTTGCTCCGGCATGGCTCTGGGACAGAGTGAGAGCTGGTCCTTCAGCCCTCTCCACCAGCTTTCCAGCGTTAAGCTCGCCTCGGCCCCCACTCCGAGCTCCGTGTTCCAGTTCCCTGGGCCGGTCTGGGCTGTGGAGTGAGGTCCAGGAATGGCAAAGTAGACCGGCTAGAGACCGCTATGTGCTCGCACCCCCCGAATGTTCCAGAATGTTCTGCGGGGGGCCGCTTAGAGGCGTCTGGTATCTCTGCCCTCATGGCCACAGAAGAGAAAACCATGGTGGGGTCGGGGGCGCGTCCCGAGGCCGAGTCCGGGGCTTTATTCTTTTTTCTACCCTCTGTCCTTCCGGGCTGCCCGGGCGCTGCGCTCTGCCCACGCCAGGTCGGCGGGTCCGGGAGGAGGCCACCTCTGTATCTCTGTGTCTCTCCCACCCACGGGGTCCTCACACAGCCCTGGTGTGGGCGGGGCCTTGCTCGTCGTCCGCACCGAGAGGCAGGCAGGACAAGGACTCCTGACTCCTCCCCGCTGGAACTTTCTGACAGTGCCTCACAGTGGAGGTTGCCCTGGGCAGGGTGGCACAGGAAGACCACGCCTGCCAGGTGGGCTGGCTCCCGCGTGCTCTGTGCTCCCGGCCGTGTGACCGCAGCTGGGCCGCTCAGCCACACACGCTTTGGGCTCCAGTTCGCAACTCTGACACGCTCTGGGGGCCTGCTCTCTGCTCTGGGGCGCGGAGACCCACCCAAGGGGCTCAGGGCGTCCACTGAGGGGCTGGTGCGGCCGAGAGGCCAGCAGGTGGGCGGGCTCCCGCTCACCCCAGCTGCACACCCAGGTCCTTCCCTCTCTGGCCCGGGGCTCCTTTGCTGTCAGCCCGGGGACAACGGTGGCATCTCCCACGAAGGAAGGCCTGAAGGATTCCTGAAGGCACGGTGTTGGCCTGGCCAGTCGGGGCACCCCCTGGCCCGGAGGGAGGCAGCTGCTGGAGCCCCGACTCAGGGAGGAAGGAGCCAGGCTGCGGCCCTGGGGGATCGCCCCGCCTGCCTTCCTCCTCTTCCGCTTTTCTAAGGCCAAAAGCAGACTCAGGGCTCCGCCCTGTGGTGGCCCCCGGGACACCTTCCGAGAAGCCCCGGCCTGGGGCGCCCAGGGCATGAGGGGCCTGTGGGGACCTTCACCCTGAAGCCCACCAGGGGTCTAGGCGCTGGGTGCCGGGAGGAGCGTGGTGCCTCTCCTCCGTCTTGGTCCCCCCAACCCCCTCCCTTGCTGCCTCCCCCCCAAGGAGTGGGCGCACTGGGGGGCGGGGGGGGGGGCTGGCCTGGGAGGGGGAGGACCAGGGAGCCTGGACCTGGGTGAGGTGGTGTCCATACTGATCAGACTCGTTACTTTTTTGATATTTCGCTCATCATGATTTAGTGGCATCAATTCTGACGTGTAACAACATCACAACAAGTATCCTTCATCTTCATCAGCGAGTTCTGCCCCCTATGCCTCAGGTGAGGCTCCCCTTGCCCGGCCCTGGGCATCGTGGGGCTGCTGGGCCCTGTAGGACCCCCCGACTGTCCGCGAGGGTCCCCCCGCGTGTCCCCAGCACCGTGCCCCGCCACTGTCCCTCTGTCCTGCGCCGGCATGGGCTGAGTCTGTCCAGGCCGACTGCCCGCACCTCCTCACGGACACAGGTTCCCATCTAAAGGTCACTCACGGACGACTCGCATACACATTAGCCTCTTGACGCTAATCTGTGAAGAGAGACGCTGCCCCCACTTTACAGGTGGGGAGCCGAGGCTGAGGCTCCCGTGCGTCCTCCAGGACCAGGAGGCGGTGCGTGAGCCATTCGCGTGACCCACAGAGGGGCGGTGTCCACCTCTCCTGGGGCCGGCGAGGCCGGGAGGGCAGACAACCTCCGCCGGGCCTGCCCCCAAGGAGCAGGGGATATGTTGATATATTTCATGCGGGCAGCTGGGAGATGCGGGGGCATGGAGCGGTGGTCGCGGGGTCTGCCGGGCATCGCATTTCCTCCGACGCTGCAGTTCACCCTGTGGCCACGGGGAGGCAGTAGAGCTCAAGCCAGCGCGCACCCGGGCGCGCAGTGTGGAAACCCCAAAGCGGCTTCTGGCTTTTCCTCTGGATCAAGGGGAGCCAATTGTGTCCCTAGTGTGCTTCCCCCACCCTTGTCATCACCGAACACTCTGGCCCCCGGTGCCCCTCTCCCGACTCTTCCCACTCGATAAAGGTGGCTCTCTTTTTTTAATGGTATGTCTATTTTTATTTTTAAAAATTACCTCCATACTGTGTTTCCTAGTCTACAGCAACTTACAGTCCCACCAACAGCGATGAATATTTTCTTCTCCACATCTGCACCCACATATGTTATTTCCAGTCTTTTTGACACGGGCCAAGATGGCTCTTTTTGCCCCTCTATCCTGACCCCCCCCATCTCCCCTTTAACCTGGGAAACCTTGTTTAGCGACCAACGTCTGCTAATTTGTGATAACTCTGCGTTGTCAGTTCCCCCCACCGCTCCCCACGTTGCTCCCACCTGCGAACTACCCCCTCTCTTTCTGGCTCGCCCGTCTCCCCACGTCCAGCGAGCCCCTCCACTTTGCCGTGCACGGCAGCGTCCTGTCTGCTTACAGCTCCGGGTCTCTGGCTGTGGGTACCCCACGTCTTCCTCCTCCTTCCGGGGGGGCGCAGGCTCCTCTGTATCACAGTCATTGCAAATAACGCCACAAGCACGGGGCCTTCAAGTGGAACCCCAAGCCCCTGAGGTGGCGGGTGCGCCTGGCGGGCGGCGGAGCGCTGGAGCGGAGCCCGGGCGTCTGGGGTCTGGGCGTCCGGGCGTCCAGGCGTCCGGGCGTCCGACCACAGTGAACGCGCATGGGCCAGGCCGGGTCCTGCGCGGTCCGGCTGTGCTGCCGCCACAGCTGGGGCTGGGGTCACTGCTCCCCTGCCCTCCCACAGGGCTGACCCTTAGCATCAGGGCCCTCCCGGGGGGAAGACCCGAATTCCCAGCCGCCAGGCGAGCGGTGAGAGGAGGTGAGGACAAGAAATGTTTTGGAGGGAGAAGCAACAGGCGCTGAGGGAGCTGGACTGGGCAGGGGAAAGGGCGGAGGGCTGCCGTGGAGGGCTGGCCCAGCTGGGGGCCGGCAGGACAGGGAGCCTGGCGGTGGGGGCAGCACTGAGGGGCCCCGGTGGTGGCCCAGGGGCACGCGAGGCAGGCAGAGGATCCAATGTGAAGCACTGAATGATTCCACTGGAACAAGGGCCATAGGAGAAGATTCCAGAAGCATCATGTCAAAGGCCTTCTAAGAATCACAAAGAATCTGGAAGCCATAAAAGAAAAGATGGAAAGAAAATACCGACTAAGAGACATGAGAACTGCCGGGCACAAGCCCTGAGCGGAGTCCAGGCCGGGACAGTCCAGCGGACTCCAGGCTGGGCACAAGCCCTGAGCGGAGTCCAGGCCGGGGGCAGTCCAGCGGAGTCCAGGCCGGGGACAGTCCAGCGGAGTCCAGGCCCGGCACAGTCCGGGCAGATGTGAGTCGTGGGAGAGCCCATGGGCCCATTTCCCTACATGGAAATTAGTGGAAAATACCAGGACAAGTAAGAAAATGGGCATGAAAACCTGCTGGCAGAATAGGGAAATGCCAGTGCCGTTAGCCCCTGAATAAATGCTCATACTAAGAGAAATGCAAATTCAAACTCCACTGCATTATTTTATTTTATTTTTTGCTTATCCTGTTTTTTTTTTTTTTTTTTGGCCTACTAGAGCATGAAAAATAAGAAAAATTGCCTAAAAGACTGTATGGGGGGAGAGTGTGCAGCTGCCAGCTTTCCATGTTCTGGAGGGAAGATGAATGGACCCTCCCGTCCCGCCCCCCCAGGCACACACCTGTCGCAACCACCCTCCCAGGAGGAAGCCGCCCTCAGATCCTGGCACCGGGCACATGGGTGACACTCCACCTGCCGTGCAGGTGGAGGAACAGAACTTGGGGATCCCTGTGCTGTCAGTGGGACTGACCGGCTGACTCGCACGCCCCAAACAATGGGGCTCTGTTCCACTGCACAGCCGCATGAGGAACCCCCTTTGGGAGGGACAGAGCAAGCCTCAAGGCCGATGGTAGAGACACCCGCGGCGCCCGGACCCGGACCCGTGTGTTGAGTGCTGGGTGCTCCCGCCAGGGCCCGAGAACGGAAATAAAGAAGGCTTTTTGTGGGGGTGGAGTGGAAAGCACTCACAAGAAATTGGCCATGGGGTGGCTCTGGGGTGGGGGTTTCCTTGTGCCTGGGGGAGGCGGCTCCTGGGAATGCCCTGTCCAGGTTAGTGTGGCATGTGAACAGGTAACAAAAAAAGTACTAGAAGGTTTCTGCCTGGGTCTCACTTTAGGGGAGTATAGGGTGGGGTGTGATGGGCTGGAGAAGACCGTGGATTTCCAGGGGCCAGTGGGGTTTCTGGGGCGAGGGCACCGCTTCTCTGGCGGGTGGAGGGGAGTCGGCAGCCTGCAGGGACCGTGGGCTAGGGGAGGGCGCCAGGGCACTGAGGCGTTGCAGGAAGGGCATCAGCTCTCGCAGGAGCAGAGTCTGGCAGCACAGAAGCGGCTCTGCCTGAAGGCACAGGCCCCGGCTGGGCGGAGCTGACGCCTGCCTGGGGGACGCCCCCACCCCAGCGGCACAGTTGCTCTGCAAGGAGAGGGGGCAGCTCCCAGCCATCAGGCCCTAGGGCCCGTGAGCTGTGCGCACCTGACCCGTCAGCCGCAGGCCCGAGTGCACCTGCTTCTTAGCCACCTGCGGAGTGGGCATTTCACCCTGCTCAGCTCCGCTGCCCTCTCCTCCGCTGAGGCAGAAAGAGGGGTCCTTTCCTGCCATGCCCGCAAGTTCAGTGACTGTCTCGCTCCGGCTTTCCATCTTATCCCAGATTTCAAGTGTTTGCTCCCTTCACAGGGAGAGGAGTTTGGGGGCGAGAGGGTGCCTGTGCTGTGCTGTTGGGCTTCTCGGTCAGTGTTTGTAACGCCCCAGCGCCCTGAAAGGTGACTCCAGACCAAGGAGACCAAAGTTATTCTTAAAGGACAGAATGCAGAGTCTACCTGGTGCTCTAAACAGGACTTATTTCAACACACGCACACACGTGCACACAAACACACAGTGCAATACCCCGCACGTGGCACACATGTGAACACACACACACACGTGCACAAAGTCAGTGCGCTGAGGAGCTGGTGGGGAGGTAGAGGAGGAAGACGGTGCGCCTGCATGGGGACCAGGCGACCTCCCTCGCACAGACTCAAGTGAGGGCTGTGGGGACAGCTGGGCCGTCTGGCTGTGCTGACTCTCGGGGTGTGTCCCCAGCACACAGCCTGACCCAGGGCACCAAGAAAGCCCCTGAGGAACAGGCTCCCACACTCTGCACCCGCAGCTACGGGGAAGCTCCTGGGAGAAAATCCCCAGCCGAGCCTGTGCATGGCTCCTGGGGGGGAGGGCTGGAGTGAACTGAGTGGACTAGGGTGAGTCCAACCCCCAGTTGGGGTGGACGTGGGGAAACAATCATCTTCCTGACCAGCTCCCTGGGACTTTGATCCCGGAGCCCAGTTCCTCTGTGGAGGTCCCTGCCAGGCTGGGGACCAGACTCCTGCCCCTGTGGCCCTACCGGCACTGGCCACGCCCCCCACAGCACTGGCCACGCCCCCCATATCTCTGGGTCGTCTGCTGAGCACGGCAGAGTGATCCTTCACCCCGGAGTCCAGCCCTGCTTCTGGCGTCTGCAGGAGACGCCAGGTCTTGGGGCTTCCTAGCTCTTATTTTTAAACATGCATTTCTATGATAATTTACTAAGTGCCAACTTTGTACCAGACCTTAGGGTATAGCAAAGACTCAGAAAATGGTGGCCTCTGTTTAATATCAGATGACCATTTTTAGAAAGCTACAATAATTCTAAAGTCATCTACATTTTAGTTTATAAAGCAAGAGTAAAAAGCAATGGACTGAACAAACTCACCAGTATGGTGGGAGAATAACAAAACTGTCTCAGGTGTTAAGAGACTGGACTGGACGAGACAAATGAAAACAATTTACAATGATATAAAAGATTGGACCTGCAGGTTAAGATCTTTGATTTGTTAGACATCTGTGGAGTACTGAATAGCTACACATTATGGAACAGTGAATCTCTTCCAGGGCCGACATAAATCATGGGCATCTCAACAAACTAAGGAGAATTAGTGTGATACCATTCGTGTTCTCTGAACACAAGACCTTTAAAATAGCAAAAAGATATCAGTCCTTTCTTCCAACATTTGAAAATTAATAACATGCTTTCAAGTACTGGGATAAAAAACAAAACCATACTGACAATATACTTGAAACTAAGACACAGTAAAATATTATCTATCAAAGTTGTAAGTTGAGGCACATTTTATGTTATGTATGTTTTACCGTGATTAAAAAAGAAACACAACTGTAGGTTGCAGCCAAAGTAGCATTTGAGGAAAATTTATAGACTGAAGAGTTTATATTAAGAACAAAACAAAGCTGAAGCTTATGAACTGAACATTCGAAACTGAGGAATAAAATAAGGGAATAAAGGGAAGGAAAGAGATGAAGGGAAATCATAAAGAACAGAAATTAGTTATGCGTAATAGAAGGGATTAATATCACCCAAAACTGGTTCTTTGAAAAGATCGGTAAAGTGAACAACTTTGGGGAACAATGTACAACAATGGTTGGAGGCAAAAATAATTAGGAAGAAAAGAAGGGATCTAACTGAAACAAAAAAAGCTATCATGCTATGAATAGTTTTATATTAATGGCTTTGGAGGCCCAAGAAGAACAGAAAAATACATTAAAAAGTGATATAGGTAAAAGATGACACAGGAAGTAATGGAAATTCTAGAGTCCTATTTCCACAGAGAAAATGAATTAGTACTTTAAAATCTACCATTCCCTGTTCCCAAGGAAAACATCACTCAGTATTACCCTAATCTTCACTAAAAATAGAAAGATAATATCACCAACTCATTTTATGAAACCGGTGTAACACAGAAACCAAACTAAAACATAAAACAAAGCCAGAAAGCAGCGTCCTAATGGGAAAGGAAAATTCTGTCCGGTCACCCCACTGTCAAATTGGTAACTTGAGAGCAGAATTTATACAAGACTGTTACCGCTGGGTGGAGCTCACTGGTGGAGCTTACGCGGCTGTAACGCGGGGACCCAGGGCACAGTGGCCGAAAGGCAACAGCAGTATTTCTCGCTCTGTCCAGGGGGTCCAGCTCGCCCACCCCTCCCGCGCCGCCCACCTCGGTTGCACCTGCAGGTGCATATCCTTGCGCGAGGCGAGCGGAGGACAGAGGCTTGCTCGGGACACATGGATTCACCTCAGGGAGCCGAAGCTGCACCCATCGGGTGCATTCACATCCTTGCCCTGAGCGGGAGCTGCCACAGTGGCATCCAGGGGCAGGGGTGAGGCCCGCGGGGTGGGGTGGGCGGGGGGAGGGGGGGCTGCAAGCCCCCAGTTCTGCTGTGAGTAAGTGGAGGCTGGCCTTCCTCGGGGTGACTAAGGCAGGTTGGGGCAGGCTAATTGAATGCTAGAAAATGCATTCTTGTTATTCATCACGTCTCCATGGATACAGAAGAAAGCACTCAATAAAACGAACACTTAGGATAAAAACAAAATACAATTGCTGCTACTAAGTATAGAAGGGAAACTTCTCGAACTGATAATATCTGCCCCAAGCCTGCAGGGGTTCAGTGGTGAGCTGCTAGGGACGGTTTTAAATCACAAATAAACTACTGGGTGCCATAGGCCCCTGCGGTCGCTGAGGTTAGGGGGGCGGGCAACAGGGGGCTGAGCTGGGGGGGGGGAGGTGTCTGTAGTTGAATATATAAGTAACCCCCAGCCAGAAGAGAAGAAAATCAGAAGAAAGACGATGCGGTGGGGCCCAGCGGGGCTGCTGTTCAGCGTCCCTGGGCTCAGGTGGTCCTGGGCCGCAGCCTGGCAGCCTGGAGGGAAATCTGG
>NW_004567105.1:4946887-4985010 GCF_000260355.1 Condylura cristata
AACTTCCTGCAGCTTCTCTGTTTTGGAAAATAAGAGGTGGGCGGGACAGAGAAAGGGTCAAGGGGTGTGGGGGTGCGGAAAATAAAAATAAGATCAGTAGTCAGACGTTGATGTTGCCACGCTCTGGCCCCCCCGCCTGTCCGGAGGCTTCAGAAGTGCTGACTCAGGCGGGGCAAACCCAGGCTTCCGCGCCCCCTTCCTTTGGAAGGTGCTTATAGCCTTGCCCCCTGGAAAGAGCACCCCTGAAGGCCGGCAGGACGCAGCTTGGGGGCAGATGTGGGCATGGCCAGTGTGGCTGAAGCCTCTGCACTGCGTGGGCGACAGACACAGTTGAAGTCTCTGTGAAGACATTCGCGACTTGTGGGCTGGGCTGGGAGGGGGCACATGGTGGGACTCCCCTTTGTTCAGTACAGCTACCTGCCTGCCAGCCAGTGTGGGGTGTCTCTCCCTGCCCCCTTCCTATGGAGCCGCTTCATATTACATCAGGGCTGAGCCTGGGTTGTGACCCCACAATATTGCTGTAAAGGCCCCAGACAGTTCCAAAGAATTGCTGTTGTAAACATGGGGGAGGTAGAAATAAAACTGTCATCGCCACAATTGATAACACCGTCTGCAAAGACAGTTTGACATCTGAGAAGCAAATGTTCTAGATCAATTATAAGAATTTCCATCCAGGTCGCCATATATATCAGTCCAGTATGCAAAGTATGCAAAATTTCACCCTTTCCTTGCATAGAAGCCACACACAGAAATGGAATTTTAAAGTGTTAGTTACAATGGCACAGAAAGTAATAAGGTACTAGGTGATAAATCTCATGAGGAAATGTGGGTGACCTTTCTGGGGGGGATTGTAAAACTTGATTAAAAGATATAAAGAAGAAATACACCATGTGAATGGGTTGGAAGGCTGCATGTTAGAGTCAATTCTCCCCAGGTCCCCCTATAAATTGAATAGAATTTTAATCAGCATTCTGACATGATTGTTCTTGGGTCTTGGCAAGCTTATTCTAAAACTTATATGAAAGAGCAAACGGCCAGTGATGATAAAATTGGAAAAAGTTATAAAGATCTGCCATAGGATTTCTGGAATTAAAGGCACCAGCTTTGTGGGCCAGTGGGCAGGTGGGCAGAGAGGCTGGGAACAGACTACGGTTGTTATGAGCGCCTCAGACAGTGTGGGGAGAAATCGATCGTGGAGAGGACAAAATTAAATCCATATCTCACAAAAATTGAAGAGTCCATCTCTCCCCACACACTAAAATCCACCCCAAGAGTGTCAAGACCTAAATGGCAGGCAAACTCTTCAAAGCTTTGCAAGAAAACAAGGGAAGTGATTTTTATAAAACTGGGAAGAGAGAAGGGCTTCTTAAGGAAGACTAACCCAGAACATAGGTTCTTGGGAATGAATGCTTAAGCCAGGCTGTATTCAAGGAAAAATTCTGTTATCCGATTATAAGCATCACAGAAACTGGAAGAAATATTTGCAATGCATATGTAACTTAAGTTTGGAAATCAGAATATATAAAGAACTTTCCAAACACATCTAAGACAAAGGCAGACACCCCCCAAAAGGAGACAATGGATAGGACAGCTGCACAGTCCCACCTGCCAAGAAACCTTTAGAAGCCCACAAGACTATTTGTAAAGCAAACATTACAAGCCATAAGCCGATTGACTGAAGATTGGATAAATACAGGTGTATATTGGAATATTACACACCAGCTAAAAATGACTCAGCTAGACCAAGAAGTTCAACATTTGCCCCCACTCTGCTGGGCGGGGGCTACATCTCCCCCTTGTGGTAGGGAGGAGGGATCTGACTAGCCAGGTGATCCCAGACCAGAACTCAGACATCTGTGGGGTGTTTGTTCTGAAAATAGAGAAGGGTTTTCTCACAGGCCCGGCTGTCCCAGGATGGAAGACTGTCTCCTAAGGGAACAAGTTCTCTGTCTTTGGAAGTATGAAGCAAGCACTGGTCTCCCAGGCAGCAGGCTAAAGATGGCCCTCATGGTCTCTCTGCTCACCAGAAGCCCCGTGGTCTATGACTCAGTGGGTTTGCAGCATGTGGTCCAGAGGACAGGTCTGAATGAATAAGCAAGCAGTGACAGATTCTGGGAAGGAACAAGGTTCACGAACGAGAGGGGCATGCTCTGTGGCTCCACACCACCGTCTGTCTCAACAGCATGGTGGAGGAAGCTTCTTGCAAGAGGCTTCTCCCACGTACGTGAGATTCTGGAAAATGTAATCTGTAGTGACAGGAAGCAGAGCTGAGCTTGTGGGCGAATGGGGTGTGCATGTGTGAGTATGTGTGCCTGTGCTGTGTGATGAAATATTCTGTGATGTTCTCTGTATCTTGATCATGGCTGTATAGGTGCTTCTATCTGCCCAGTGAAAGATGTATATTCGCTCAAAGAGATTAGTATCTCAGCCTAGACACTTGGAGAAAAAAAAAAAAAGAAGGCAAAGAAAAGGTGAAGAAGGTGGACAAGCCAGGGCGGCTACATCAGGGTTAGGTCACCTGGACCAGGGCCTCAGTTTCCCCACCTGTGAAATGAGGGCATTGAAGACCTGACTTCACTCCAATGTACCGGCTACAGTGTGTGTTCCTGGGCGGGTCAGGGACTGCAGCTCAGTTTCCTTCTATGTAAAGTGGGGGACAGTGGACACCTCTACTGGTCACGCGCTGTGCTGGCTTTGCTGGAGGCTCCCGTCTTTGCAGCCCGGCGCCCAGGGCTGCTGTGGGCCAGGCTGCCACACCCTGCTTGTTCCCCTGCCAACCCTGGCCTGGCCACACAGCCCAGCGCCACTGCACATCAGGGAATACCAAGGGGGGCTGTCTCCGGCTTTTAAAGCCACTTGGGCAGAACCAAGGCCAGAGCTTCACACACCCGGCGGAGCTCATCAGAGCAGCAGCGAGTTGGACGGCTTCAGCCAGGGAGACTTTCTGTTGGGGCTGTCCTGGGGAAACGGCTTTCTCAGGAAGGAGGTGCAATCTCAGGGCTCCCGCGGCCATGTGTGGTGGGCAGGCTGTGCGCTGCACGAGGAAGCTGTGCTGGCGGTGAGTGGGGGACAAAGCCCAGCACCCAGTGCTGGCTCCGGCTGTGTGGTCATAGTCACGGCTGTGCCTCCTGGAGTTCCTTCTTCTCGACACAGTCCAAATTTCAGTCTAGACTCATTTTGGATTTACAGAAGTGTGGCCGAGAGAGTACAGGCGTTCACGTGCATGCTTCCCCGAGTTTCCCTTTACGGCAACATCGTGTACAGGTCCGAGAAACTTTTGTCAAAACTAAGCAGTGAGAGAGTGATACAGTGTTGTTGACTCAGTTTCAGATTCGATTTGATTTACTGTCTTTTGATTTATTATTTTTCCGAGTATGTTTTGTTTTGTTCTCTGTTCCAGGATCCAGCCCAGAAGCCACATTGCATGAGGTTTATTCTAGATTAACCTGGGGTTGCCCTGCAGGCTAGCTGTGGGTTGAAAGGCTGCGAGCCAGGGGAGCACCAGAATAAAGCCCAGAGATGGCCTGTGGGGGAAAGGCCTGGGGGCAGTCCGGGGGACACAAGGCCCTCTTGACCTGGCCTGGAGACCTGGAGGTGCTTCCCACCTGGGTGCCTGCAGCAGGCTGCCGGCTTCCTCACTCACCGGCCTTGGGAGGCCGCCTTTCCTGCAAAGCCACCTGGCAGGGTGTCGGCAGACCTCCCCGCGCAGCGAAACCTACACCCTGGTGGGGTGGGGCCAGCTCTTCCCCAGGGGTCAGCTTTATCCCCTGCTTCCTGGATCTGCCAGCTCCCCAAACTGCCTGGGGCACAGTGGGAGCCCCTTTCGGGCACATGGCTTAGCACTGAGGCCCCCTGGTGGCCCAACGGGTCAAAGCGCACCGCTGTGAAGCTGTCTGCAGCGTGAGTTCAATCCCCAGCCCCGGAGGGGACCCACAAGGTGCGGCAGACCTCTCCTGTCTTCCCGCCGCTCCCCTCAGCAGTGTCCTTCTGAGGAGAGACTCCCCGCTCTGTCTCTGGTGAATCCTGTCTCCGCCCCTGCACCTGTGGCCTGTACCCAGCTCTGCGTGCATAAATAAATAAACCTTTACGCGAACTGAAAGCTCAGAAGCCCTAACCTGGAGACCAGCTCTGGCTTTGCCCCGCAGACAGCACCACCAGAGGCTCCCCGGTGTCCCGCCCATGCCTCGGACAGGGGCTGCCTGGCCCAGGCTGGCACCTGAGCCTCCCCCCAGCTTGCCTGTCAGACCGCATGCTCCGCCCTGAGCAAACGGCTGGGGCAGCAACTTGGGTAAGTTCCCCTTCCGCTTCCTCCTGCATCTTGTCCTGCTGCAGCTCTGTGCTTCATCAGCCTCTCCTCACCCCCGGAGGCCGCAGAGAGGCTCCTGCCCTGAGCTCCCACCGCCGCTGCCCCGGCTCCTGACACGATGCAGGCCATCAAGTGTGTGGTGGTGGGAGATGGGTAGGTACCTGCCGCGCAGCCCGCTCCGGGCGCCCGGGCCCTCCCCCCGGAGGAAGACCCCCCCACCCCCCACCGATGTGGGGACCCCTGGGGGGCAACCAGGAAGGCTGCTCCTTCTTCTCCCAGGGCCGGAGAACCTTCTAGGCTGGGCTGAGGACAGCTTCCCTCTCGACCCCCTCACCCGGAAGCTGCCTGGGTGGCGGGTGTAAGGCCCAGGTAGGGGGCTGGGGACACCACTGGAGAGCGCGGGTCAGCCTCTGGGGGACCCCAGTCTTCACCTCTGTGGGTGGTGCCAAGAATCTGGCCTTTGTACCCGGGCTGACCTGGGCTATGTGCGTGACCTTGGGCACATCACGGCACCGCTGTGGGCCGTAGCTCAGCCTCTGGGGACAGCAGCTGTGGGGTTGCTTGAGAGGTTCTGGACACTCCAGGACTGTGAACCTCCTTTGCCCGCCCTCCCCTGCCACCTCCCCCACCCCCACTAGGCTGCACGGGATATTTGGGGGACTTGGGTGGGGGACAGAAGGGGAGCACTGAGAGACAGTGTTAGGGAAGGAAGGAGGAGGGGACGAGAGGGTGGCTGTGGGGGTCAACTTGGGGCAGGCTGGGCTGAGGGGTCTTCTCAGAGCCAGACCTTCTTGCCTCAGGCTCCTCATCTGGGACATGCCAGGTCTGCCAGGGTCCAGCCGCAGGTCTGTGCTGGGCCTTCGGTGGCCCACCCAGTGTGCTCTAACTGGGCAGCCCGAGGCCCGGGAGACCCCACCTTTGCTGGCCAAGGCCCAGCTGGCCCTGCAGTCTCGGCTGCAGGACAGTTATCAGGAGCCCTCAGCTGACTCTGATGCGTGCCTGCTGGCTGTTATCTGCCCTCCTGCCCAGCCTCACCACTTCTGCTTTCCGTCCTCTCTGAGGAGAGGTGGGAGGAAGCCGAGAACGTCCCATAGTCATTTACCTTGGTGCTCCACAGAGGGCATGGCTGGGAGGGGAGGGTACCCAGCCACCAGAGCGGGAAGTGACGAAACCCAAGAGTGGGGGAAGGCCCAGGGCTGCCCCTCGGCCTCCCACTTCCTCTGGGCCACCTGAGCTCCGCCCCGGCCAGCAGGCTGAGGAGGGGGTGACACCCAGTCATCGCAACCTCTGTTTATTTAGCACTTACTATGTGTCAGGCACACCCCCCCGCACACACACACACCCCGACATTAGGCCCACGTACATATGGGAAAACCAGCGCTCAGAGACGCTAAGTAGTTTGCCAACACCTGCTGGGATTTGAACTCTGACTCCAAAGCTGTGTCCTTTGCTGCTATTCTCCCGAAGGCACGAGGGGCAGAGGAGAGCCAGTCCTCCCCCAGTGTTTACTGGCTGCCATGCTCGCCAGACGCTGGCCCACTTTCCTTGTGAGCTTCGTGTACGGACTTCTCTGCACACTTCCTATGAAGATGTGCTCATCCCCATTTTCTAGGTGGGTAAACTGAGGCATAGACAGGTAAAACTGTTACAGGGTAGTCCAGAGTGGACTTGGACTGCCTGTCTACGGGGCCTCACCGGCGAGCTCAAAATGTAATTTTCTGCAGGCACACAGAAAGGGTCATGGGTTTATTATTTTAAAAAAGGGGAAAGGAAAAGGAAACAACCCAGGGAAAGGGAGAGGGATACAAAGTAGCTGGAATCCTTTACCAGCGCCTGCTATCTTGGAGGTCTAGTCCCAAACTCAGGCTGCCCCAGTCACAGTCTCAGCAGTTGCTCCAGAGAGAGAGAGAGCCGTTACCTCTCCAGAGTGTCAGTTGGAAAACTCCTCACTATTTATCCCCCATTGTCCCAGAATTCCTGCTAGCTCCGCCCTTGGGTCCTCGCAGTTCTCTCCCTGATGCTGCTGGGAGTTGTAGTTTCCAATCACTGGAGTAGGGTGTAGGGTCCAGAAAGCCGGAGCAGGGGGTGGGGTCCACAAGACTCTGCAGAGTTCCTCTGGGACAGCCTTCCCCTTAACAAAATGACTTGCCTGAAGGTGGCCACTGGTAGGTGGGATCTGATGCCCAGGAGCAGGAAGGCAGAGTCTGGCCAGGTTCCACGGGCCCTCAGCATTATCCCGGGAGGGGGCCCTGGAAACCCCTGCTCTTTTGTTGAAAAAAAAAATTTTTTTCTTGAAGTAACATTGGTTTTTAACATTTTAGGGGTTTCAGGTGCACAGCCTTCTAAGTCAACATCTTTACCGACCACATAACCGATAGTGTCTAGTTGCACACAGCTGACCTTTTTTACCTGGTTACACACAGCCCTCTTTCCTCTTTCCTTTGGTAACTACATGGTCTAAGCTTGTCTGTTCATTAGTTTTGTTTCTATTTCTACCACCTCGGAGTAAAATCATGCTTATCTTTCTCTGTCTGCTTACTTCACTGAGCATATCCGTCTCAGTCCACCCATGTTGTTCTAAGAGGCAGCATTTCGTCTTTTCTTTTTCACAGCAGAGTAGTATTCCGCAGGCAAACACACCACACTTCCTTTATCCACTCATTTATTTGTGGACGGGCACTTAGGTTGTTTCCCGCTCATAGCTATTGTGAAATATGTTGTGATGGACTTAGGGGTGCAGATAGCTCTCTGAATTAGTGTTTCACATTCTCCAGATAAATACCTGGAAGTGGGATAACAGGATCCTATGGCGTTTCTGTTTGTAATTTCCGGAGGCCCCTCGTGCTGCTCTGTGTTGCTGCCCCCCGGCTTCCACTCCCACACCAGTGCACGGGCCTCCCCTCTTTCTTCCTCATCCTCACCAGTTTGTTTCCTGTCGTTTTTGATAGTAGCTGTCTGACAGGTGTGTGGTGGAGTCTCACTGTTTTCACTTGCATTTCCCCAGTAACAGGAGACAACATACATCTCTTCAGGCACCTCTGGCCATCTCTCTGTCCTCTTTGTAGAGGTTCCTGACCATTTTTAGACTGGTGTCTGCTGTCCTTCACTTTGTCTCACCTTGATGTCACCTGGGAGATAACAGAGGTCCCGCCTCAGCCCCAAACTTGTGGACTGGAGTCGCTGGGGTGGGCGCCCAAAGTACCCGGATGATGTGGGGGCCTGGCCCCTCAGGCCGGGAGGCCAGGCCTGAGGGCTGGGTCTGCGTGGTGCGGAGGCCCTCCCCAGGCCCTCCCCGAGGCTGAGTGGGGGTGTGCAGAAGCTCCTGTGTCTGGACCGTATTGTGACCACTGTTTCTCAAACTTCTGTCTTTCAGAGCTGTGGGCAAGACCTGTCTCCTCATCAGCTACACCACCAATGCCTTCCCAGGAGAGTACATCCCCACCGTGTGAGTCCCCGGCAGGCTTGGGAAACGGGGCGCCAGCCCGCCTGCCCTGCGCCTCCCCGATGTGGCACATGGGGCGGGCTGTCTCTTGGCAGAGGGAGGTGGGAGAGGGCTGCCTCTGAAGAGTGGAGGGGAGGGGGAGAGGGAGGAGGTGGCCACGCGTGTAGGGGAGGGCAGAGCCATCTGGAGCCCCGGGAGGCAGAATCGGGGGGTGGGGTGTGTGGGAAAGCACCAGCCCCCTCCCGCCAACACACACACCAGACCTCAGCGCCCCATTTCTCATGGGAAACCTGCAGCTTAGGCGGCGGGCACTGGGCCCGCGTGGTCTGGAGCGCCTTCCCGTCAGGGCCCAGTGCTCAGCTTCCTGTGCTCTCCACGGCGGCCTCCGGCTGGTCACCCAATGCCCCTGGCGCTTCCACCTCCGGGCCTTTGCTCAGGCTGCTCCCTCTGCCTGGGCTGCCTTTCCTTCCCACATCCACAAGTGTGAGGCCCCCAGACCCGGATGCAGTGCCCCCTCCTCCAGGAAGCCCTTCTGGTGTAGCCTGAAGGGGTCACTCACTCCCCAGAGTGCCACTCTCTGAACTTGTGCAAGACCAGGAGCCCACGCGGGCAAGGAGCACCCCCACTTCTCCTCAGGGCGCCAGGTCAGCTCAGCACAGTACAGTCTTGCCTTGTCTTACACACAGTAGGTGTGTTTGGAATTGGCCTGGTGCAGAAGCCGTAGGAGGACCGGTCAGGTCTAGCTAGAGAGGACCTACTGTGTGCTGGCCTCGGCCAGGAAGGTCACACTGGGACCTCGCTTGACCTCTCTAGAGGGGGGTGTTATTATTCCCCGAGGGGGACGCTGAGGGGCTCTCCCCCCCTCCCACACACACACACTCAGAGTCACAGTATTGTCAGCTGGCAATACCTGCCTCGGCATCTGACCCAGGCAGGGGGAAGGCCCTGGGAGAAAGCAGTGCTAATTTCTGCCCACCTCAGACCCGACATGCGCCCCTCTCTGTACACCACTCGCCGCGGGGCCCCCCCTGTGCCGGGACAGCTGGCGCGGTCAGGCAGAGGGCCACTGTCTCCAGGAAGTGCTGTCTTCCTGCCACTGCCTGTCCCGTGGGGTGAGGGCTGCTTGCGGAAAGACCTCAGAGCAAGCATTTCCCCCCCGACTTCAGTTTCCCTTTCCACAAGAGACGGGAGCCGGGCTCATCGGGGGCGCCTCCTCTGTGGTGGGGTCCCCTAGTTCCAGCTGGGAGCCAGGCCCTGGCACGCAGTTGTCCTGGCCAGCTGTGCGGGATGGACAGATGTCCCAGACGGGGGCCCGGCTTCCTGGCTGTGCCATCTGCAGGGGTGCAGGACCCCAGGCTCAGAGGGACCCGCACTCGCACCGTGCCCCGTCCCGCCCTCCTTCGTCACCCAGCGAAGTCACTCAGCCCTGGACAAGCACCCAGACGGGTCCCTGCTCCAAGCATCCTTGGCGCATCCTTGGCAGGGAGGTGTCACACCAAGCCCTTGGCAGGGGGCCGCGGGGAGCCAGAGAGCAAGCCGTTGGGGAAGCCAGGCGCCTAGGGTCTCTGGCTCAGGCGGGGTGGGGGGCACCAGACTGGCAGGGTTTGCAGGACAGGGCTGCCTGCTGCCATGCAGGCCCCACAGATCAGCTGTGCCAGCAACTGCCGGGCGCAGGGCCCAGACCTGCCATGGGGGTCTCAGCCCGTGGCCCTCTCTGAGGGGAGGAACAGCACAGGGTTGCTTTAGGTTGGCTGGGCCAGAACCGAGTCTCATCTTCCTCTGTGAACTGACAGATCAAGCCCAAATCCTCACAGCATGGTGACACCCGCCCTAGCTGGGCGCGCCGGGGCCCTGCCACCCTTTCCGGCCCTGACCCAGGCTCCCAGCCACCAAGGACATGCGGTTCCTCACTGTGCCAGCCTCCTTGCAGCCCCTCTGTGCTTACAGCCCTCTGGCACCCCCCTGGCCCCCTCCCCCCCAGCCGCCCTCCTCTGGGCACCCCCAATATCCCCTGCTCCAGGGACCCTGCTCCAGGGGTCTTCCACCCGGAGGCCCCCAGCAGGGGCCCTTTCTAAAGGCAAAGCTTATCCCATCACCCTGCCCGGGAGCCCGTGAGCACTGGCCCGGATACCAGCAGTGGTCCCCGCCCGACCTGGCGGGGCGGATCCCGACCTGGCGGAGCCAGGTGTCTGGGTTCTTTGAACCGAGCTTCCTTCCCGGGCTGGGGCTGGGTGGAGCCCTGTTTCGGTCCTCAGCCACTCCCGGCCTGCAGTCCCAGAGTGCAGAAAGAGGCCACCAAGATGGCTGCAAACGCCCCCAGGAGTGGCCATGTGACCCTTGGCAGGCCACCCCCAGCTGGGTCTGTTTCCTTGTGGAATGGGGACAGTGATAGAACACCTTCCCAGGCGCTCTGAGATGATGGGAGTACAAAGGCCCTGGGACAGTGCTGAGCACCCAAGGGTGCTCAGCAACTGTGGCTCCCTGCCTGGAGCCTCTGCACCAAGGTCAGCCCCTCCCCGGACGCCCAGGCGCTGGCTTCCCCTGAGTCCTGCCAGAATCAGCAGCGCTGTTCACCACGCAGGCTCTCCCGCCGGGGCAGCGGGGTCCAGTCCTGACCCTGCGGTGTCCGGCTAACCCACCCCTGCCCATGAGGCTCGGTCTCCTCACCTGGAAAATGGCCACATGGCGGTCACGCAGTCCCGGCTCCTCTGGCCCTGATAGTCTGTGTGTCTCTGAAGTCTGGTGACCCCAGGGAACTGCCGATCACCCCTGTTTCCCTGCAGTGGCCCTGGACTCCAGCCTGGCCCTCCAGGAGGGGCCGGTGGGGGATGTTTGGTATTGGAGACCAGCTCCAACTATGGAGGTGTCTGGAGGCAAGACAGGCAGGACCCTGAGGTGGGAAGGGTCCGCGAGCGGAGATTCCTAAAAAAGGGGAGAAGGAGAAAAAGGGGAAAGGGGAGCAAGGAAGACGCGGGATTCGGAGTTACAAGTCGGAGGTACAAGTCTTCCTGCTCTTCTTTTTGCAGGTCTTTATTTATACTGTTTAGCAAGAGTTAGTTACAATAATGCATCAGCTAAGTTAATAAGAAATCAGCCTAAAAGTTGTAAAGGAAGAGGGGAACAATGCGCCCCCCTCCGGACACTTGAGGGCCCACTGGACTGTACATCTCCGATGGCTTTCATGTATGCGGATGTGTAGCTGTGGCTTCACAGGACCAGGGTCTGGGAGGGATGAGCTGTTAGCAGGGGACGTAGGAGTCCTGGGGAAGGAATAAACTGTGTTAGCAGAGTCATCAGTGAGAGTCTAAAGAAGAGCTAATGGCAGAGTAGCTAGTGTTTGTTTGAGGGAAAGGTTAGTTAAGACTAGCAGAGAGCAGTTAGTGATTGTTTTAGGAAAGGAGTAAATTGAGAGGAAGTCACATAGTTATGCATTAAGCAAAGCCCGTGTCAGTAATGTTAGGAAATTGCTCATGGGTCCTTATGCCCTGGGAGTTATCTCAGATTCGTTATTTGTTTCAAAAGACCAAGGGAAGCTTCCAGGAGTCTTGCTGCTCAGGGTCTTCTCTCTCCAGGAGCTTGCCTTTTGTCTTCAAAGGAATTTCCTGCCCTGGAGCAGCTCAGCTCGTACTTTGCCCAGGCCAGGTAGCCAATTTAGAGCTCAGGCAATCCAGTTACAAACTGATGTTGCTACAACATTTTTGATATTATGATTATACAAAAAAGGGAGGTCATAACAAAGTTAGCAGTGGAAATTCTGATTTCTCAGAGCTTTTCCTGATCTACCCGGAATCTGTCCGTCCACAGACGCTGCATAGCTTGTGTCAGTTTGGGAGCAGAGAGAATGACATTGCGGAGCTTCTCAGCTTGTCCCCACGGTGGCCTGGACATCCTCTTGCGGGGTGGGGCTGGGGGGCTCCAAATGGCCCCGAGAATTAGGACCTTTTTCACAGTGAAGAAAGTGGGGCCAAGTTACTCACCTAGGATCACACAGCACAGCTGGGGCCAGGTTTTACAGGGCACCTTGGACACCTGTCTGGCTGACAGGCTGGGGCTGTAGCCCTCTTGTTGTTCATGGGGTCACAGAGAGAAGGCTGGGCGCCCGCTGCTGAGGGCATGAGCTCTTTGGGCCTTACACGTGTTTCCTTACATGTCTGATGGGAATCACATGAGATCCTTTGCCCCGGGTCACGTGGGGCGTCATGACCTAAGGGTACGGAGGCCCTCGCCCCTGCCAACCCCAGAGTAGGCGCCGGGCTTCCAGGAACCAGCTTTTCCCGTGGCTGAGTCCCTGAGACCCAGGCGTGACCCAGGGAAGAGAAGCCCTCGGCTCAAGGAGTCTGGGGAAGCTCTGGCACCAGAATGTCAGACTGGACAGGAGAGGAGAGAGCTCGTCCCAGAGGTGTTTCTGGCTGACTCCAAAGAACACAGGTGGCCTCTCCCTGGTGCTTCCTGGAGCAGGTATGTAGAACACCTGCGTGTTCTAGGCACTGTGTTGGGCTCCAGGGCAGCGAGGGATAAGCCAGGCCTGGTCGCTGCTCTTCTGGGAGCTGGCCCCAGGGTTTGCTGACTGGGAAGGCTTCCTGGAGGAGGTGACTGTGAGCTGGAGGACGAATAAGGTCGAGCCCGGCATAGGAGAAGAGTGGGATGTCAGGGAAGGAGTGTTTGCAGGAGCTTCGCAGGCAGGAGAGAGCAGAGCCTCCGGGAACAGGGAGGTGAGCAGGAGGTGCCTGGGGACACGCTCCTGGGCCGCAGAAGCCCAGCGTGTTGACAGCGTCTAGCTGCCACTCCGGGCCTGTGCCCAGGCTCTCTCCTGGGTCCTGGGCACTACTCTGATGCATTAGTCTGTTGCAGTCTGTTGCTGGGCTGAGAGGAGGCGGTGCCCGAGGGCTTCAGTTCAGTGGCTCCTTCCGTCCACCCGCGTGCGCTGGGGGCCGGGCCTGAGGCGCAGAGACCAGCAGGCCTGGCTGTGCCCAGGGACCCCACTGCCCATGACGGGACGGGGCCCACGCATGAAGCTGGGTGGCTGCTCAAGGTCAGGGCGGAGGGAGGCGCGGCCAGCTCTTTCCAGGTGGGGGCGGGGGACGGGGTGACCCGGAGGAGCCCCCTCAGAGGAGGAACTGCCCGGGGAGACTTTTGAAGCCCGAGCAGGAGACGAAGGTGAACGGGCTGGGAGGGATCCAGAGAGAGGCACAGGCAGGAGCCAGGACTGGGCGGTGCGCAGGGCCATGTGGCAGGGGCTGGGACCTCTGGACAAGAAGGGGGGGGCTGTCCCCGCAGGCTGCCGCGTGGACGGGCACAGGGAGGTGGGCAGCGCCAGCCCTGCCCAGGAGCAGCAAGTCCGGGATCGAGGCCCAGTGTCCATGCAGCTGGTCTCGGTGGGCAGAGACGGGCGGTGGCCCTGGCCTCTCTGGAAGCACAGCTGTGCCACAGGGCAGTGGGCCGGGCGGTGGGGCCAGACCGCGCCCCTCTCTCACTAGGCTGGTCCCTCCCTGGACTCTCTGGCCCCGCTCCCGCTCCGGGAAGGACACTGCTGGGCTGATGAACAAGGCGGCCGGATGCCCAGGTTGTCCTCTGGCCCCCGGGGCTTTTCACATACGCTCGCGCCCAGCCTGGCCCTTTGCTCGCCTTTCTGGTGTGTGCCAGGGGCCTACGGTGGCCACTCCGGACGGGCTGGACGGTCAAGGAGTTCACTGGCTCCCCAGGACACCCTCGGGCCCCGCAGGCGGGGATGACGGGTACATGCCTGCTTCCTGCCTGCTCTCCGCGGGGCTCTCAGGTGCTCCAAGCCCGGCTGCCCACAGCACTAACAGCACAGCGGCCGTCCAGTCCACTGCTGTCCCCTCCGCCTCCTCCCCACCCCCATGGGGGGCTGCAGGGGTCACTTCCCAGGAAGCCGCCTGTACCACTGTCTTGAGGATTTGCTCCTGCGGGAGCCCCCCCCCCCCCGAGGGGATGAGTCGGCAACTCTTGGGGGACCGGCCTCAGTGTCCAGCTCAGGAGGTGGGAGGCGCTTGCTTAGGAAGGTGGGGCCTTGGACTGCAGGGACAGTCACCTTCCCAGATAGGAAAGGACAGAGAAGTGATCAAAACGGTGTTTTCCGTCTGATGCGCTATGTATTTAATATTTTCTTAATGTAATGAATCAGCAATGAAAAGCACAGACGGAACTCAGCGGCCGGTGCCGTGCGCCTTCAGTCCTGCGGGCGCCCTCCCCGGGCCTGGCCTCTGCGCAAGGCTAGGGGCTGGGCCCCGGGCCGGGAGTGACCGTCCCTCTCGCCCGCAGGTTTGACAACTACTCTGCCAACGTGATGGTGGACAGCAAGCCGGTGAACCTGGGGCTGTGGGACACCGCGGGCCAGGAGGACTACGACCGCCTGCGGCCGCTCTCCTACCCACAGACGGTGCGCTGCCCCGCCCGCCGCTGCGGGCCCCCCACTCTGCCTGGGGGGACCTCGCCCTCCCCTCAGCCCTCCCCGGCCCTGCTCCTGCGGCTGTGCCCGTCCCAGCCTCGCTGCCTCCTGGGCTCCGGGCCGGCGTCCGGTGGGTTGTGCAGGCCCGGGTGGGTCTGCGGGACCGTGCGCTCCCCATGCTGGGCGGGGGTGGGGCAGGGCCACAGGCGCGGGAGCTCCATCCCAGGGGGCCCGAAAGGACGGGGCACCTGAAGGGGAGAGGGGGTGTCTGGTGAGGGGTAGGGGTTCTGGACCTCAGTGGCAAAGCTGGTGACTTTTGACGCCCCCCCCATTTTCCCACTGTGGAGGGGGGCAGCTCACTCAGTGCAGAGCCCTGTGAGGCCTAACTGCCCAGAGCAGGCCTGGCCTTTAGAAAGTGGACAGCAGCAGCCTGGCAGTGGAGGCTGGAAGGACCCCAGGGCCCCCGGCTCAGGTGGGTCTCTGCTGCACCCCCTCACCAGCCCCTCGCCCGCTCTGCCCCCAGGATGTCTTCCTCATCTGCTTCTCCCTCGTCAGCCCGGCCTCCTATGAGAATGTCCGCGCCAAGGTGAGCTGCACAGAGTGGGGGTCGCAGGGGCAGGTGACCTGAGAGCCAAGGGCAGGTGGCAGAAGGGTGGGAGTGGACACTACTGGCCTGTTGCTGGGGTGCAGAGGGTGCGGACAGAGAGGGGCCTCAATGCCAGCCAGGAGCGGGGGTGACAGGGTGAGGCTTGGGGGTGTCCGAGGGGGCTGGGGGAGTTGACCTGAGTCTCAGCGTACTCTAACCCCGTCTTCTCTCTTGCCTGCACCACCTCACACCCGCCTCCTGCTCATGCCCATTGCTCATCCTCTCACAATTCGGGGTCCCCATGCCTCCCCCACCCTCATGCTCCCTCTACTGCCTGCACAACTTGCACCCTGCCACCCCCATCCTGAACGACTTCACCCCTCCTGTCCTGCACAACCTTGTGCCGTTCTCCCGTCCCGCACAACCTCCCACCCCGCCTCCCTGCCTAGTGGTTCCCCGAGGTGCGGCACCACTGCCCCAGCACACCCATCATCTTGGTGGGCACCAAGCTGGACCTGCGGGACGACAAGGACACCATCGAGAAGCTGAAGGAGAAGAAGCTCATGCCTGTTAGCTACCCCCAGGGCCTGGCGCTGGCCAAGGAGATCGGTAGGGCTTGGGCCCAGAGAGGAGAGCTGGAGGCGGGGGGCGGGGGGTCCCCACGCAGCCTCGGGGTGACTGCAGACATGGGCTCCAGGCCATGGGCCTGGCCACCCAGCTGTGTGGCCTCGGACAAATCACTTAGCCTCTCTGTGCCTAGTTTTTCCATTTGTACATGAAAAAGGCATGCAGGTGTAGGCACTCACGAGAGCCGCAGGCAGGGGAACTGAACGAGTAGGTACTCACGAGGGTGCTGGGGCAGCTCACGCTGCCGCTACTATTGGCGGTCACCGCGGCAGGTGCTCACTACCGGCACGCGTGTGCTCTGGGCAGACGGGCACAGGCGGGGGGCTGTGCCGTGGCTGTGCAAGGGCAGCGTGGTTCTCGTGGGAGGCTTCCTGGAGGAGGTCTCTGTGCGGCGTCTGAAGGGTGGCGCCTCCCTCTGCCTCCGGCTCGCCGCCTCTCCCAGCCCGGCCTCCCAGCCCGCCTCTCCACCGGAGCACAGCCCTGTGGTTCCAAAACCCGCCGTGATTTCTCAGTGCCACACAGCTAGTAGGCGGCAACCGGGATTTGAACGCAGCAGGTGTGGTCCGGGTGCACCACGGACGTGGGGCAGCAGCTCTGGCCTCCCCACCGCATCCAGGCCTGCGGTCCTGGTCCAGTCCTGGTCCAGGGCACCTGCCCAACAGCCGGGGGCCCCCAGCTGAGCTTGACTGCCAGGATCAGTGACCCGGGGTGCGGCCCTCTGCCCTGTCACAGGGTCCTGCAGACCACGCTCACCCCGATAGGTCAGGCCTCCCCACCCTGGTCCTGCCTCAGCGTGTTCTTCCTTCCGCCGGAATTAGGAGGGCCCTGGGGACTCATCTCTTCACAGGAAGAGAAACCACAGTCACCGCCCCTCCTGCCTGACAGGGCCATCTTCCCCAGGGCCTCGGGCTCTGCTCTGCCCTGGCCCCAGCCACGTCCTGGGCCCTGGCTCCCAGCCTGCTGGTCTCTCCTCAGTATCAGAACTGCACTACTGGTCTGACCGGGAGGAGAAGGCGGTGGGGACTGTGCCCTCGGGCCTGCGCCCCCCACCTCTGAGCACGTCTTCCCTCCACACAGCTGGCCTCCACAAATCCCCGGGTGCCTCTCTTCTGCAAGGAGCTCACTCTAGGGTTCTGCCATGCCCCCCAGCCAGCCCCCCATGGAGCTGACTCCAGGCAGAGGTGGGCAGAGGCAGTGATTCTGACCTTGCCAGGACCCATCCCAGGCAGGGGCCCCGGGGTGCTGCAGGACTGGTGAATGCAGCGGCCGCCCCAGTCTCTGGGCCCTCCTGAGTCCTGGAGGTCGAGCCGTGGCCTCTCTGGCCTCTCCTGATGATCACAGCTGACAGGGGCCGAGCCCTCCTAGGCGCTGGGCTGCACGCACCCCTCTTGTTTCTCACTGCAGCTCTGAAGGAGGGGTCTTATCACCCCCACTTTGCAGAGGAGGAAACTGAGGCTCAGGGAGAATCACTGGCTCCAGGACACCCAGCAGAAACTGGGCCTGCCTGGCTCCCCACAGTCACCTCAGGTCCTCATTACCCGAGAGCATGTCCCCGACAGGTGGGAGACGGAGGCGCAGAGGGGACTGGTCAGAGGCTGAGCTGAGACCAGCCCAGGCCCCCAGCCCAGGCCCCAGCGACGCTGGTCACCAGGAGCCAAGAAGAGCAAGGGGCAGTGGGTGCCAAGAGGGAGGCAGCTGGGGAGAGGGAAGAGCTGGCACTGGGGGTGGTTCCTGGCAGGGAGACAGTGGTCAAACGCCACTGACACTATCTAGGCACAGAGGGTTTTGGTGCTGAGCCCTCACCCCCAACTCAGACAGCTGACACCTGCCCCCCAAGCCCGTCCTCGGGCATGGCGGGGGCCAGCCAGCTGGCTTTGTCCCTGCTCAGATTCCTGGCTCCGGCGCAGTGGGCTCCCCCCGACCTGCGGCTGCCCCCCCCACCGCTGTGTGTCCGTGGGCCATGGCCGCCCCTCTCTGGGCCTGTCTCCTCATCTGGGAAGCAGGGTTTCCCCACAGGGCTGCAGAAGGGCCAGCTCAGAGCCAGGGAGGTGTCCCCTGCCCGCCTCTTTTCTCTTGTTTCTGAAATCAGCCCTCAGGCTTCTCGGAGAAGCAGTTTTGTGGTTCTTCACTTCAGGAAAACTGGGGTGCAGTAGTCATGGGACTACCGCAGGTTCCTTCCAGGAGGTCACGGGACGCTGCCTCGAGATGGGGACCCTGCCTCTGGCCGTGTGCGCCCCGGGCTCCGGCTGTGAGCGCTCTCACGGAGGAGCCCCTGGTGGCCCGCCCCGGTCGGAGAGACGTGTCCAGCCCTTTCAGCTCATGACCTCTCTGTGACCCTTGGCGCCCCCCTCTGCACAGTGGGCAATGCCAGTTGATAGATGGCACTTAGGAGGGCCTGGTGGGGGGCCCGGGGTCTCAGACCTCCCGGGAGAAGCAGGGAGGCGGGAAGGTGACTATTTTCTAGAAGAAAGTAAGGTGCAGAGAGATTTGGTCGCTGTATATTGTGTTCCCTTCTTTCCAGGAAATCACCAAAATTCCTACCTGCCTTCTGAAAACGAAGGTTTATGTGTCCAAGAGAGGCACAGAGGTTCTTCACCCCATTTTAAACATGGGGAAACTGAGGCACAGAGGGGTAATGACCCGCGCTGAGTGACGCAGCCCGGTGACCTGAATGGTCCCTGAGCCTGGCAGTCGTGGGACTTGGGCAGGGTTTGCCCAACCCCTGCGGGATCTGACCTCTGC
The DNA here is from genome assembly GCF_000260355.1 of Condylura cristata. Taxonomy (NCBI): domain Eukaryota; kingdom Metazoa; phylum Chordata; class Mammalia; order Eulipotyphla; family Talpidae; genus Condylura; species Condylura cristata. Next base: position 4,965,000 of record NW_004567105.1, read on the forward strand.
CCCTTGCCCCCCAGACTCTGTGAAGTACCTGGAGTGCTCCGCCCTCACCCAGCGAGGCCTGAAAACTGTCTTTGACGAGGCGATCCGGGCCGTTCTGTGTCCCCAGCCCACGCGGCAGCAGAAGCGTGCATGCAGCATCCTTTAGGGGTAAGGCGCTCCCCCATGCCTCACGACCCCCCAACATGCACACACACACACAAACAGCAGGTGCCAGCTGGGGGGTGTCCAATGGAGGGGTGCTCAGTACCCTCCGTTAGTAGGAGCAGCATTTAAGCCAGACAGAGAGCGAGTTTCAAAGCAGCCTCAGTTTCCCCATTTGCCTGAGGCAGTGCAGCTTAACTGATTTTGGTTCCCAAAGGACACTCCAACAAATGCCAGGTAACATGAGCCAAAGCGTGGGTGTCACTGAGCTCCCTCCCTGCCGGCCTGCAGGAGGTGGGGGAGGGAGGACAAGGGGCAGACAGGCCCCCCAGGGAGTCCAGCCCAGCCAGAGACCCAACACCCACATGTGTGGCAGAGGCACAGCGACCGAGCTGGGACCCGGAGTGGCGGCCCTCGGGCTTCCGGGAGCAGGGGTGGGGGGCGAGAGGGGAGGAGCGTCTGCGGGGCGTGGCAGGCTGCCCCCCAGCCCCCCGCAGCTAAGGCTGGGCGCTGGGAGTGCATGGGAGCTGTGATTCTGAGCATCCCAAATTCTTCCATCCAGGTGGCACCCAGTCCTCACAGCCAGGTGACGGTTCTGCTGAAGGACCGTCACCCAACGCCCGCTGGCACCCCGCTGTCATGCTGTCCCCTCCTTGTTGAACTTGCTAGCAGACTGCTGCAGAGCTTGGCTCATCATCTCCACTGAACTGGAGGCACCAGGAGCCGGGAAGCTGTGGTTCTGCAGGCGTTGTGTCCTGACTCTTCATACCCTGCTTTCTCTGGGCCAGGTGCGGCCAAGCGTCACACCTCTGTCACTGTGTTTAGTGCCGGCTGCCACAAATGGCCAGTCACACTCCACTCCTGACTCCCCTGGACTCTGGGCAGACTGGCCTTCAGCCGCCATCTTCATGCCTTACGGGTGTCTCCTTCAGTGTGGTTGTCCTGCTTGTCTGAAGTCTGAAGTTCTACTCATCTAAATATTTGATACCATGGTCCTTGTTTTCCTTTTTGAGAGCCACGAGACAAATAAAACTGGTATTTCCCATTGAATCAAGAGCCAGGCTGTAGCTGACTCCTTTATCCTTTATGTCTTTCTGCTGAATCCTTTATGTCACAGAATTCCCAGCTGCATTGGCCTGTGAGTCTTAAAACGTTCAGACCCTGCCAGTCAGGACTTTTTGCTATGGCAAATAGATAACCCAGCCAACCTGCTTAAACAGAAAATAAATGTACTGTTTCCACCTTGGACAGATACGACTTCAGGTGCAGCTTGATCAGGGCTTTGCTTTGCTCTGCGGCTAGCTGTCAGCTTCATTCTCAGGCGGGAGACTCTCAGGGCTTTATCCGTCCAGGTTCAAAGTCAGCAAAGAAAGCAAGGTGTTCTACGGAAGTCTACTCTGATTGGCCAGCCTGCGGCTTGGCCTTGCCTTTCAGCCAATCATTTTTGTTCAGGCGTCGCTGTGCTCTGATTGGTCAGGCTGGGACAAGGCTCCATCCTTGCGCAAACCACACTTACTGCACTCACTGGGGTGGAGGAGTGAGCGTCCCAGTGGGGCCTGGGGTTCTTGCTGGGATTGGGGAACATGGGTGCCCAACAAGCAGAAATCCCCAGTCCCCCCCCCCCCCGGAGGTTACAGGAAACTGTCCAGCAGTGTGGAAGCCATGCTGATCCCCGCAGGCATGAAGCGAAGCGCAGTTCTTTCAAAGCGGTGGGGCGCTGGAAAGGTTCCCTAAGAAAGTCCTCAGCGCTTGGCATGGGCCTCTTCGACCTTACTGTCTGCTAGTGTATAACTGCCAGGCCTTACACTCCTGCGGATGACCACTCCTCTCTAGCTTAACTTTATCCTCTCACTTAACACTTCTGCTCAGTCGCCTTCACCCACTCGTTCATGAAGCTACGCTGTGCTGTGCCGGCCACTGTTCTGGGCGGGGGGGACCCGGTGGGGTTCGCCAGAGCTTGCCCTCCCGGGCCCCATGCTCCGGACAGACTGAAATGGGGGAATAAAAAAGAGGCCCAAAGCTCTGTCCCAACAACACCGAAGCCCCGCAGGCCTCAGCCATGAGAGTGCAGTGGGTTCCCATTTCTGCTCTCCTCTACCTCTGCGCCCCTGGCACCCTGAAGCTCTGGGGGGGCCTCCAGCTCCCCGCCTCGCTCTCGGAAGGGACTGCTGAGGCCTCTCTTAGTTTCAGCTCCCAGCAGGCTGTTATGTTTTGAAAGTTACTTCTTAAAAAACCCCCACCCCCTCCACTCCCCAACCCCCCCCCCCAAAAGAACTTAAAACCCACACAGGCATGACACAAACACACACGTGGGTGTGTGGCTCCAACTTGAAAAGCCCTCGGGCGCCCCCTCCAGGCAGCCAGAGTCCCAGGGAAACTCCCTCTCCTCCCCATAGGGAAGGGGGTCTCAGGATAAATTTGGGCCCCCTCCACTGGCGCCCCCACTTCTGGTCTCACTCCACCTCTCTCTTTCCTCCTGAGCAGACATCTCCACTGTCAGCCCGAGCTCTCATTTCCCCAAAGTCATGTTGACACTTCTCTAACCTGAGCCCTTTGCACAAGCTGATCTGGTTCCCTTTCCTCGAATAATTTCTTCTCCTGAACTTCCCTGCCTTCGGGGCGTGAGGGGGGAGGGTGGGGGGAAAGTGGAGGCCTCTGCCAGTGTGCCTTTTCTCTGCCTGCCCAGGGGGCACAGCCCTTACTTTACACCAATACATGTCAGTAAACATGCTCTTGCCACTCTGTGGCCTCATTTAGCATATGGGATCTCACTTATCTCCTCGGGGCCTCCCAGGGTAAGGTTAGCGTGACCAGTTTTGCAAAAGAGAAAGAGGCCCAGGAGTTCAGCTCGCTGAGGCAGACCCTGGGCTCTCCACCCTTTACCACCACACCCATCCTCTTTTCTAAAAGAATCCTACTTTTTGTGCAGAGAAACAATGTATCTAGCCCCAGACAAAAAATATTTGTTCCCCAGCATGCTTTGCAGTTGGGGTTCCCAAGTCACACAGTTCTGGTGAAGGTACTAAGTGAAAGTTCACTGGAAGGCTGCTCCTGTGAAAGATTTGCTTCCTTTCACAAAATAAAAATGATAGACACAGCAGATGCCACCCCCTGTCCTTTCTGCTTCCTTGTGGATGCTGATGAGATGTCTGGAGCTGCAGCAGCTATCTTAGGAAACTGAGGCCACGTACATGGAGATACCTGGAGCCTGTGTGGATGGAGGAGCAGAATGATAACAAGAGCTTGACCCAGGATCACATGGTCATGGACCAAACCAGTGCCAGTGACTGACGTGCAGTGAAATAAATCGAAAATGAAACCTTTTACAGCACGTTGGCCAGTCATTCCATTACTGCAAGCCAGTGCATCTGGACCTGAGGTCTTAGGACTCCTCGTTGAGGCTCTCTGCACTGAACCACCATGCCTGGCATTTGCTGGGCATGGGGTGAGTCATTCATTTCTGTTCTGCAAATTGAGGACGAGGGGCCTCTCTGATAGAAAGAGAAACCTTGAGAGAAGTAGGTAAGGAAACTACTTTGCAACAGGAAGAACTGATGGTAGCCACAGGCGCTGACAACATGATGATACTCACACAGCCCCTCCGAGCACTGAGGAGCCCTGGGCCTGAGCTGGGCATCACAGCTCGGGGGCCTCAGAAGCGGCTCTTTGCAATGAAGACATCACCTGGGGGCAGTGAGCACCTGCCGATGAGACTGCCTCCCTTGGGGCTTCTCCGTCTCTGCTGCTTGCTCCTTCTTCCCAAGCAGCAGTCTGGGGCGCCTTTGGCTCCTCCCAGCCCCTCGCTCCCTCATTCACTGCACTGAGCTTGCACAACTTGGCCTCCTGACATCTGTTTAACCCATCGCCTTATCTGTCCTGTTGCCACTTCCCGTTCTAGGCCTTGCGTCCCTACACAGGACAGTGACAATGGCCTCTCCTTGCTGGCCTGCACACGTCCACTCTCTCTGCTGGACTCCAGCTCTGCCGAACACACATATTCATCCACCCAGATACCATGGGCACCTTCGAAAATCTTACACAATCACGGGCTCATTCAGTTCACCATTGAATCATTCAGCAACTCATTACTGCTGTGGTGCCAAGGGACCGAGGAGGAGGCAAGCGTGGGTCCGCTCCTGGGCTCACAGTCCAGTGGGAGGCTGCCGAGTCAAGCAAAGAATGCGTGGAGACCTGGCACCTTGCAGGTGCTGACTAAATGGGCATTGATAAAACATATAAGCAGGTGCATTTTCATGGCGAAAGACCCAGCTGAACTCAGCCTTCCAGCCGGCCTTGCCAGGGCTCACCCACACCTGCCATCTTGGGGATGTCGGCTCAGTCAGGTTTCCAGGTGACTCTGACCCCAGCTAACCTCACATGGAGCAGAAGAGCCACCCAGATGGGCCCAGCCGCATCCCAGCATCCTCACAGGTCACAGATGCTGTCCTGGCGCCATGTTTCCCTAGTCCGTGCCTGCGGTCTCTGCTTTTTCTCTCTCTCTCCTTCCTACCTGCCATCCTCCCCCGCCAAGAAATATTCACTGCTGGGGCCACTGGACTCTACCTAGGTTGCACGGGATAGGGGTGGCAGGGTAGGGTAGGTCCTGGGGAGGGAGAAAGAGCTTTCAGATTATTCTAGAAGGCCTCTGAAGGCCTCAGGGAAGATGAAACTAAGAGCACTCACTCGTCAAATCTAGCCAGCTGTGTGGCCAGAAAGAGGTACAGAAAGGGGCGAGACTCAGCCCTCAACCCCCCAGGGACTCAGAGGCCAGCAGGAGAGGCAGACATGTAAATCAGCACCTGCCAGGAGGTGGGATGGGTCTGCCGCAGTCTACCCAACACCAAGATAAAACCACTCTGGTGCCCAGGTGCCAGGTAGCGAAGCTTCCGCCACCTCCCCCCACCAAAACCAGCCTCGACAAGAAGGAAAAGACAAAATAGAAACACGAACTCTCATCTTCAAAGAACCCAGGAGACACCTGTGACACCAGACCGCAGCACACAGCACAGAACAGATGGAGAGGTGGTAAATGATTTAACAGAGTCCAGGAAAGGCAGATCTAAGGCTGCTGTCTTGTCGCCTGGTGGGAAGGGGCTAGGCCTTGGAGACAGAGTTGCAAGCCAGTTGGCTTTGCACAGTCCCAAGGAGGCTCCAGACTACTGGGCTCAGATAGCACAGGTGGTGAGGCAGGGGGCTGAAAACTTCAGGGAGTGGGGTTGGGGTGGGGAGCAGCCTGGAAGTCTGTTGAAAGAACAGTTAGAAGCTCTCCCCAGGCCCTCTCCACTGCATTCTAAAGGCAGTAACCGCCTCTCCCTAAGACAGGCCAGGAAAATCCAACCGGAGCACTCTGGACCCAAGGACACCAGGTACAGAGTAGATGGGGGTGTGACCACACACGGATCATTGGGGTTGTTCTTAGCAATCACTCTCCACCCCCACCGCAGGGAGGCACAAGCTTCCCCATTCTGCTGAAGCTGACCATGTGACCGGCACAAGGAGAGAGTTGAGCATGTGGGCACTGCTGGACCAGTTCTCTTGTGCCCAACAAAACAGGTCCTGGCAAGCTTGATGATTCCCATAGAGAAGCACCAGGCCGAGCGGTGCAGCTGACCCACAGGCCCGCAGGTCTGCCTATTCCCACACAGTCTAGGTCAACCCCACAGCCGTCCTGTAGATGGATAACCGAAAAAAAATTCTTATTATTGTGTGTCACAAATCCTTGGTGCTTGATTGTTATACAGCAACATCTGAGTGGTGCAGGCAGACTCTAGCAGAGGTCCCAGCCCTGTTCCTTGGCCCACTGCAGGAAAGCTAGGGGTACAGGGCAACCCCAATAGGCAATGGGTGGGCCTGGCTCTGGGTCCTCCAGGTACATGCAAAAAGGATAATAAAAAGGGGGAAATGTAGAACATGAATAACTCAGGAAGAAAGAGAGAGCAATTGATGAGCATGTCTTACCAGTTCTGCTGAGCTGGAACCTCAAAAACATGCAGAAAGCTGGCAAAAACAAGCACCCCACCCACCCCTACACGTTTGGCTATATGACAAGTCTTGCTGCTTAACCTCACCCTCAGTTCTCAGGAATCCTCCCTTCTGTTGGTGGTGACACTGTGGGGTTCGTAGTTCTCTTTGGTCTAAGGTGGGGTGCGGCTCATTGAACCTATGCGTGGAGTTTGTTCAAGACATGCTTTCCCCGACACTAGCACCCAGCACCCACTCATCCCAGGCAGGAATCTGTGGACAGGATCTAACAACTTCAGAGAGCTGTCTCACTGATGCTGGCATCTGGCATCTGCCAAAATAAATCATACAGACATAAACAAACAAATAAATAAATAAAATTCTGTTTTCCTTACAGAGATGTTAGTTATGGGCAATTCCTGTCTCCGAATTTGGGGCTCCCAGTCAAAACCTTAATGTCTCATTCTGAAATAAGAATGAATAACAAAAGATGATCAGACATTTGAAGAAAGCTACAATATGAAAGAGACCCAATTAGTTAAATAGGGAAAAAGAAGAGCAAGAAATAGAGACAATGCAATAATTGGAAGAAAACTTAAAATAAATCACCATGGGTATCCTGAGAGAAATCAGAAAATACATTATATCCAAAAATAAGAACAAAATGTCACAAGAAAGGAATGACTAGAAAAAAGAGATGCATTCATAGAAGTTAAAAATACGAGCTATTTTTTAAAGGGTTTGAAAATAAAAAGAATAAAAAGTAAACAAACCCAACAACTCCCAGAAATTAGAATGAGATAAAAGCAAACAAGGAGTGAAAGGATGAATTTGACTTAATGAAAGGAAATCTATAGTCAAATTATAGACATCCCAGAAGGAAATAATGGAAAATTATTTCCCAGAACAGTATAACATCTTCAAGCTAAAACACTTGTAACAAAATTTAAGAAATTTGGGAATAAAGCGAAAATCTTAGAAGCTCCAGTTGAAAGAACAATGTTACCTCACAGGATTGAGAATAGCAATAGAGCTGGAAGCTAATGACAGGGACTGACGCCTGCCACCGTTTGACTCAATGTGATCCTCAACCTAGAATTCTATACCCAGCCAGGCTGCCAACAAGCATGAACGGCAAATGACTCTTTTCAAGCAGGCTTGTTTTCTCGATACTGGGGTATGCACAGCAACAAGATGAAGGAGTAAAACACGAAAGGAAGACATGGGATTCAAGAAACAGGACTTAACAGAGGAGAAAAGGGATGGTGAAGTGTGTCAGCCATGCTTGGGTCGAGAGGACAGCAAGGGGTTCAGGGGTCTTGGAAAAAAAAATGTCCACCAGGGTAGAGTCTGGAAATTCCACTTTGAGATTTCCACGAAGCTGTAGGAATGTATGAACATATTTAGGAAGTGAACATATTTTTTTAAAAAGACTAGGCAAATGGAAAAATGAGGCTAGCTGAGCAGCAAATTATATTTACATTGTGTTAATAATGGCAACATGGAATTTTCACTTAACAGAAAATTAAGAAATGCCAGGATGGGGAGAAGGATCTCCCTCATCTACCATTATTGGAAGTCAGTAGATTATGGGTGAAATCAGGGAATCAAGAGATAGCAAAGCAAACCGGATATGTAACAGATGGAGATGGACACGAAGAGAGATCTCTAAGTGCTGGGATTGCCTCTGGGCAGGGCCATGGGAGATGGCTATTTTTTTCTGTTGTAAATCTTTTTATTACTATGGGTTATTAATAATTGTCTGCAAACAGTACTTTGAGAAAAATTAAAACAAACTAAAAATAACGGTATTGTATAAAAAAAGAGAGCCCGGAGGAGGAAGCGTGAGAGAATGGGAAGTTTCCAGAGAAGGTGGCCCCGAGCAGGTGATGCCTGACCCTGTTGAAGGGCAAAGGTGGGTACAGTCTGTGCCATGGGCTGGGGGCATGCGCGAGAATGAAGGTCTTGGTGCTTCAGACAGAAAGGGAGTGAGCGGCGAGTGGAAGAGCCCGGGTTACTTCAGGGCACTCAGGCACTCGCTGTAGGGGCCTCAGGTGGGTTCCAGGAGAAAGCAGCTGGAGAGACCTGTTTTCAGGGACTCACTGTCCTGGCTGAATAGGTGATAAGGGTGGAAACAGGGGGACCATTGAGAGGTGAGTGAGGCTTGGCCTGGAGGGAGACTCGCAGATGGAGAACAGTAGACAGGTTAGAAGGAAGAATTCAAGGTCACTGTAATAAGGCTGTGGGGCCGACAAACTGGCAGGCATGCCCTTCCTCTGACCTTCACAAGAATAGCCCCCCACCCCCCCACACACACCCAGGGGCAGCTAGGTTAGGGCGCAGACCCGGGGCAGAACATCTTCAACTGGCGGGCAAATATGCATTTGTCCAGCCTGCCAGCTCAGGCTGGACTTTCCAGATGACCACTGGCCATAAAATACTCAGCATTCCTATTAGCAAAATGTTGCTGCCCCTTCCCCCCAAGAAGAATTTCACTCTTCTTCATAGCAGGTTGGTATTTCAGAAAAATTGCCCTTGATTATCATCAAATGGAATCAGTTGACAAAGGATGGAAGTTTGCTGTCTGGCGCTCGGCTCGTGGTCGGCTCGTGGTCCTCCAAGCCTGCGGTGTTTGCGCCCACCCGAGCTTCTCACGCTGGAGCGGTGCCCACGGACTGGCCCTGGGGCAGGCATCCAGCCGCTGGCCCGTGAGGTCAGCCTGCAGCCCAGGGCTGGCCGGGCTCCAGCACTGCCGAACCCCACACCAGCCTGGCCCGGGCCCCGGGGGGACGAGGCCCGCGTGGGGAGCAGGACTCCTGGCCACCGGATGAGGCTCCAGCTCGCAGCCGCCACCCTCTGCTTCTCAGCCCTCTGCAGGAGCCAAGGCCAGCGTGGGTGGCTGAAATCTCCCCGGTAACAGGGTCTGTCCCCACTCCAGCCTCCTCCCCTAACCTGCCACCCCTCCCCCCACCCAGCACCTTGCACCTGCTCTCCCGCCCTGCCCCTCCCTGGCCCCTCCCGCACGCACCCCCAGTCCTGCTCCCTCCTTCCCTCCCCGCTCCCATGTGGCCATCTGTGGCACAATTCCTCTCTGTCAGTCTCCTGCCGCCCCCTCTTCTCCTTCCTCCTTCCTCGCTAGCTCCCTGCCTCCTGCGTCTGCCTCTCTGCCGCTCACTCCTTCTCCTGCTCTTTCTCCTCTCTTCTCCAGCGCAGTCTCTCATCACTCCCCCTCATTCTGGCTTTCCACCCACTCGCTGTCTCTCCCTCTCCCTGGCTCCCCGCCTCCCAGCGACCCCCCTCCCGCTCTTCCCACTGGCTCCTTGCAGCCCTCTGCTCTCTTTGCTTCGTTCGCCTCTGGAGGCTCCCCCTTCACCCCCCCAGACCCCTGTCCGGGCCCCTCCCCTCCCCCAGGACGTGTCCTGCAGATGGGGGGTGACGCACCAGGCGCGGGTGGGAAGTCAGGGCTGGAGAGCAGATGGGAGAGGTTCTGTGGGCAGCCGGTCGGCCGAGGGCCTAGGAGCGAGCCCGGGTCTGCAGGCCCTCGAGAAGTGGCCACTGTGTAGCACCCCGGCTGAGGGGTGCTGGGGGGCTCCTGGGGACTGGGCAGGGAGGGGGGCAGCAGAATGCTGAGCAGTCTGGTGGTGAGGAGGGGGACCTTCACCCCACGGCCAGGTAAGGAGGTCGGGTCTGGGGGGTCTGGAGGGTGGGGTGCTGGAGCCCACTCTCTGTCCCGATGAACCTGAGAGACTGGAGAGGGTGAGGGCCCAGGGAGGAGGGAGGCCTCCCTGGTGGGCAGCAGGAGGCGGAGGGGGGCATAATCTCGGCATCTCCTGCCACAGTTCTAGAATCCGGGGATCTCGGAACAGCCAGTGTCAGAGCAGGAAGAAACCAGATGCAGCCTGTGGCTTGGCCGTCCTGCTCACACGCCTGATTCCTGAGCCCCTGTGTGCTGGACACCGCGCTCCGAGCCCTCCTTACAGCAACCCTGGAAGGTGGGTATGCTGTCTCCATGTTAACAGGTGGGAACAGAGGTTCAGAGATGGAAAGTGACTTGCCAGAGGCCACACAGCAATTTGGTATTATCATTTGTGGCAACGTTAATCTCCCACCTAGGGCTTGTGAGGTGCGTTTTGGGAGTCAGATCCCGGGCCTGCGGTGGGAGTGAGTCTAAGATCACCGATTAGCACCACGTGGGCCTCTTGGGGAGTACCCCAGGGGAGCAGAAGGCAGGCAGAATGCAGACTGCTCTCCAGAGACTGGCCCAGCCCTGCCCGAGTCCTTGGTTGCGCTCAGTCCCAGGCCTTCTGGGGGAGCCATCAGGCCCAGGGGGTGCTGCCCGTTCAGGAGCAGAGAGAGCTGGCTTTGCATCACTCACCAGCTGGGTGGCCTTGTGTAAGTGACTGAACCTCTCCGAGCCAAAACTTGCTCCTCTTGGAAACCCCGGCCCCTGGGCTTTGCCAGGGTCTCGCCCTGTGAGTTGAGCCCTCAGCCTGGGAGCTAAGTCCGGCTCAGCAATCCTCATTGCAGGGCTGGCTCCAGCCGCTCTGCCAGAGTTTCTGGCGCTGTGCTAGGGACTGGCATTAAAGAAACAAATAACTCAGGGTCTCTGTACCAAAGAGGGGCAGGAAACAGGAGACAGGCGAATGGAGAGGCGTTGGGGTGTCTCTGGGAGCCACCTTGACTTGCTGTGGGCTCAGGACAGCCACTCACCCGCTCTGGGCTCCCCTCCCCTTCAGAGCAGTCCTCTGAGGAGTCCGCCCCCAGCTTTCAGGCAAGCTTGTGCCAAAGATAAACCAGACAGGGAAGAAAAGTCCCTCCTCCCCGAGGATGAACTAGATCACGCACAGGATTCCACCTTCTTGAAGAAAAGGCAGCACCTAAATTGCAGGTCGGGCTGACGCCCCCAAAAGCTGTAATTCCCCTGCTGAGATGCCCTGGCCCGGTCAACTCTGACAGGGAGGAGGGAGGCTGGGGCGGAGGCAGGGAGCCTCCCAGGGCCAGGGGCGAAGCCTGGGAGCTGGGGTTCCCTGCAGGGCCCTCCGAGTGTGTGGGAGTGGGAGTGTGTGGGGTGTGGGTGTGGGAGGAGGAGGAGGAGGATGGCTTCAGACCTCACCATCGCCATAGGCTTTTCTGGGGGCATCTGATCCTGCAGCCTGGAAATGAGGTTTGCTCCTCTCTGGGGAGCCCCTCCCTCCTTAGGCCGTGGGTTGGCTCGGCTGCCCAGCGGGGATTCTATAAAGAGAATCTGAGGCCCAAGGTGGCCACGTAGAGGGACAGAAGGCCAGGGCTCTGGGCAGAGGAGGGCAGGCCTCGGGGGTCTAGATTCCACAGTTGCAGTCTCCGAAGGGTTGATTCCGGCAGCCGGGAATCCTGACATTCTCTGATTCAAGAATACTGAGTCTGCAAAACCTAAGACTCTACAACTCAGTCTGAAGTGTCTCAAGTTCTATTTTTAGGCCTCCTAGTGTCTCGGGGTTTGGGTCCACGATGCTGATCGCTCGCTGATCGCTCAGGGGCTGGAGGAGCGGTGGGGTGAGCTCTCAACAGGCCGATGGGGGAGCTGAATGTTCAGGCAGAGCCTCCCTGGGTCTGGTCTCAGGCACCCTGCCTGTGAAAGGGGGGTGGGAGGGTCCCCAGCTCTGTCCCTTCTGGGGGCACAGTGAGCTGGGCGGGGCTGAGGGGACCCCCAGGTCTTAGGGGCTCAGGGGAGACAACACCATGAGCCTTCTTCACTGCACTGGGATTCTGGTGGGAGCTCTGGGCTCTGCCCAGGGGCCTCAGACAGGCTAAGTTTCACCTGCGTTTTGGGGACTCTCAGACGCTTTGAGTTTCACCAGGAGCGCAGGGTTTGGGAAGGCGCCTGTGAAATGCAGGCGTTTCCCAAGTGCAAGGAGGACTTGGGGGAGGGTCTCAGTCTATTCGGGCTGCCACTGTCAGGGGGTCACAGACTGGACGTGTGTACACAGAAGTTTATTTCTCATGCACAGTTCTGGAGCCTGGAAGTGCGAGATCAAGTGCCGGGAGAGCCGGTGTCTGGGGGCGGGGGGCGGGGGGCGGGGGCACTTCCTGCATCCACAACCATCATTGGTGTTGGCATCTGGCAGGAGATCTGGAGCTGCCTGTATAAGGCACCCGGCCCCCTGGAAGACACCGCCCTCCCGACATCACGACCTCCCAGAACATCGCACTGGAGGCTGGGGGTCCACCTGTGACTTGTGGGGCGCACATTCAGCTGATCCTCAGCCTGAAGGGTGGGCATTGTCCCAGGAAGCAATGTGACTTCTTGAGGTGCCTGCATCAGAGGTGCTGATGTCAACAGAGTTCGGACAGTGCTGCCATGGAAGACAGGCGCCATGTGGGCGGGCGACTGAGTCATCTGCTCGCTCCTTTGCAGACCTTTGTGGGGTGTCCCCTGTGCACAGGTGAAACCACATGTTGCTGCTCCCCCTGTGCACCCTGGAGAGCACAGGCTCCAGGGTGCTGGTCCCCGCCTTTGGAGCGAGGGAACCTGCCTTCCAGGCCACACTGTGGCCGAGACTTGGTTTCCTGTCTGAGAAGTGGGGCGCTCGCCGGCCTGTGCAGTGAAGGAGCCTCCGCCCGCACTGAGTGTGGGGGTGGGGGTGCCGGGCGGTGCCGAAGGAGTCCCCGCCTGCCGTGACGGGCCGTGTGCTTCTTCCCGCAGGCCCCTAGCTGAGTGCTGAGCGTGCTCCCTGCCATGGACATCCCGGGCTTCCCTTCACCGGCGCCCGCGACCTTGGAACCCGGCAACGCCTCCCTGGCCTGGCCGCCGGACGCCACCCCGGGGAACGGGTCGGCGGCCCCGAGCGCGGCAGGACTGGCTGTCCGCGGCGTTCTGATCCCGCTGGTTTACCTGGTGGTGTGCGTGGTGGGCCTTCTGGGCAACTCCCTGGTCATCTACGTGGTCCTGCGGCACACGGCCAGCCCCTCGGTCACCAACGTGTACATCCTCAACCTGGCGCTGGCCGACGAGCTCTTCATGCTGGGGCTGCCCTTCCTGGCGGCCCAGAACGCCCTGTCCTACTGGCCCTTCGGCTCCCTCATGTGCCGCCTGGTCATGGCCGTGGACGGCATCAACCAGTTCACCAGCATCTTCTGCCTCACCGTCATGAGTGTGGACCGCTACCTGGCCGTGGTGCACCCAGCCCGCTCCGCCCGCTGGCGCACGGCCCCCGTGGCCCGCACGGTCAGTGCGGCCGTCTGGGTGGCCTCGGCGGTGGTGGTGCTGCCCGTGGTGGTCTTCTCGGGGGTGCCCCGGGGCATGAGCACCTGCCACATGCAGTGGCCGGAGCCGGCGGCAGCCTGGAGAACCGGCTTCATCATCTACACGGCCGTGCTGGGCTTCTTTGGGCCGCTGCTGGTCATCTGCCTGTGCTACCTGCTAATCGTGGTCAAGGTGCGCTCGGCCGGGCGGCGGGTGCGCGCGCCGGCCAGCCAGCGGCGGCGGCGCTCGGAGCGCAGGGTCACGCGCATGGTGGTGGCCGTGGTGGTGCTCTTCGTCCTCTGCTGGCTGCCCTTCTACGTGCTCAACATCGTCAACGTGGTGTGCCCGCTGCCCGAGGAGCCCGCCTTCTTCGGCCTCTACTTCCTGGTGGTGGCGCTGCCCTATGCCAACAGCTGTGCCAACCCCATTCTCTACGGCTTCCTGTCCTACCGCTTCAAGCAGGGCTTCCGCCGGGTCCTGCTCAGGCCTTCCCGCCGCGTGCGCAGCCAGGAGCCGGCCGCGGGGCCCCTGGAGAAGACGGAGGAGGAGGATGAGGACGAGGAGGACTGCGAGGACCCAGGGGCGGGGGTGGGGAAGCAGGGGCGGGGGAGGGAGACGAACGGCCGGGTCAACCGGATCGCACAGCCGGGCCCCAGCCGGCAGGAGCCGCCCAAGAGCAGCATTGCGGGCAAGGAGCGGCAGTTTCTACCCCAAGAGCCCGCAGCGGCCGAGAAGGCCGGTGCGCCGCACATCAGCTATCTGTAGGGGCCAGGCGAGGGCCAGGCTGGCCCAGGGCTCCACAGAGGCTGGGGTGCACTTCAACCAGGGCCCGCGGCTCCAGCGGCCCACTGATGGGATGTTTGGGGGCCGGGGCTCTGGCCCCATTGCTGCCGAGACTGGCCCGTTGGCTTGGACAGGTCACTTCCCCGCCCTGGACCTCGTGTTTTCCTCTGACTCAGGGGTAGGAGTAATCAGCCTGGAGGGGCCCCGCCAGATGAGAAGTCTGGAAGGGCATCCCCTGGGCTGAACTTCCTGAGCGAGCGGCTGCCCTAAGGGGACATCGGCCTTGGGAAGGTCAGCCTGGATCTGGTCCTCAGACGGATACACGGAGGCCTGGAGTTCCTGGACTCAGAGGCTCCAGGCTCACGGGAAGCTGGGAGACGGCCCCCCGGTGGGAGAAAGCCTCACATGGTGGGAAGGAGGCTGTGTTCTGTTCAGGTCACAAGTGAGCTCGTCCCCAGTTGCTGCAAGGCCTTGAGCCGCTCTCTGGGCCTCAGGTCTCACCTCAAGCCAATCACCGCCAGGCCTCTTGGCCATGTTGGCCAGTGCCAGGACGCCTGTGTGCCTGGAAAAAAGCAAGAGAGGCAGATTTTCCAGGAAGTTGATCACAGGCCAGTTTCTGGGCCCCTCACTGCTTGGGCCCTTGCAAGCCAATCCCTGCGTCTAATTCGGTACTTGTAACTTTATATTTCATCTCTTAAAGAGGGGCCCCAAGTTACTCACAGCCTAGCTTGGCCCTGATAGGGACAGCTGAACAGTTCCCAACACAGTTTACTTTATATGTTTGTGGCTGCAAGGGGGGTCTTCACGTTTTGGGGGGCACCAGATACCTTCTCATTGGAGGGCCAATCCTGGTTCCTCTTCTCTTAGAGACCAAAGCAAGGTCCTCACCCATGCAGACTGGAGAGGTGAAGAGTCTAAACAGCAGTGAGGAGGAGGAGAAACAGAGAGAGAGAAGGAAAGGGAGGAGGAGAAGGAGCAGGAGGAAGGAGATAGAGGACAGACCTGTTCTCTCACCTTGGAGTCGACCTTGGCCTGAGCTCAGTTGACCACCAGTGAAACCAGGTAGCTGGTGCTGGCCCAATCAAACCCAAGGAAAGGGTGCAATCAGACTGGGAAAGCAATGCCCTGAAGGTCACCAGGCCTGATAAGTGCTGATAAGGAGGTCTGGGGCTGGATGGAAGCCTGGGGCCTGCTGAGAAGCAGACATGGTCCCCTGGAGAGGCTGGAAGAGTGGTGTGCCCCCCGCTGACTGGAGAGTAGGCGGCCCCACCCTTTAGATTTTCCTGGAGCTGCACATCCAAAGGTCCAGGGAAGACAGACACAAGGAGGCTGGAGTGGGAGCACAAGGACAGTTGCTGTCCACGGCTGGACTTGGGCTGGCCTGATTCCCTCCCAGGATAGCCCCTAAAGCCACGGTGAGACTGGGCCTGGGAGGTGGAACCACAGTTCCCAAGCCCCCACCCTGCAGAAGGCAGGGGTCCTCAGGGAACGCACATGAGCCACACGTTGGGAGGCCTAGCTCTTCAACTCACCTCAGCATCTGACAAGCCTTGACCTCCCTGGGCCTCGGTTCCCCATTATAAAATGGATGTGGTTACCCCAACTTGTCTGCCTCTGGAGATTTGGGAACTTAAAAGAGTTACCTTGGGCAAATTGTCACCAACACTGCAACTAGGGGTATAGAGGAGTGGACCCTTGCCAAGCTTGGCCTGCACCCCCTTTCTCCTTCTTGGAGAAAGACCTGCAGTGGCCTGTCTGTCTTTAGCTCTTGGGTGCAGGACTGACTTGGAAGACAGTGCAGGACATGAAACATGGGACCATGGGGGTCAGAAGCTGGGACCAGGGAGGCAGGGCTTGGAGGATACAGGCCAGGGGGGTCGACGTTCACAAAACCAGAGCTTGTATGGAGCCTGGTGACCCAGCCCTGGGAGGAGCTGGGGGCAATGGGGAGAAGGCCCCACTGGTGTTCCAGCATTTCCCAGTTGACCAGCCTGCCTGACTCTTGGGTGAGGGGTGCCGGCGCCCTTGAGGGCAAGCCCATGCTGCTTCTGCCCCAGCTTGTCTGTGAAGATGGGACCGTGAGATAGGGGCCCTGGCCTGGGTCGCTGCCAGGTGCCTGTGTCTGGATTCGTGGTGGGTGGCCCAAGTAGCGTGGGGTATGGACTGAGTCACGTCTATCAGATGCTTCCTGTGTCCCTCAACCAGTTCCGTGTGCCCAGGCCCCTTTGCCTGTGGCTCCCAAGGTCCTCTGGGGGTCATGAATGACAGCCCAGCATGTCTCCCCCGACCTCCTTACAGATCTCAATGTGAAAGCAGCACGTGCATTGCTTCCCACGTTCCAATAGCAAATCTCATGGAAGAAAGCTGATTGGCTCAGACTGACTCACGTGATGGCACCTTGGGCCAATCACCAAAGACAAGGTGATGGAGTGCTGTGATTGGTCACTTGCTAGCGCGTTCCACCAGAGACAAGTGGGGCACTGTGATGGACAGTCTGGCCCGACCAATGGTGTAGGGGTTGGGTCAGAGACTGACCATTGGTAAGGGGAGGCAGCCATTCAGAAGCAGCCGCAGTCGGGGTGCTGCAGGGTGCATACAGTAGGCGCTCAGGGCATCTCAGCTGGAGCCACGAGGGTGCTGGGGCCTTAACCGCAAGGGCCTGCTGTGTCCTGGCAGGTGTGCATGGGGTGGGAATAGAGAGGCTGGGTGCTGGGTGTTGCCTGGAGGCCAGGATTCAGTCTCTGGATACCACTGCGTGCCTCCCCAGCACAGCTGATGCAGCTCTGTTCCCAGGACCTGGTCTTTCGTTAAGTATTTAGAATAAATCAATAAATAAATGAGCGGGAAGCGCCACCCACAGCGCCAGGAGACCCTGCCCATAGTGATTCTATTCGGGCACCAGTTGTGACTCTGAATAAATGGGGAGGGTGCAGAAGGAGCTTTGAGGGGTGTAGGCGCTGGGCTCTGTGGGCTTTAGGTGCCATGGGGACTGTAGGGTAGAGGTAGGCTCTAGGGTCGTGAATCTGAGCAGGCTGAGAGGGGTGATGGGACCTTCCTGGCTGAGTTTCCGAACATCCATGTTGCTGAGACCTGAAGTCTTACCTTGAACTTGTCTCTCAGAGACAGTTGCCAGGCAACAGCCCACAGTCACCAGGCTCTGGACCAGGACTCCATGCGTCAGCATCAGCATCAACGGAGAGGAGCTGGCTAGGGAGGTCAAGGCCCCACGCTTCAGGGGCTCCTCACCCACAAAGGAGCAGGGGGATGGATGGAGGCCACCGCTCCTCGGGGAGGTGACAGCTAGGGTTCCACAGGACGCCGGACAGAAGGCACCTAGAGACAGTGAGAAGCCCAGCCTGTGATGTGGGGGCACTCTCTGGAGTGGGGCAAGGCCAGGGTCTGACCTCAGGCTGCTTCCCTGTCACTGGCCAGCCCTGGACAGACTCCCTGAGAGTCCACTGGGAGACGGGGCTGGGAAATGCATTCCCCAAAGTTACTGGGCCCAAAGTGATGTTGCCACAAACCTACTGTGCAACCTTGGGCCACACACACCACCTCTCTGGGCGCAGCTGCTTTGCTGAAGGGAGACCTCCCTGAGCCCCGATGGGGTGCAAGGCCCTGACACTGGGTGGGGCCTGCCAGGAAGAACAACATGGCTCACAGCTGCCCCATCAGTGATCGCCTCACTAGCTGGTGGGGGGATGTGCATGCGCTCTGGGAGACCCTGTGGGGAGGGATCAGTAGCAGCGTGGGTGGGGGCAAACTAGTGAGGGTGCCAGACAGTGGGATTTGGGTATGCTAAGGCCTAGCGGCTGGAGGAAGGCAAGCATGCTGGTGTCAGACGGGGTTTCCTGTTGGGGGTTGAAATGTCCCCCATTCATAAGTAGAAGCCCCTAAACTCCAGTGCCTCCCAAGGGCCCTCATTTGGAAACGGTGGTTTGCAGACGTGAGCAGTGCCCAGAAGGTGCTGGTGCAGCACAGCGATGGCTGACTCAGGGTACTGGCCTTCTCCAGCAGGGACTCTGAGCACAGATACAGATACAGGGCAAATGCCTGGGTGACCCTCCACACCCAGAGGGCACTAGAGGTCGCTGGCAAATGCCAGGAAGTGTTGGAGCCTTCCCTCAGGCCCTGGGGGAGCAATCCCACATGCCTCAGTCTGGCGCTTGGGCTCCACTCTGTCTCCAAAGCTGTGTTGCTTAATCACTGCTCTGAAGTCCTTTGTTACTCAGCTTTAGTGACAATACAGTTCCCTAGACCCTGCCCTTCTGCCCCGGGGTCCACGGAGGGCCTTGGCTGACCTGTTCATCCTTTCATTTAACAAGCGTTTGCCGGGCAGTGACCACGGAAAACCAAAGACAGAGAAGCACAGGGCCCAGCTGGTGGGAGCAAAGGGAAGAGATGCAGGCAGCTTAATGCCCTGGCTCTGGACCCGCTGGGCTTTGAATCCTGGCTGGTCTCTTCACTCGCTGGTTGACCTTGGACCAGTTTGTTTACATCTCTGAGATGAGGATGAAAGTAGACACCTCTGTTGTTGGAAGAGCAGATGAATGAGCACTTCAGAGGGCTTAGCAGTGCCTGGTCCATCACAGGTGCTGCAAGTTAACTGTGAGATGGCCTTGAACAGAGGCAAGAACCCATCCCCTGACGGTCTCCCCAGTGGGCCAGGGTCACCGTCCAGTGGGGTGTAAGCAGGGAACTAGAGATCATATGGGGTGGGGGTGGGGGTGGGGTGGGGAAAATGTTCTAGGTTGTGAGAACAGTTCTGATACCCATTTTCTAGCTGAGGACAGTGAGGTGAGGTCAGGATGGACAGGTATTTTACCAGCCCCCAGTCCGGCATCTATAGATTTTAAGAACCATGAAAACGAAGGCCAGGGTCACAGGGACAGTGCTGTAAGCAGACAGCTCTGAGGCCACTGGGCAGTGACAGACAGCAAGATGCAGCAAGCATAAGGGCCAGCCCAGGCCCCAGGGTTCCCAGAGCCCCAGATCCC
The DNA here is from genome assembly GCF_000260355.1 of Condylura cristata. Taxonomy (NCBI): domain Eukaryota; kingdom Metazoa; phylum Chordata; class Mammalia; order Eulipotyphla; family Talpidae; genus Condylura; species Condylura cristata. Next base: position 4,984,104 of record NW_004567105.1, read on the forward strand.
TGAATGCCGCCGGCCGTCTGCACATGGGGGGGGGGGCAGTGGCACGTGTGTGTGTGTGCGCGCGTGCGCAAGGAAACCAAGCCGCCTTGTCACAGGCCCTGAGAAAATCCAGCCAGACGGGCATTCTCCAGGACACCTTGGGTCCTGCTGCCAAAGCCTGGGGACGTCAGCCTGTAGGCGCTGGGAGCCCAGGCTCTCCGCGGCCATCTTGTTGCAGACCTGGCGTGGACCTCCCAGTCCTGCTACTCTCTGACCAGAAAACAGGTCAATATTTGCACAGGGGAAGCGCTGCACCGGCAGAGCCTGCTCCTTCTGCATCTGTAAGGGAGCGGCTGTTTCGGAGCTCTGCCTAATGGCCGCTTGTCAGACAGGGTGGCCAGCGCTCCTTTCTGGCCAAAATAAATGGCAGCAATGGCCCGGACAACAAAGCAAACACACAATGCCCTCGGACGAGGTTTGAGTGCCAGCGGCTCCACTTCGGGGCTGTCAGAGCCCTTGCAGCCTACGCACCCCTGGAGCCTGCCTGCTCCTCTCAGAGGTGGGCTCCATGCGGCTCCTCACAGGCCGGGAGGCCGCCTACGCACTCAGCCCAAGGCCCGCGCTGTGCTCTGTGTCCAGCAGGGGGCGCCGTCGGACTTCGCCGAGGCCGCCGCTCCGCTCGGCTGGAATCGGCTCTGTCCGGCCTCAATTCGGCGCTGCTCGGGTACACTCGGCCGGACTCGGCTCTGCTCGGCCATGTTTGGGTCCGCGGGCTCCGTGCAGGGCATGAAGGCCCTCCCAGGCCTGCTGCAGCTCCTCCCTCCGCGCTCCAGCCCGCCTTCCGGGGTAGAATACCGAAGGCCAGAGCCACTGCACCGGGGCGCTCGCCTAGCGGCTCCCCGCAATGGGGGTCCAGCGTGGATGAGGC
>NW_004567105.1:4985806-4996308 GCF_000260355.1 Condylura cristata
ACGTGTGCTCTTCCGATCTTTTTTTTTTTTTTTTAGCTTTTAATTCTTAACTGTCCTTGTACACTCAGATCTGTGACTTGGCATTCACGCCAGAGTCACCGTGTCCTCTTGTATCATTTTTTTTTTCTTAACAGGCACGTGTTTTATCCTTTTAAATACAAGAAGGGCACCTGGTGCTTTGTGAGCATGGACTAATTGTCACTGTTTTCATACAGCACATCATAGAACAGCTTTTCCTGGTCCTTTCATTATAATGTTGATGAAAAAAAAATCAATAAATGGGGTTATCCTAAGACTTGGTTCTGAGATACATTGTTTTGCTTAACATCGCTGTTTCCTTGTCCCCATTAAGTGAGGACTTACCTGCCTCCTCCCACCCTGGGCTGTGATGGAGTGGTGGTCTGCACCTTCTCCTCCTCATTGGTAAATGGGGATAATATCGTGCCTGCCCCAGGGTTTTGTTGAGGGTTAGGGAGTTAGTGCACTACAGAGCTCTATGGGTCTGGTAGGAGTAAACTCTGTTTTCTGTGAGCAGGGAGTAGCTGGACACGCGTGCAGGCCCTGGGTCTCTGACCTTAGGATCCCGCCCTCTGCACTGGGACTCTGCCTTTGCTAAGAGTGTTGTCGCAGAGCAAAAAGGGGTTCCCTGAAACTGCCGGTGTCCTGGGCCCCTGGGCCTCCAGGCTGGCATGCATGAGGGGTGTGTGTGCTCGCCAGACCCCCCCATTTAACTGGGTGAAGCAGCTCTGATGACTGGTTCCTTCGGGAGTACGGCTGAGCTATACCCAGTTTGGCTTCCATTAACAGCTGGGGTGACCCTCAGAGTGGCTGGAGACTGGGGGTGATGCCCAGAAGGAGGAACTTAAGGCATGGTGAAAAACAGCAGGAGGTGGCCCTCCCTGGTGGTGCAGCGGGTTAGAGCACAGCACTGAGAAGCTAAAGCACTTCCGCATGAGTTCGATCCCCGTCTGCCCGGAGGAGAACACATGGCGCGGCAGACCTCTCCTGACCCGCCCGCTGCTCCCCTCAGCAGTGTACTTCGTCGATCTGCCTGTTCTGCTCCCCACTCTGTCTCTGGTGAATCCTCTCACCGCCCCTGAGCCTCTGGCCTGTACCCCAGTTCTGTACAAATAAATAAATAAATCTTAAAAAAAAAAAAAAACAGGAGGAAAAAGCAGGAGGAAAAAATGATGAAGCTTAATATTCCTGAGTCTGCCCAACCCCCAGCCAGCCACCTTGGACAAAAGGGGACAGGGGACTTTTTTCTGGGGCATAGACGTGGCTGGGAGCCAAAGGGCTGGCCTAGAACCTCAAGTCCTCGCACTTTTTCTGGCCCTATTAAGTGGGGGGAACAGCGGCCCCTGCAGAGGGGACATTGAGAGAGGCCTGGGCCCCAGCAGGGTGCATGACCCTGGACACAGCCATTCCTGTGCCCAGTCTGGGCTCACCCCAGCCCGCTTAGTTCAGGGCTGGTTTTCTCAGCCAGGCTCTTCCAGGCAGGAGCTGTCTCCCCTGAGGCTCTGCTGACTCAGCCCTTTTCTGTGGCTAGCCTGGGAAGACTGAGGGGATGGCGCCCCACCCCCTCCTGGTCTGCAGCCCTGGCTCTGGGCCCTGGGAATGCTGCCTGGGGCAGGAACACAGAAAGGACAGCCAGGGTGGACCTGCTCTTCCCAGTGGCCACAGTTCCTACATCAGTCTGCCCCTGCTAAGGGTGGGGGGCCCCGGGGGCTGGGGGAGTGGGTGGGAAAGTGCACAAGGCTGGAGGCTGGGGGAACCCAGATCTATCCCCAGCTTGGACTCCCTGGCCTCGAGCCAGAGTTGCCTCCCTGGATCACAGGGTCCCTCCTGGTCAGCGGAAAGAGTTGGGTTAGCTCACCACCAGGGACCTTCCTGGCTTGGTGTCCTGCTTATAATTCTCCCCCAAACTAACAGGAAAGCTGAGGCCCAGGGATGAGCCCTGGTCAAGGACACAATCCCTCTCTCCCTCTCCCGACCCCCCTCCCCCGCCAAGAGACTGTCTGCTTCCATACTGCCCAGCTGTCAGTGGGGACTGCGGTTTGGCACCCAAGGCCCAGGCTCCCATCCATTCCCCTCGGGTCCTTGCATTCTGCCTCCCCCACCCCCCACAGTCCCTGAGCTGCAGCCTTTGCCCCCCCCCCCACTTTCCAGGTCAGCATGTGGGATGGGGCCCTTCCCCACCAGCCTCTTCCCCCAGACCCTAGCTCCTTTCCCTGCGGCTGGAGTATGAGACCCTGGAATAATGGGTGTCAGCCCTCTCTGGATCCCGAAGCCCCTGTGGTCTCAACCCCCCAAGCCAGGGCTGCAGTGAGGCCACGTGGCCTCCCGTGAGCTCCATGAATGGGTGATGGCAGAATTCAAGGCAGGCAGGAGGGCTTGGCGGGTGGATGTGGGCTGGCAGCAGCTTCCGGAGCCTGAGGGGGGCAGTTAAAAAGGGAATGACATGCTTTTGTTTTTACACTGAAGAGAATTTATTCCAGGATCTGAGCTTGTTCCTGGTCATAAAGTCAAAGTTTCCAGGAACCCACAGGAGAGGGGAAATGAGGACTCGCAGGGCTCCTTCTCTCACCAGGGAGCCTCCCGGCCTGGCCGGCTGAGGCTGGGGCTCACTCGGACACGAGGGCCCCAGTCTCTGGTCAGTGGGTGGCAGGCCCAGGACTTGAACCTGTGGCTGCAGGGCTGGTGTCCTGCCTCTCCACCTCTGTGACTCTCCAGCTCTGGCTGGAGGCCCCTGGTGGTCAGGCTTCAGGATCCTTGTGCTGTTACCCCTTCAGGGCCTCAGCTCCCCATGCAGCCCCACATCAAGCCCCCCCCCCCAGCCTTCTGCTCTCTCTGAATACAGCAGAGCCCCACTGGACCATCAAAGAGTTAAGGGAATCCTGGTCCCTTGATCTCTGCAGAACCCAGCTGGCCGAGGGGAGGGAGCAGGGAGGGGAAGTGGAAGCCAGCTAGGGCTCCCTCCCTCCCTCTGCCCTCCTCCATCCCTTCTCCCTCCCTCCCTCCTCCTCCCTGCTCAGCCTAGCCTGAGGGTCTGGGCCAGCAAGGACTTATTATCATAGACAGAGGAGCCAGAGGCAGCCCAGAGGCCCGGGGTCAGTGAGTGAGCGCTGGGCTTTGCGAGGCCCCTGGACACACAGGGTGAGTGATGGGGGGCCGCCCCTGGGGCCACAGCGCCAGGAGGCTGAGGTCAGAGCCTGGGGCCCCTCTCCTCCCTTTGCTTCTGGCCACAGCTCAGGCCCTCCTCTTTCCCAGCAAATCCCTCTAGGATCTCCCCTCCCCCTCTCTCCTGTGACTGAGCCTTTGGTAGCTGGCCAGGCTGTGCCCGCCCCTGCCCCTTGCCGGGACTCACCCACTCAGCTCTGCAGCCCAGCCTCCTCCCTCCCGGGCAGAGGCTGCAGGGGCCCCCGATCCCCAGGCTGGCATGGGTGGCAGACCTGACGGCCGGCCGCGGGCACCCTCCCGGCCCAGTGCGTGGTCTCTCTGAGGTTATGGTCATTCCTTAAGTGGCTCCGTTTCCTGTGTGCCGTGTCAGTCTCTTTCCCGGAGCTTCTGGCTCTCTCTGCCAAGGCTCAGTAGAAACCTCCCCAGCTGTGCCAGCCTCTGGGTTCTGCTCTTCCTCTGGGAAGAGGTCCAGGCTGGGCAGGAGAAGGACCAAACACTACTGAGTCTTTTATAAGTCAGCCACCTTCCCTGCATTTCTGGAGTCTTCACAGTTGGGCATTTTCTCTGCACTTCAATCCTTTCCCATAAAGCAAGGGGGAAGGAAGCACAGAGAGGTTAGGCTGCTGGCCCTAGGGCACACAGCTTGTAAACTCCTGGGCTCTCAGGTTTGACTCCGAGGCCTCCCTTTTTCCCACGAGATCACATCTGTGGTCAGTAAAAGGGATTTTTGTTCTCTAAACCACTGGGACCTGTCACTTACAGATAGGGGGTGAGAAGGTTGACCGCTGAGGATTTAACCTGGCTTCCCACTGCGGGGAACAGGAGACTGGCCGAGTGGGCAGGGGAGGCGGGCTGGGGGGGTCCCCTCCAGGACAGGGGCAGCCCCACTCTGGACACTGCCTGTCCACCCCTCCCCCTGCTGCAGGGGGAAGCCGGTAAGGCTCCTGCCCCTTTAAGATCTAGCTCTGCTCAGCTGCCTGAAAGAGGCAGGCAGAAAAAAAATAGTAATAATGTATTAACCACAGAAAAATATTTTTGAATTGTACTAAATGTTAAAGGAGAACAAAAAGGAAATAAACAAAGAAACGCCAGAAGTGTAAAAACCAGTCTGGTTTCAAAAGCCGAGTTTCTGATTCTGCGATAAGGGCGCCAGCCCCCAAACACTGCCACCACCTCAAAGGTGCTGCCCGGCTTCCTGCCCACCTCCGCGCCCTCCAGCCCACTGTCCAGGCTGCTTCCTGCTCCTCTCCTGGATCCCGCCTGGCCAAGGTCAATGGCAGCTTTTCATCAACCCTGGGACTTCTCTTTTGGGTTTTCCAGCCCTCATGGTCCTGCCCTCAGTCATGTTTCCCAACTCGGCAGCTGGTTGACGGGTCTGTGATGACGGTGGCACCGCCTCCCGGCGAACTTGCTCTGCCTGGCACCTTCCCTTTAGGGCTGCAGGGTTGTGGGGTGCAGGTTTTTGAGGGCACACGGTCCCAGAGGGAAGGAAGGCTGGCCCCAGCCCTTGGCTTCCTTTGGGTGGTTGCTTCTGCTTTGCCTTTGCAGAGGGCTCCCCCTTCGGCCCCGCACAGAGGCACAGCAGAGGTCAGCAGCGGCCTTGGGGAGCCCAGCCCCCACCTCTGCTCCGCACGCTATGGCAGACCCCTTCGCCGCGTGGGGCTGTGGGTGCTTTTCAGTGCAAGCTGCCTCCTCTCTGCTGGGGTCCTCTCCGAGCTCGCTGGTGGGGGCCCGTGTGCCCATGCCACACGGGCCCCACCCTGTGCCCCTCGCCCGCCAGCCCCCCTCACGCTGCCCCGCTGGCACAGGCTTGCTGGAGGCACAGCTGTCAATGGCAGCAAAGTCGGCCGGAGGGAGGCGGGAGGTGGAGGCGTTTCGCAGGCCCACTGGCCGGGAGGGGGGCAGCGGCCTCGACTCGCCCACCTCCGCAGGCCTCCCAGGCCCTCCTCTGCTGGCCCTGCTGGCTGGCAGGAGGCTCAGCCATCGCGGCCTGCTCCGCCAGTCGCTCTGTGACCTGGGACACATTACTTCTCGGTGTCTGCCTCAGGCTTCCTGTCAGTTAAATGGCGCCGGCATCCCCTGCGGCCACACTGGGCCCTGGTGCCCGCTAATGTCCAGTGGCCCGCTAATGTCCAGTGAAGCGTGTTTCTGTCCCCTCCAGGCTCCCGTCGCCATGGGGATGGCTGTCCCGGGCCACCTCTGGGCACTACTCCTGCTCCCGCTCTTGGCGCTTGGGGTCCCCACCGAGGAGCCCAGCTCTGGGGAAGCGGTGGCCTCTGGTCCTCCTGGGCGCTGCCGACGGTGCTGTGACCCTGGTGAGCTCCCGGCCCCCGCCGCCGCCCTGCCGTACCTGCTGCCTGAGGTCAAGCCCTACATTAACATCACCATCCTGAAGGGTGAGGACGCAGTGGCTCTGGCTGGAATGGCCTGGGACAGGGAGGGCCTGCTGGATTCAGGGGGCAGGGGGAGGGGAGGAGCTAGCAGGAACAGGCCACGAGGCTCGAGGCTCGGGCTTCTCCTCTAAGTGGAGTGGGGAGGACGGGCCTAGCGCTGGCTCCCCGCCCTGGAAGCTGCAGGCTGGAGGCTGTGTGCTGCAGGCCCACCCCCCTGCCCCCTCATTCACACCCCCGGGAGTCAGTGCCTGTCACAGTCCTGTTTTGTGGACAGACAGGGCGGGAGGTTGCAGCAGTGTCGGGGCTGGGGGACCCGGCGTCGCATCTGAGGCCGCCACAGACCACCCGCCCCGCGGCCAGGATCGGTCCCGGTGGGCAAGGGCATCTCTGTCCATCTCTAGCTCGCCTCGCTCCGTCCACCTCGGCGGGGACGGGGTCCCGCCCCTGTGCCCCTGAGCTGTGTGGCTGTGGGCAGGGCCCTCAGCCCCTCCGTGCAGAGGCCGTGTGGGCACTAGTGGCCCGCAGAGGCCACAGCTGGCGAGCACGTGTCCCTCCGCGCCGGCTCCCTCTCTGGCCCGGGCACCACCCTGACCTCTCCCCTTCTTGTCCCCACAGGTGACAAAGGGGACCGAGGCCTGCTGGGCACACCCGGGAAGCCGGGCAGGGAGGGCCCGCGGGGGGAGCGGGGGCCGCAGGGCAGCAAGGGCACCAAGGGGCAGGCGGGCAGCCCCGGCAGCCCGTGCCAGACCCGGTTCTCGGCCTTCTCGGTGGGCCGCAAGACGGCCCTGCACAGCAGCGAGGGCTTCCAGCCGCTGCTCTTCGACACGGTCTTCGTGAACCCCGACGGCCACTTCGACCTGGCCACCGGCCGCTTCGTGGCCCCGCTGCGGGGGCTGTACTTCTTCAGCCTCAACGTGCACAGCTGGAACTTCAAGGAGACCTACGTGCACGTGGTGCACAACGAGCGGGCGGCCGTCATCCTGTACGCCCAGCCCAGCGACCGCAGCATCATGCAGAGCCAGAGCGTGATGCTGGCCCTGGCGCCCGGCGACCGCGTCTGGGTGCGGCTGTTCAAGCGCGAGCGGGAGAATGCCATCTACAGCGACGACGTGGACACCTACATCACCTTCAGCGGCCACCTCGTCAAGCCCGAGGACGACTAGCGCCTCCGGGGGCCCCCTGGCCGGAGGGGCCCGGACCCCGCGTTCCGGGCAGCCCCCCTCTTCTTCCTGGCCCTCTGTCCCTGCCCCTCTCCTCTGGTGGCTGCGCTTTAGACCACCTGCCCTGCGTGTTCTAGAACCTTCCCCACCGGTGCTTCTCAGATAGGAAAGTGCCCGCCAATCACCTGGGGGCAGTAAAATGCAGAGTGGTGGTGGGGGCCCCGGAGCCTGCGTTTCTGACCTGAGTTAGGCCAAATGGGGGCCGCTGGCCTGTGGGCCCGCGTAGACAGCCAGACCTTGCGCGGCGTTCTGGGGCTTCCTGGGCTTTCTGGAATCCTCCAAGTGTTCTAGAATCCCGCCAGCATCCTGCTGGCCAGTTGAGCCCTTTGGACTCGCCCTCCGCCCCCGACCGTCCTCTCCCTCCCTCCCTCACACCCGCTCTGCGCCCCACCCGTGCAGCGTGTGGGTTCACTCAGTCGTGAAGCACACGGAGGTGAGGGGACACAGGCCTGCCCGCGGGCCGCAGACCCAGAGACGGGCGGGAACCCCCCAAGCCTGTGCGCTGGTTCAGTGCTGTGGCCCCTCACTTGCCGCGGCCCCTCAAGGCTGGCGGGACGGAGTTACTGGGCCTGGGGGGGGGGGTCCCCTGCCCACTCCTCTCTGTCCTAACCGTGCCCATCAGTAAAGCCAACCCAAGGGGCCTTGGGCAGGGTAAGGGTGCTGTGAGGGACCCAGAGGCATTTGGGGGTAAAGCTGGTCCCCGGGGAGAGTGCCCAGCCCCGTAGCTCCCCACACAGCTGGCGGGGCCCAGTGAAGCTCTCTCACCTCCTCCCACCCCATTCCTGGGACTGTCAGGGCCTTGCCCGTGGGCCTCAGCCCTCCGCCTCCCTGCGTGCTGGCCCTGGGCCCTCCGGCCCCCAGCCCCGGGGGCTCTCAGGCTTTGTTCAGGCTGAGGTGTGGTGGGCAGCATCCCACAGAGCCTCCCCTGGTAGGTGCTTCTTTCACAAATGCCGCGGGTGCTGGGCAGGGGCGGCCCAGGCTCGGTCCCTCAGCAGGTCTGGGGAGCTGGACAGGCCACATTCCAGGCGGGTCGGGGTCCTCTGAGCCACCAGCCAAGGAAGGCACTGGGCGAGAGCAGTACTCAGGAAGGGGCATCGGCCTGAGGGCCCCCTCCTGCCCCCGGGGTGGCACGGCCTGACTGCCCTGGTCTCCTCGCCCCCCACTCCAGGTGGCCCGACACTCCCGGGGAGCCGGCCGCCGTCACTGGTGCTTACGCAGACCCTGGGCCAGACAGGGCCCGGGGGGTGCTCTCTGGTGCTCCTGCAGCTCGGGGCGCGGCTGCAGGGCTGTGGGGCTGGGGCCTGAACAGAGCCAGCCCCCCCCCCCCCCCCCCCCCCGCCTGCTTGCCCCTGCCCTGCTTAGCCAGTGTGATTAAACATTGCTGTCTCTCTGGTGACTCAGCTGCTTCTTTCTGCTGGGCTCCTTCGCCCACCCTGGGAGGGCAGCTGGTCCTGGTTCCGCTGGGCTCCTCGTGCACAGAGACCAGCCGCCTCGGTCACTGGGGCAGCAGGTGCCTGTGGCTTCGAACCAGCCCGGTCTAGGCATGTACCTGTGGCCTCGGGTAGGTCCCCACACCTCTGAGCCTCGGCTCCCTGGTCTGTAACTGGGGCTGACGGTAATTACCCCCCGGGTGCTCCACGGGGTGGACGAGAGGTTGCCCAGTGGGTGCCACTGCCATCTGAAGCACCCCTATTGAGCACCCCTGTGTGCTGGGTGACCCCGGGCACGGAGGCTGCAACGGGGCCGATGTGCCCCACACTGAGCCGCGGGCACGTCTGGCCTGACTCACGTGGTGGCTCTGAATGGCCGGCCTGTCTCCCACCGGCCCTGCTCCTGAGGGGCGCCAGGTCTGCCTTGGCTGTAAGGGCCACTGCATCTCTGTGACGGAGCAGCCCGGGGAGGCCGGGGCCGGGCGCCGGGGAGGTGAGGCCCTGTCTGCTGCCAGGTCTCTGGGGGGCACACGGTCAGCGGTGCTTGGTCCTGGTGACTCCAGGGGCTGGCACAGGCTCCCCGCCCGCCCTCTCGGGCAATCCCTTAGCTACCCGTCTTAAAATTACATTTCCCTCTTGAAATATTAGGCATCAGGAGAGGGGGCGTTCCCGAGGGAGAAGCAGCCCCGTGAAGTGGCAAATCCCCAGGATGGAAATCGGGCCCCCTCAGCTCCACTTTGGCTGGTTGGTAGCCTGGGGTACAGAGCGGGGAAAGGACAACGGGTCAGGCAGCGCTCTGAGTCCAGAGCAGGGGCAGGCCCAGCGCTAGTGACTGAGGTGGCCACGTCTGGTGGCCCAGTGGCTGGCTGGTGGGCTGCTCGCGGGTGGGGCCGGTGGGGTGTCTGGAAGTCCTCAGCTTCCCTGGGGAAAGAGCTCACGGTAGTGCCTCCCTCCGGCATATGAGTGTTTGGGGATGCGTGTGGGGAATTCTGAGGACAATGGTCTGCAAAAGCTTCCTAGTGGCGGGCACTTTTGAGCCGGGCTTTGGAGGATGAATAGGAGTTTGGAAAGTTTTAACCATAGGGTGAAACGAAAGGGTTGCTGTTGGTAAGACAATGTGTGTTCTAGCTGTGAGAGAGATGAGTATGGTAGAGGGGTGTTTGGAAAGGAGGGAGGGGGGGAGAGAGAGGAAGAGAGAGGGAGGATGTGGTGGGGACTGGAAAGACAGGTCCCGGCCATGAAAGGCCCTGAATGTCAGGCTAAGTGTAGACCTGACCTCCTAGGTGCTGGGCCACGCTGGAGGTGTCTGAACCACACGGTTACTGGTTAAAGCTGGTAAAGGTGGAGACTGCAGGCCGTGGGGAGCCTGTGCCCTGGCCGAGAGGAGGATGTGGGAAGTCCAGAGCGGGGTGAACTGTGGGTGCCATACTAGAGGAGAGGCCGGGGTCTCCCTGGACTCTAAAGAAGGTGAGAGATTTAACAGCAGGAGGGCAAGCAGCTGTGCAGGGTGTCTGGCTTGGACGAAGCTGTTGGGCTTCTGGGGCTGCTGCAGGACCTTTCCCTGACAGCCAGAGGAAGGCAGGCCTGGGTGCGGCAGGTGGGCCCTGCGCCGGCCTTCGTCGGATGCAGAGAGTGTTACGACTGTCCAGGACCGGAGAATGCCGGGCAACAGGCCCCCTGGGCTCCTCTCTACCCTCACCTGTCAGGTCACATTCAAGATCCCTCCTCTAGTGCCTCATCGAGGCCTTTGGGGGGGTTTCCAAGTCTGTGCGAGACTAAATTTCCAGCCCCAAACGAGAACCCCAGGTTGAGGATGGGACAGCCAGTGCTGATCGTGGCAGCAGGTGTAATGTGCTCGTGCTCAGTGGGTTTGAATGGTTTCAGAGCCGCGGCAAAGGTTCAAATTCCAGAGCAGGGTGGGCTCTGAGGGTTGGGGGTCACTAGGGGTGGAGGGCCAGGGGTGCAGGACTCCTGTGGCTGTGGGGGTTCTGAGCCTAGGCCACGCGTCCTCCGACCAGCTCCCAGCTCACAGCAGACTTTAATGCTATGGCTGTGACCTGGGCTTGTCACTCCCTCCCTGTGAAACTCGGTTTTGTTCCCAAAGGGCCCGAAGGGATGGTGCTGGGCCATTAGCTGTCGTCTGTGGGGAGTGGGTGTGCAAGAGAGCTTGTTTGATGAATAGATGACTTTCCCTGAGAGGAGCAAACAGAAACAGGAGCCAGGAGTCCTTGGCCCCATGCAGAAATCCAACCCCCCCTGCTCCCTGGCTCCCCACCCCC
>NW_004567105.1:4996439-5040342 GCF_000260355.1 Condylura cristata
CGCCAGCTTTTCAGGCCCGTCCCAGTAGCTACAGACTGCCACGTATAAGCCCAGGGAAGGGGAGACACAGGCAGAAACTCAACATGACCACAAACAGATGTCAAGAACGTTACGGGTGGAGCTGGCGGGGAGTCTGGGCCCGAGAGGAAGCAGGGATTTCCATGACAGGCTGGCCTGGCTGGGAGCCCCTGGCCCGTAAACCTGGCAGGATGGCGGCAGGATGGCGCGCTCGGGGCACAGAAACTGGATGAGGCTGTAGCTTGGGGTCAGCATGGGTGTGAAGTCTCCTCCTGGCGTGTGAGCGGAGGATGCGGTAGTTGGGGTCCAGGCACATGGAGGAAACGGGGTCCTCCCCAGGGCAGCAGCAGGGTGTGGGTGCCAGTGACCCAGCTTCACTCGCTGACTGTTAATCCCCACCAAGGGAGTGAAGTGACACCCTAAGCTCAATTGCACACAAACAGCCTTGTTTATTTCCCAGCTCCACTTCGTGTGCCTTGGGCCTCCTGCTGAAGTCGAGAAAATGCCGTCTGCGGCACGGGGCCCTGCCCGCCAGCCATCGGCTGAGTCCCGAGCTGGGTCCTAGGCTGTCACCAGCCTGCCAGCCACGTGCCCTCCTGCAGGCCTCCCGGTCACCTGGGCACTCTGCACGCAGGTGCCCACAAATTCTGTCCCTCGCAGCCTGCGTCTGACCCACTGCCCTGACTGCACCTCATGGCCATTTTTTCCCTGCGGTCTCAGCCACCTCCTGGGGGCTCTGTCGGGGGAGTGGGTCCCTCTGGACCCCAGCCCTCCACAGCTGCAGGGGTCTTGGCCTGTCAGGCTCTGCAGGGGAGGAGGTCTGGGGTGCGTGTTGGCCAGGAGCACCAACACTGACACTTTGCTTCCTCTTTACCTGCTCCCTCCAGGGGCACTTTGGGGCCCCCTGGGTTTGCAGGGGTTGAAGGGGGGACAGGTGTCCTCATCATGCCTTTCCTTCCGACATGTTGGTCTGGGCACGGAGGTGCTCCGTGGCTTGTCTGCCACCTGAGAACCTGGAGAAGGCTCCTCCCTTTCTCTGCTTGCTCATACCTCCCCTCCTGGTAGTTGTCAGGACGCAGGATGTTCCTTGGGGTGCCAGGACCCAGGTCCAACACCAAGAGCTCGAGGGGAGTTACTGGGCTGGGGCGGGGAGGCCCCAGGGCTGGCCGATGAGCCCGGCTACAGCAGCAAGGAGCTGGCTGGCCGGCCCTCCCGGCATGCTGAACACAAGCCTCACGCTGAGCGCGGCTCTGTCCCTAGGCAGCTCCCTCAGGGCCGCAGGACTGGTCGCCCGCGAAGCTGCCCCAGGGCTGGCGTCAATCAGGCATGACGCGGATTACGAAGACCCAAGATTTGCCATCCTTTCCTCACTTCTCACTGTTCAGAACCGAGTCACACGACCGGACATACCTTGACCACTGGGAAGGAGAAGAGGTTTATGGGAAAGGTTTCTGGGGCTCCCTGAGCCCCAGGGAGCTGGGCTGGACACCCAAATCAGATCAGAAGGCACATGGGGCGAAAGGAGGCCAAGGAGGCCTGTTCCCCTCAAAGCTCTTTGGTCATGGGAGCAGATGTGGGCATCTGCCTCATAGGGTATCCGGATTCTAGGGAGCCTTCCCAGACACGGGGGGTGGTCTTCACCTCGAGAGTCCCCTGATGACAGCTCTTGGTGCTTGACGGCCCTGCCTATTCGGCCTCAAGTTTCCTGGGCATGGGGGTGGCGGCCACATCAGAGCCCCCACTGCTGGGAGCCCCATTCTGTCCGCAGCAGGGCTGACCTTCCCGGTGGGAAGCACCATTGGGGTTCAGATCTGATTGGGTGAATGAGGCCAGTGGCCTGACCACTCTGCCCCAGTTTCTTTATCTGGAAAATGGGGGTGACGATAGGCATTGACTGCAAACACTGCTGGGGGGCCACAGGAGTTAAGTGTGTGCAAGGTGCTGGCACGAGGGATCTTCCCCGTGGGGCGAGCTGCTGTTTAAAACAGGCCGCCAGTGACCTTCGTTTACAGAAGACACCGAAGTACAGCCTGGACAGGGCCGTCTGTCTGTCCGTTCATCCGTTCATGCCGCGGTTACAGGCCGGCTCTGGGGTGCAGCAGAGAGCACACAGTCACAGGGTCCCGCTTGCGTGGCTCACAGCTCGTGGGGAGACACAGAGTCGAGGGTCCGGAGGGGCAGGCCAGGGCAGGGAGGGCAGAGGGTGCGGCCAGCACCAGGTAGCCTGAGCCTCAGCCCTCAGGGGCCCTCAGACCAGAAGTGTGACAGACACCACCCCAGGACTGAGGGCAAGAGACGCTGTGGTCTGGGGTGCTCAGTGAGGAGTGTGAAAAGCCAGGGCCAGGAGGGGGTGAGCCTGTTTTTGACCAGAACCAAATATGGGGAGATGCGGAACCCCCAGGTTAAGCTCCCTGCTCCGAGTCGGGTGGAGGCCCGCGAATGCCCTGCACTGTGGGGTGGGGGCCCACAAAGGCCCTGTGGCTCGAAGCCATGCTCTCTGACCCAGCCGCTTGTCTGCAGGGAGGGAATCAGGCCTGAGAGCCGCCGAGGGCTCTTCAGGTCACCGGTCTTGGCTTTCTCCTTTCATGGGCTCCCTGTCTTCCTGGAATCCGGAGGCCCTTCTGGCTTGCCCCTGGCGTCCTGCAGCCACCTGGAACTCCTGGGGAGGAAGGCGGCCTGCCCAGTCTGGGAGGCCGCCCTGGCGGGGCCTCAGCTCCCTCCTGCCAAGAGCCTTGTGTGGAATCTGGGGAGAAGCAAGTATCGCCCTCTGGCGGCCACTTCTGGACCCGCCCCTGGCTGAGTGCCGAGGCATTTCAACTCGACTTCTGAATTTTTTAAATTTTGTATCTATCTACAGCCATCGTTTACAGCGTTGCTCAAGCACAGTTTGACTTCTCCTCCTAGTGCTTCCCCTCCATTCCTCCTGTAAGTGAAACCATGCAACCCTTTTCTATCTCCTTCTGACTTATTTCTTTGAGCACAGTCCCCTCCAGCCCCACCCATGTTCCTGTAAATGGCATAATTAACTCAGGAATTCTTAAAGCAGCTACCGAGTGCCTGTGGCCTCGACCTGGGGGCTTCCTCCCCAGGGCACTACGGATGAAGGACCCCAGGGGCGGCCGCCCTCCAGCCTGACCGTGGCTGAGGACACTGCAAAGGGTGTCCTGGTCCCCGGGGGCCGTGAGTGAGGGCTCAGCAGCCAGGGATCCTGTCGGCAGGGAGCCACAGGGGCGCCAAGGGCCCCTTTCCAGTGCTGTGCCCACAGTGCCGAAGAGGGTGCCCCTGACAGCCGTCCTGGACAGGGACACCCACCTGCGCAGATACATGCCGGTGACGGTGGCACCTCCGAAGAGCCAGGTCTTTAGGGGCCAACGATGGGGAGTGTCTGGTGTAGCAGGACGGGGTGCGAGGCAGCTCCCGTGCCCAGGTGGCACGGCCTGGTGCAGGTTTGTTTGAAGGAGGCTCGCGGGGAGCCTGGTGTGCCATTGGGAATGGCTACCCCTGCGCTCACCGCAGCCGAAATGGGCTCACGCCTGCCATCCCCGGGGAGACTCAAGGGACTGCGGCCGGGGCAAGATGCTGTGGAAGGGTAGGACTCAGGGTTGCTAAAGATGCCAGGCTGCCCTGGTGGCACGGGTTGGAGCGCAGCACTGGGAAGCTAAAGCCACTTCAGCGTGAGTTCAATCCCACCCTGGAGGTGACCCACAGGGCGCAGCAGACCTCTCCTGACCCGCCTGCTGTCCCCTAGGCAGTGTGCTTGTCAGTCAGCCTGTCCTGCTCCCCGCTCTGTCTCTGGTGAAGCTCTCCTGCCCCTGCACCTCTGGCCTGTACCCCAGTTCTGTATGCATAAATAAATCTTAAAAAAGAAAAGCCAGGTGTCCCTTTAACCACCCTGTCCCCGGCTACCTCTGTCTGTCCTTGGTGCTGGCTGGCCTCTACCCCTTGCCCTGTCAGCCATCGCTCAGTTTTCAAGGTCTGGCTCAAAAGCTGCCTCCTCCGTGAGGTCTGCCCACAGGAGCCAGGGCCCCAGGGGGGTCTGGACACCCCATGCAAATGGCAGTCACTGTGGCATGCGCTCGGCTGCGCTCCCCAGGCCCGGGGCTCTGAGCCAGGAGCACCTTCTGGAGCCGGCCGTGTCTCAGCCAGAGCTGAGCTGATGCAGCTGCTTAAATGGCGCATGCTGACGGCTACGTCTGTCTCCGGGGGGTGGGGGTCAGGAGTGGTGGGGAGGCTGGAGTGGGCTGTGGAGGGTCAGAGAAGTCTGGCCAGGTGGTGTGCTTGCCCCAAGGCAGCAGAACCTACTGTGTGGACACGTACTGTGAGCCAGGTGGTCCCGGCTCAAGTCCCAGCCCGCCTGTGTGACCTTGGGCAAGGCCCTTAACCTCTCTGTGCCTAGTCCCCTCACTGAGTGCCAGGGCACGACAGGGGCACAGGCATCAGGAAGAACGAGGTTTCTCAAGTACCCACATCCACTTCCACGGGGTTCACCTGGCTGCAATGCAGAGTCTGAGCAGGTCGAGGTGGGGCCCCAGACTGCATTTCTCACCAGCTGCTGGGGGTGCCAGTGTGGCTGGGTCTCCGGCCATGTTCAGCGATTTCAGAAATAAACAGGGCCTCGCTCAACAGGGCTGGGGGATGTATTGCTATTTGCACCTCTCAGGGAAGGGCATGGCTTCTAGAACGTTCTACCTTCTCTATCTTCTCAGGGCCCTTGGGGAGGCTGTAGCCACTGAGGGCCTCTGGTGCCTTTGAGGTGGGCTCTTCTGACCCTCCGATTGGTCTTTACTCTGGCCTAGAAGGGACAGGTGTGGGCTGGGGGTGGGGGTGGGGGGGGCCCGGAGAGGGTGATTTCAGGAGCTGAGAAGAGAAACAGGAAGAGGGCCCAGCGTGAGAGGGCTACTTGCTTGACTGTCCGGGCCTGTTCTGGTGTGAACTTCACAGCCCAAACCGCACACCTCACAGCCGCCCCCGCTCCCCACGCCCCCTCAGCTCCCGCTGCCTCTGTTCCTGCAGGAAAGACAGGTGATGCAGCCACAGTGCCAGCAGCACTTCTGGTCTGGAGCCACTGGCCTGAAGCCATCGGCCACATCCTTCTGATCAAGTGTCCTGTGGTCTTCTGTTCACCCCCACCCCCTTCTGCGGCCCCGGGGCTCTGGCCGAGCCTGTTCGCTCTGGGCCCTGGCTGGGTGGGGGTGCGGCTGGGTGTGTAGATGCTGTTCCCAGGCCCGAGTGGAGGGCCAGAGCAGGGCTGTGGTGGAAGGCTGGCTGGCCTCCGTCTCTGTGACCTTGCTTCAGCAGGGCCTGGGGCCAGCGGGCTGCCTGAGCTCCCGCTTGTAGTCATTTCCCGGAGAGCAGCCAGCTGGGGGCTGCCTCTGGTCTTTCCCCATTTAGGGTGACGCAGTCTGGGGCCTTCACCCTCTGCTGCGTTCAGCTTGGCTCATGAGTTTTAGAGGCTCATGAGATCAAGGTCACTAGTTCAAGTCCCAGATTGGAGGTGTGTGGGGGTGGAGGCCGGCTTCCCTCTTTTCCACTCAGATGCCTGGTTCTCTCCTAAATGGGGGGGCCTCAGTGTGGGGGGCAAAGCTTCCTCAGGCCAGGAGCCCCTTCTGAGAGCAGGGAAGAGTACTCCCCTGAGGGAGGCAGATGCCCAACTGTGGCTCATCGTTACAGGAAGCCTTTCCTGGCCGGATGTCTTCCTTGTAGGACTCGGGGGATGGAGCCCAAAAAGGTGTATCGGCAACTTCGGTTCCTGCAGGTACAGCACTGCCTGGCCCACTTCTGTACAGTACCCCATTTCTCTTTGGAGAGCTACCGTTTTGCATTGGGTGAGGTCTTATTCAAACTGTCAATCAAAGCACTTCATCCTAGCCAGTTAGGGGGTGAGCATTTGACCCCTCTTAGCCAAAGAAACTCTGAGAGTGGTGGAAGGAACCAGGAACCGCTGAGGGTTGGAGTCTACTGGTCTTTGGAGTGAGACCCTTGCAGTTTCTCTGGAGTCTGCTCTCCCTGAGCTCTGGGTCTTCAGCTGTTTCCAGAACCCATGAACAGGATCTGATCCCCAGCCCACACCTGCCTCTTCTTGGGACCAGAGCAAAGACGACTGAGGTTCAGAAGCACCCACCTTGAAGGCAATAGAGGCCTTCAGAGGCTACAGTCTCACCAAGTCATCTCCAGAGAAGATGACGAAGGAAGAAAGTTCTAGAGGCCCTACCCTTCCCGGAGAGCTGCCAAATAACAGCAGGTAGCGACACGTGCCCCAGTCCTTATTATGTGCCAGCCCTGTTCTAATCATGTTAATTCTTGGTCAAATACTGAATTAGCCAGACCCTCTAGCTAGTTCTGTTTGCCTCACATTAGCCACACAGCCCTTTCCTGTGGTCTGTAGCTCCAGAATAGAGATTACCACAGGGAGGGACGTTCCGCCAGTGAGCTGCTGGACTCACAGGGTCTCGGATCCCCGGGTCGTCCTCACCATGTCCCCTGGGAGGAGAAAGGTGTTGGGTGGGGGTGTTAGCGGTTTGGCTGCTGGGCAGAGTGTGAGGACATGTGCGGAAACTGGGCAGGTGGGAAGGGACAGCCAGGAGGCTCCACACATGCCCTGCCCTGGCCCAGAAGCCCAGGTGTGGTGAGAACTCTGCTCCCCAGGGAGCCAGGATTCGAGCAGAGCCCCGAGCTGGCCTGGGTGAGACAGGCCGGGTGGCTCAGTCCTCCATGTGGAGGGAGGACTTGCAGCGGGCCGCGCAGTCACTATGAAAGTGAAACCAGCCACCCACCTGGCGCGGGGCCTCTGCTGTTCTGAAAGCTCCATCAGCCTCTCTCCTTATTAATGTGCCCCTGTTCAACTACAGCTCAGCCATGCGCCAGAGCTTTATCTGTCAGTGGAACAAGCCTTTAACTTGGGGACCCTCGGGGATCGCTATCAGCAGACACCATTCAGGCGAGACTGATGTGGGGAAAAAAACACAGAATTAACAGAGGAAGAGATGCCTCCCTCCAGCAAAGGAATTCAATTCTTCTCCAAGGAAAGGGGTCCCCTCAGTGCAGAGGCTGTCTTTGCTGACGCTGATAACCATCGTGATTGTCTCTCTCTGAGAGCAAGCTAGAGAGGTGTCTCCAGGTGTTAGGATGCTGATTTCATGGGGGTGATGTATGCAGCTGCTCACCAGGAGGTCTGGTGTGCTCACTGTCCAAGTCCTAGGCCTCCAGCGGCCACCAGACTCCATCTGGGATGGTCCCTTCGTCCCTTTTGGTCCCATTATTTCTTAGTCCTCTCCACACACCCGAAGTAGAAACCAGGTAGCCAGCCCAACACCAGGTCAGCCAGCCAACTGGGGTGAGCACAGGCACCCCGACCTTAGGTGTCAGGCATCAACCAGAGCCAGCCAGGAAGCCATCGCACTGGACCCCCACTGGTCCCCGGTGAGCATGCTAACGGCAGGTGGCTTGGGCCTTCGCCCTCCCCTGTGGCCCTGAGCTCAGGGCACACTCCTGGCTCCTGCTACAGCACTGGCCCTGCTCCGAGGGCCCGGCAGAGAGAAGACCACGGTAGGGCGGGCCCACCACCGCAGAGGGCGGGGCAGAGGGCCGGTAACGAGTCGGTGATTTGACTTTATGGCCAAATCTGGATCTAGTGAATGTCCCTCTAGGCTTGGCCAAGACATCTGTGTCCACCGAGAATAGAGTTGCAAGTCACAGAACCCAGCCTGGCTACTTCCACTACAACAGGAATGTGTTGGCACTATTCTGAAGCTCTGTCCACTCGGGGGCCCCGCGGTAGCAGCGCAGACTCTAGGCCGTGACGCTCTGACCCAACTCTCCCCAGATTTCTCCAGCCACGCTCCCAAATGGCGGCCCGGAGTGAAGGCTTCTGATTGGCCCAGAGGGGCCACGTGTTCCCTTTCCCACCTGCAGCTTGCGAGCGGAGGCTTCTGATTGGAGGAGCCAGATCACATGCTCAGACTCCAAAGCCAGCAGAGACTTCTGATTGGATGAACCGGGTCACATGCTGACTCCCAAGTTCAAGGGAGGTTTTGGCTTGGGACGTGATGCCTGAAGAAGACCTCAGAGATGCTGAGGACTTGCAGAGATGCCGAAGATAAATGCGGGCAGCACCTGAGAAGCAGCGCCCCTGACCGGGTCCTTGCCATCCCTGGCGTCGGCGCCGCCTTCCCTGGGCAGCTGCCGTCCCTGCACCCACCTGCGCCGGGCGCCCGTCTTCTGCCGCACCTGCCTGCGTGCGTGTGTGTGTTTGCGTTAAACTCTATGGCCAGCATCTGAAGTAGAGATACTGTGTTTTTCTAAATCTTAAGTTTCAGCTTCTCTTGAAAACTGAGAATGATTTGGCCGTGTCGGCCACCACGTCCGTGCGGTGTAGATGGCCCCTCCGGCCGGCCCCGGCGCCCTGTGGGGCTTGGTTTCTGTGCTCACTGCACCCTGCCCACCCATCCCGCGGCATCTCTGCTGGGGTCTCCTGCCCACCGTGAGCGAGAGACCAGGCCCCTCCCTCACTCGAAAAGCCCTTGGGTTGGGGAGCCAAGAGAGCAGGGGACACTTTAATTAATTGCTGACTGCCCCCAAATGCTGCTTGGCTTACGGTGTCTTTGTGGCAACTGGGGGGATCCCTCAGAGTGCCTGAGCCTCTGTATACACAGGCATGTCACGGGAACGCTGTTTTAAGCTGGCAGGGCGCTAGGTGAGCACATCGGCTTGGCTGAGCCCCTGTGCTGGCTGGGTACCTCAAGTCTGTACCCTTGCCCAGAGCGCCCCTTTCTCCGGCTCAGTTCAGCCCCTGCATTTTGGGGAGGACACTACATCCTTTCTGCATCTCATTGTGCCCTGCTTTGGCGCCAACCAAAATAATGATTTCTCTTCTCAGTTTCATTTTGATTCTTGGGGGTGGCAGGGACACTGATGTGCCAGGATGCCAGGATGCAGAGTCTCTCTGATGCGGGGCGCAAGGTCCACCCTGCCCTGCTGGCTCTGCAGCGATACTTTGCTGGGGATGGGGTCAGCTTTCCTGGTTCTGGAGCCGAGCCTGAGTGGATTTTTGCTCCCATCTGTCTTTCACCCAGGCACGCTACAGGAGGCAGACAATCCAGCTGAGCTGCCTAGGGGGACATTTATATCTTATTCCAACTTTTAATGAAAACAGAGAAGAAAGCGAGCAAGCATAACTTCAGATAGGAAGGAAATTATTCACAGATACCTCGGCCCATCACACGCCCTCTCCTTTGCTCAACACCTAGGCTGTCTTCTGAGAAAGATCACAGATCTGGGTGAAACCTGCTTCAGAGCAAGAAAAAATGAAAAGGATGTTTTCATGCTGCTGTTTCCCACGGGAAAGTGGGGGTGCTCTCAGCTGCTGTCAGAGGGTCTCGAGTCTTCCTGAGTCCCCAGCACCACGCTGCTGGGCCACCTGCCTCCCGCTGGGCATGGCAGGTACAGAGAGGCCGTCCCACGGCCTGAGGACTTGAGGACATTTTGGTTTCTTGGAAAGATTAGAAAGTACCAGGTGTGGGAGGAGGGCTGATATTTGGGGTGCCTTGAAGGTCTTCCATCCACTGCACTTTTGATTTTGATGTTGGTTCTAATTTTATTTCTTAAGTAGGTATTAAGTTCCTACGAAATAAAGTTCAAAAGGTTACTAGGAAAGTTGTTCCCCTCCTCTGACCCCCATGCCCCCAGCTCCCCTTCCGAAGACACTGTCCCAGTCTCTGGGGACTCCTCCTGGAGCCACCGGTGCCTGTACACTGCACACCCCTGCACGCGTGCTCACGCACATGTATACACCCAGGGTGGGCTCCCCTTCACGCCCACCGAGACTGCGCGCCTGTTACCCACGCACACTCACACAGGGCCCCCCACTCACGCTCGCACCGCCCGACACATGACACACTCCCGCTGACCTGTCTCTTCTGCCCGAAGGTGGGCACGCGAAGCTGGGCTTGACAGCTGGCTTTTCCGCTCAGCCCTGCCCTGTGGACCGTCCACTTCAGGCGTCAGCAGGGCCTTTCCCCTCTGTCATGGCCCCTCTGTGGCTGTACCCCGTCCTGCTCATTGTCCACACTTCTGAATGCACATGGAGGCCTGTGTGAACCCTGTGGCACACCGGCTTGCACACATGGGCTCCGGGGTGAGCCTGAGCGTGACGCTGGGTCACGCGTGGAAATGTCGACACCTGTGGTTCAGGGGCCGCGCAGAGAGGTGGCACACTTAGCACACACCTGGAGGTGACAGCCCTTTCAGGCCACTTCTGGTGGAACCTAGACACTTAAATACTTCACTCCCTGGGTTGTTTTCAATTTGCATTTCCTAGAATCTGAGGTGATTAGAGATTTGGAAGCTTTGACGTTCTCTTTTCCTTTTCCTTCCCTCGCCGTATCCTGACACCTTCTATATGCCAGGTAATCTTCCAGGCTCTGGAACCATCTGGATGAATCCCACATGGTTCTGGAGCTCCCAGCCTCACTGGGTGGGAGGCCGGGGAAGGACCTGTTTAAATTGGGAGAAGAGTTAGTCTGGGAAGAGCTGAGTGGGAACGGGTGACAGACTCGTCCTGGTTTTATGGAAAGTCTCGTGTCCTAGAAACCCCTCAGCCTGGACTCGGGACAGCTGGGCCCAGAGCTGCCCGGGCCAGGAGCGAGAGCAGGCCGGACTTTGTGCGTGGACAGCAGGTTTGTGGGTGACCGGAGCTGCTCTTATGCTGGTGCAGCAGGTCTGGGTGAGCCCTGCTGCTTGCAGAGGAACAGGGGAGATCTGTGGTGTTCAGGCCTGGCGTCTGGGAGACCAGCGGGGTGGCAAAGGGGAGCTGTGAAGGTGGGAGCATGGGGGTGGGGCGAGAGGATGGGGAGGTCACTTTCTCACATGGGCGGGGGTCCCCAAAAGGGAGAGGGTTGGCTTGGAGGACAGACCTTCTCCTCTGCACCCTCTGTAGCATCCCAGCCTTCTTTGCAGTTGGGGGGTTACATGACTCTCTAGCCAAAGGGATACGAGCTAGAGTGTCATGGCAACTTCGGATTAAGGGCTCTTAGCAGGCAGAGTCAGGCCCTTTTCTGTCCTTCCTCCACCTCTGGACACAGGAGCACAAATGTGATGGACGGAGCCTGAATAGCTCTCTTGGCCTAGGAGGTAGAGAAAGATCGAGGAAGCCCCAGGAGCAAGACACAGAGCTCGGGGTCCTGCTGACACAGCTCCAGGTGTGTGCTAAGCATGCCGCCTCCGCCGGCCCTGGACTGTACCTCAGCTGCTTTTAAGTGAGAGAAATCAGACCCTCAGGTTTCTGGTACCCTCTTCTGCTCTCACTTGACACGTGCGGTTGGGCCTAATCCTGGCGGGGACGCTGTGGCTCGGAGGAAGGGGAGGCACAGCAAGGGGGTGACATGCAGTGGACCGAGGGTCCCCAAGAAGACTATGGCACAGGAGTCTGGATGCAGCCACGTGGACCCCGGAGTTGGGGTGTAAAGAGGGGGGCAGGAGGTATGGGAGGGGAGGGTAGATGTTGTATCTGACGAGGCCCGAGACAGGGGATCTGGCCTGACCCCCACATGTGACAAGCCCTGAGATGGGCAAGCGAAAAGGTCACGGCCAGGAGGGACGCAGAGCCAGCAGGCCCCGAGAGGACCTGGGCCCTGCCGACCCCGGAAGTGAGGACCCTGGGTGGGGGGTCAGCTTCAGGGGCAGCTGAGCCCTGGTCACAGAGCCGAGGTGCAGGGACGCCGGTTCCCCAAGATCACGGCGCAGAGGGCCCGGGGGGCGTGGAGCTGCAGGGGGCAGTTGTAGGAACGGCCGTTCGGGTGCTGGGAGTGGAGGGTGCCCGCCAGGCTGGCCCAATCCTGTAACTCCTGAGGCCAGGTCCGGGCAGGCCTGCATGATCTCTCGGGCCCCTGCCATGAGAGAAGCTTCTGGATTCTCCTCAGCTCACCTCAGACAGTATCTGGTGTCTCTGTCAGCCAGGCTCAGGTTCTGAGCCTGCTGTTTGGCTGACGTGTGAAGCCTCGCTACCCTGCCCGTGAAGGGGGAATGAAGAGGCTGGTTGGTGGGGCGCTCGGTCTGGCTGGGTGCCAGCGCCAGGGCAGGAGGGGAGTCTGGAGCCTGCTGCCAGTGCCCTGGGTCTGGGGGTGTCTCAGAAGGTGGGGGTGGACTTGGTTTGGGCCTGGGAACGATTGTTCCAGCTGCTGGGCTGGGGGAGAGACTGGAGGGCATTAGGAGTGGAAATGGGGGCCCTGTGTGCCTGGATGGCGTCCAGCTGATGCCCCAGAGGATGGGGCACAGTGGGGACACGTTGTGTACCTCCAAACTTCTGCCCCTGCGGTGGGTTTTAAGTGGAGGATTTGAGGATGTTTTCCCAGCTCAGCTCAGCTCAGCTCAGCCCAGCCCACTCTGCCTCTCGAGCTGAGGTGTCCTTCTCAAAAGCAGGACCCCAGGCCTGGAGTGGGGGGGCTGCCCCTTCCCCTGTCAGTTGGTGGAGGCTGCACTACCACCCCCTGACCCCCTCCAGGTGGTGGCCAGCTGGAGTCACCCCTCCTCCGCCTCCGTCTGGGACCCAGCCAGCGAACTGCTCTCAGGACTGGCCCCTCCGGCTCCTCTGTGCCCAGCCTGGCCATGGGGACCCCTTGGTGCTCAGGGCAGGCTTGCCGATGAATGAAAGCTGGAGGGACAGGAGAAGAGCCTCGGGTATGCGCGCCGGGCAAGCCCGCGCCCTCCTGTGGCTGTGCCGCCTGCAGCCGCTGCTCCTTGCAAACCCAGTGTCCGGCCTGCCGGCAGAGTGTTCTCTCCGCAAGCGCCTTGCGCAGTCTTAGCGGAGCTCGCGTCGCAGGCAGGAGACAGGCCCATCTGGCACAATCACGTCCACAGGGAGCCGTCCTGCCCGCTCCTTGTCCAGCAGGCCTCCCTGGACAGCCGGCCTTCTGGTTTTGTGAGAGGTTCCCGCAGGCTGAGTAAATCTTGCCTGTTCTTGTTTTGTAAGTGGTTCTGTTTATTACCCTCTCTGGCCGCCAGAAAGCCTGGTTCCAGGGAGAAGGGACTTGGGGTCACTGCCAGCCAACTTTTGGGGGGCTTTAAGCCTCCTGTGGTCTCGTCCCCTGACCCGCCTGCCGGACCATCCCCCCGGGCCCCACTCGCCGGCAGACATGCTGATGCCCAGGGGTCAGGCCCTCAGCCTCCGCAGGCTTGGGGTGGGGCTTGCTGGTCTCTGCAGCTTTGACCTGCGCTCACCTTCCCCTCAGTAAGACCTTGGGCCCGATGACCCGCTTGCAGGGTTTTCACCCCGTGTTCTCGCTTCCGCGCCGCGGGGCTTTGCACGTGCCTCCTGCCCTTGGCATTCCCTGCTTCCAGACTCAGCAGCTTACCAGACGCCGCCCCCGAAGCGGGCGTGAAGGCAGGGCCAGCGGGAGGAAGCCTCCCTCCCTGCAGTGAGGAAACCTGCACCTCTCCTCGGTGAGATAAACACCAGAAATCCTGAGCTGATCCTCTCGCCCTCCCCCCCCCCCCAGGAGTAACAGACTTGGAACCATGACTTGAGAGGAAGAGGCAGGTTCTAGAACGTTCAACAAGTAGTTCACAGATTATTCCCAAAGCCTGGAACAAAGTCACGCTGAATGCCTCACGGAGTAAAGAGCTTCCTGGAAGGCTGGGTGAAGAGGTGGCTGGGAGAAACGGCGGGATACGAGCCAGGCGTGCCGGGGCCACCCCCGGAACGGGGTTTGAAGCCCGGGCCCCCGGGGGGGGGTGTGGGACGGGATGAGGGTGCTGGAGGCTGAGGTAGCCTGTGCAAGAAGGGCTGGCGGTGTAGGAGGGAGCAGGAGGACTCCTCCCCAGGCTCCTGCGTGCCGCAGGGCATCTGGCTGAGAGCGACTGTGCTTGCCTGTGCTGCCACAACACCCACGGTGCCCCCCAGCCCCCCAAGCGGAGGAGGGAGATCTTTATCTGGTCCCTAGGTACTTTCAAGCTCACCAGTGTGTTCTCCTGCCTCCCCCCTCAAGCCTTACCCCTTCATCCTCTGCACAGGAAGTGGGCTGGCCCTAGGGTTTTAGTCTCGACCCCATCAGTCATCTGCTGCCTGGGTCAGAACCAGAGTGGGGCCCCGGGGAGATGGCCGCAGTCCCGGCGTCGGAGACAACCAGAGAGCGCGCGCTGCAGCCCCATGTCCCAGCCAGGTGACACCCCGCTCGCTGGCCCCCTGCCCCAGCCTGGTCCCTGTGTGGTACCTGGGTTCTTTCCTGGGAGCTGCCACCAGCCAGGGGACTGGAGGGAGGCTCGGAATCAGCCCCTCGGCCTGCTGGTCTGAATGTCCATCTCCAGGCCCTCACCCCAAACTTCTCTTAGAAACCCCACGGCGGGGGCGGGGGGCAAGTCAGTCTCCGGGGGGCAGGCCAGTGTCCCGGCTCCTGGCTTGAGCTCAGCTGGTCTCCAGTCCTAGCCTGCCCCAGGGAGGGCTGGGGGCTCTCTGGGGTGAGGGGGTGGCTGGGCTGGAGGAGGGAGGCCATTGGTGGGGTGCAAGGAGAGCCTGCTGACGTCTGGGCGAAGTGCGCCCCCGAGGTGTGGGGCTGTGACAGCAGGGGCCCCTGCGGCCTGGCAGTGAGGGCGTTTGTCCCTCGAGGGCCGGGCTTGCATCCCGGCCGTTCCCTTGTGTGACTGCGAGCGCGAGGGGCAGGTCAGTGGCGTGTCCAGGCACTTTGGGGGAACATCACGCTCAGAGGCTGGGGCCGCACGAGCTGCTGTTTCCACACCCCCAGTCCGCCTCATGACTAGCACCCCCAGGCCAGCCCCAGTGGGGGGTCTCAGCCTGCCCCTGTCTGGGTTCCAATCCCAGCTCTAGCACGGCCTGAGTAAAGACTCCCCACCTCTCTCCCCGTCTGAGAAAATGTTGGTCGAGTCATAGCGGGAGTCCCATACTCATCACAGGAGCTGCCGCTGGGGCGCTGTGCTGACTCGGGAGCGAGAGCACCCCGGGGCCTCAGCGTGCCGAGCCGGGAGTAGGGGTGTTAGTCATCCCGCGCTGTCACTGTCACGGTCACCCTGCTGTCATCTCCTCCTCCCCCACGGCGCCCCACACCACCCTGCTTCCCCATCTCCTCCTTTTCCTTCTTCGGTTGAAATCTGAGTCTGAGGCAGCCCCCAGCAGCCCCGGCCTCAGCGACACCCACCCAGTGGGCCGTGGGCCCCAGTGAGTCAGCCTGCAGGCAAGGCAGCCACGCGTGTGGGTGGGGTGAGAACCGGCGGGGGGCTCCGGACTCTGGGGTCTCGCTCGGGCCCCCCAGGCTGGGCCTGTGACTTGCTGTGTGACTCTGAGCAGTTTCATCAACCTCTCTGAGACTTGGTTTCCCTCTCTGCCGGCAGCTGTGCCCTCAGAGAGCCCTGAGCCCCGCCAGCGCCAGCCCCCATCTCCAGGCACCCCCTGGGCATAGACAGCCGGTAGTGGGGGGGGGGGGTCGCGTGCTCCGGCTGCTGCTCCGGCCCCACTCACCTCGGGGACTCGGGGTCTCGCCTTGACCTTCCTGGATCTTGCTCCTTCCTCCCCCCTCACCCCCCAGAGTTGTGTCCTGGGATGGGCTGCTCTGCTGGCCAGGCCAGCCTGACCGGGGCCTCACCCTGGAAGGGACCGGCAGCGCCTGTGCCCAGGGCCACCTTCGAGCATGGCTGGGCACGGGGTGGGGGCTGGCTGAGCGCCCCTTGTCTGTCTGCACACCTTAGGGCCTATGCTGGCAGGCTCAGGGGATCAAGAGGAGGAGGCTGGGTGGGCCATTGGCCTGGTGCCCCGCTGGGTGGGGACCCGGGGCATGAGGCTGTGCCTGGGACAGGGTTTGGGGTGGCGCTGGGGGCAGGAGCCTCAGCTCCGCACCTGCCACGCGTGTCACCTTGGCTGGTGAGTGGCTCGGCGCCTCAGTGTCTTCATCTGTATAAGAGCGGCACCACCCCGCCGCTCTTGTGCTAAGGTGCTTGGCACAGCCTAGTGCCCAGCGCACCCTGGGGCCCGATGCTGGCATAACCAGAGCGGTCACCATCGTGGGAAGACGCAGTGAGTTAGGGGCTGCCGGGCTCAGGCAACTGCTCCGGCTCCCATCCCACATGGCCGCGGCTTCGTCTGAAAGTGGAGAAGAGAGAAAACACTCCCTTGCTGCCTTTAAAGAGTTTCAAGTAGAAACTTGAAACTCTTTAAAAAACACTCCCTTGCTGCCTTTAAAGAGTTTCAAGTAGAGCGTGGCTTTGCGTCACCCTGGAGGAGGGTCTTTGTGGGGTTGAGGGCTCAGCAGAGGAGAGCGGAGGCGGGTCTGTGCCAGCTCCCCGCTGTGGGCACAGCAGACGCCTCCACTTCTGGGCCTCAGTGTCCCTAAGAAAGGCCTGGGCTTGCTCAGGAACCTGCCAGCTCCGAGGGTGTGCGGGCCCCTGAGGGTCGGGGGGCGGAGCCCGGGCAGGCGCAAAGGCCCTTGGGCACCGGCGGCCGCCTGGGGGGCGTTCACATGAGTCTCTCCTGCTTCCTACCTCAGGGCTCCCTTCCCTGCTGCCTCCCAGTGGGTGTGATGGCGGCTCCCACGCTGCCCTGGAGACTGTCCCTCCTCCTGCTGGCTCTGGTCCTCCTGCAGGCGTCCACGGCGGTGACTGGTGAGGACCTGACATCCGGGCAGCTGAGCTGTCCTCAGGGTGGAGGCCACGGCTCTTCCAGAATCCCTTCGCGGACCCCTGCTTCTGGGCTGCAGGCCCCTTACGAGGGGAGAAGGCGCAGAAATGGGGGCCAGCCGCCATGGGCGGGAGCCCAGGAGCCCCCAGCCTCGCCCTGCCCGGCTGTGGGCGAGGCTGCCTCGGGCTGCCTGAGGGGCCTCACAGGCTCCGGGCCCAGCCTCCTCCTCTCTGCAGCGGGTCCACTCACCCCTCCCTTGCCCACTGGGCTGCTCACCTCTCCCTCTGGTGGTGTGGGGTGCTAAAGCCAGGGTCGGGAACCCTCAGCCACCCCTTCATTTTGCCTGCAGGCCCTTCCTCGCTCTCATGCTTCTACAACTCCAAGGCCAACATCTCCTGCGTCTGGAGCCGGCCTGGGGGCCCTCAGGCCTCGCCCTGCCGGATCTACGCCAAGTCGGACAAACGGTGCGTGGGGGCCTGGGGACGCCACGGCCTCTCGGGACGGCGGGATCGGCAAATCCCGGGCTTTTAGGCTCATGAAATCCCGTATCTTGGGCTCCAAGGCATCAGGCGGTGGGGTGATTCCAGGTCTGCACCCCCCATCCTGTGGAGAGACGCGAGGCTTTCAGGACACGGCTGGTGTCTTGGCCTGGTTTGAGCTTCTACACTGCCCAGGCTGCCGTGGCACCGGGCTGGGGCGGGGCGGCCAGAGGGTGGGGGTGAGGGGAGGAGCCGAGAGCCCGTGTGGGGCTGGCAAGGCCTACACAGCCGTGCGCTGCCCGGCCTCGCCGGCCACCCCCAGGGCCCACGGAGGGTGTGAGAAGGGCCTGGGGCTGGCCCCCCTTCCTCCCTCCTGAGGAGGCTCTCTGCCTTGGAAGGACATGGAGCAAGTGTTGCGACCTGCGCTGGGCCGGGGAGGCCTCCTGGGCCTGCAATCTGCACCTGGGAGATGATGATGTGAGTACTGAGGGGAGGGGCGCTGTGAGAAAGGGGGTGAGACAGGGGCAGCGGGGGGCGGCCGGGCCCACACGGCCTGAGGGCTGGCGGAGGGAGGAGGGCAGGTCCCAAGGCCAGAAATGAGGCCAGGTGTGCCCCAGGGGCCGGCTCCCTGCAGCCCCAGGCACCTGTCTCTGCTCCACACATCTCCCCCGGCTGCGGGGGACACAGCCCCTTGTGACACTTCTGTGCCCCAAACCAGGCGGGTGGGTACCCATGTCCAGCCGGTCCTGAGGTCTCCCGAGTGAAGGGCGGGAGGGCGGCGAGAGCGGGTTCCAGAGCGGACTGGGCTCCGGCCTCCGCTCCAGGGCCGAGCAGTGGTGGGCGCCAGGCCACGCCCGTGACCCGGCTTCCCTTCCCTGGAAGGGCAGAGCTGGGCGCCCACCTCGTAGGGCTGTTCTGAGAGCTACTCAGAGCACACGTGCTGCTGTTAAACACATCCCTGTGACTGGGTGGGCGCCGGGCCCCCCTTCTCATGGATGAGGAAGCTGAGGCTCAGAGACATGGGGTCGCGGCTCGAGGTCGCACGGCCAGGGAGCGGCGGAGCTGGCTTTGAACCCCGACCTTCCACCCTTGCACCAGGCTGCCTTGGGAAGGGCGTGGGGCATGTCCATGGGGGCACACAGCGAATCCTTGTCTGTCAAACCTGCCTTCACCAGGGATGCCCAGGCCGTATCTGTGCTGCCAACCCCAGGTTTGAGGCTTTCTAAAAGGAGAAAATGGACATGGGTCACACAGTGTGGCTGATCTATCAGGGGTCCAAAAGGCCTGGACTCCAGGCACAGGCCCTGGACTATGTGCTGGGTCTGTCCCGTGAGCTCTGCAGACCGACTGACCTCACATTCTGGCTCCACATTTTCCTTGCTGTGTGACCTCGGGCAAGTCCCTACGCCTCTCTGTGCTTCAGCCTCTTCTGCTGTAGGGTGAGAATAGTGCCGGCTCATGGGCTGGCAAGAGCAAATAATAGTATATGGGCAGGGCTTGGCACAGGGGGAGCGCCAGCAGGCAGATCACGGACACCATCTCTGCGACAACAGTATCATAGTGGGGTGACGGCATTACTGTTATCTGGGAGAATCTGCCCACAGCAGCTAGAAGTCTGGGCCAGGCCGGGAGAGGGGTTGCTTCCTGACTGACGGACCTGGATGATCAGGTTCAAGGTTTGTTCTGAGAGAGGCTTGCAGCAGGCCAGAGAGGCTGTGCCTGGGACCCAAAACCCCACCCAGACCCAGCCCTCCCCGCAGGCTTGCTGAGCTGGGGCTGCTGTCTCTTTGTGGAGCCTGGGTACAGAGGCCTGGGTTCGAGCCTCCCTTCCCAGGTGACCAGGAGCTTGACTTGGGCAAATTCCTCAACCAACCAGCCCCAGCTTTCTCAGGGGCAGCGCACACCAGCCAGAGGGATGCTGAGGGCAGGGCCTCCCCACAGGGGAGGCTCACAGCCTGGCATTTCCTTCCAGAATAGTCAGTGTGGGGCTGGGAAGAGTTGTTGCATTTCAGCCTGCAAGCTGTTGAGCAGGTACCATTGGGGGCCTGTCCCTTCTTGGGGAGCTCTCTGCTCACCTGCAGCCTCCTCCCGCCGGGCAGCTCATTTCACGTCAGACAGGGCTTGGCAAAGTCATGGCCGGGGGGTGGGATTCGCCTTGCCATCTGTGTTTATAAATAAACTTTTAGTGGCACACGTGTTGTTTATGGCTGGTATCCCGTGACAACAGCGGGGGTGAGTTGTGACTGAATCCACAGGGCCTGTCAACATAATTGACTAGCTGAACCTTTGCAGAAAAACGTGCCAACCCTGCCTCAGCTGGCCACCTTTGTGCCATATGGGCCTCCCCACCCTCATGTCTCCCTGCCGCCCGTCCTCATCCCCAGGCCTCCCCTCCCTGCTCGGCTGCTCTGTTACCTCCCTGCTCTCTTCCCTTAGGAGTCTCAGAGTCTGACGGCGGCTGACACCCTCAACCTGACGGTGATGTGCCGCCATGGGGAGCTGTGGAGGACGGCTCTGAGCCAGCTCTTCAAACCTTTCGAGAACCGTGAGTGAGGGCTCTGGGTGGGGCTCGGACGGGGCGGACACAGCCTTCCCGTCGTTCCCTGGGCTCCTGCGTGCTCCAGTCCCTGGCACGCTGGGCCACTCAGCCTCCCCCCGCCTCCCAGCAGTCCTCTCGCAGCCTGGATCTCTGAGCTCAGGGTACCCATCCCTCCTCTGAGCTCCTCCACGCAGGCTTTGCCCTGCTTGCAAGGTTCTTCCCGCCTGGAAAAGCCCCTCGCCGGCTGTAGTCGGCCTTCCAGGCTCCCGCGGCCCTGGGTGCCGCCTCCTTCTGTGCATGCCCTGGCTGTCTCTGTCTGTCCCCCTGTGGGCTGTGAGCGGCCTGCTGTGGGCAGGAGTCTGCCTTCCGTGTCTCCATGCTGAGCACCTATATGCAAACCTGGTCTAGGCAGTGCTCAGGGAGGTTTGCCGGGACTGAGCGCCCGGCCCCACCCCTGCCCTTCTGACCTCCTGCAGGCCCCAGGGGCCATCGCTAGGGAAGACATGGGGCAGACGGCCAGGCCCAGGCAGGGCTCTAAACGCAGCGCTGCCCTGCAGGAACTGAGCGTCCCCCGGCGGGCAGATCCCTAGCGTGTCGGCGCCTCGGTCTCCCCGTCCGCAAAATGGGGATAATCAGTTACTGCGGCACCCACTGTTGAAAGGAGTCCATGAGCCCAGACTGAAGCTCTTTAGCACGTGTTCCAGGAGCATTCGCTTAGCGTTACCCAGGGAGTTCTACAGTCTCCGAATTATAAAAACATCTCAATTTAATTCCATACAATTGCATACTCAGAGGGGATGAAGGAGATCCCATTAAATTACATTGGAATAATCCATGTCAAACGCTCCAGTTCATGCCGAGAAAGCCTGTCTTGATCCATTCACTCTGCAGCTATGTATCAAGCACCCGTTACATGCCGGGCAATGTTCCAGGCATCTCGGGGGCATCCCAGAACAAAGCCCTGCCCTCAGCAAGCTTACAGACTGGAGGGGTAACAGAAAAGGAACGAAGACTCAAAAATCGCTATTTGATATGCCAGGTGGTGCTAAGTGGTGGGAAGAAAAATAAGCTATGGGAGGAGATAGAGTGGTGGGTGGTCAGGAGGAGGGGGTATTTGACAGAGGTTTTCTGGGGCAAGGGCGTGATGGGGAGCAGAGGCGGAGGAGGGGGCTCGCCCATCTCAGCTTTATCATCTCTGCGTCAGTGTGCCCCAAGCCTTCCTCTTGTGTCTCCCTCCTCAGTTCGCATGATGGCCCCCAACTCCCTCCAAGTTACTCGCAAAGACTCCCAAAGCTGCAATGTCACCTGGAAGGTCCCACAGTCCTCCCATTACCTCGAAAAACACCTGGTGTTTGAGGTCCGGCTGAGGTCTCCAGGCCAGAGCTGGGAGGTGAGTATCTGGCCCGGGCCCAGCCTGCCCTGACGGATTCCTGCCTGGCTGCGTGTCCATCCTCCTTCTTGGTGAGGTCACAGGGACCCCAAGCAGCCCCCCACCCCTCTACTGTCTGTCCCTGCCTCCCTCTCTTCACATGCCCCCTACGCCACAGGGGCTCTGGCCGTGTCAGGCCCAGGGCTGGCGTTTCGGTAGGACAGGTGCAGGAAGCCACCTCCCCATGGTCAGGTCCAGGGGCCCCTTCGGTCATGTGCTCATGTGCATTTGCTCGCCCAGCCGCCCATCAACACCGCCGGTACCCTGTGCTGGTACCCTGTGCTGGCGGCTGCGAGAAGGTGCCGCGCAGGTGACGCACCTGTTCTCAGGGAACTCACAGGGGCGGAGAGGGGCAGACAGGCTGGGGGTGCAGAAGTCCACAAGGCCCATGAAGACAATGAAATGCCACCATGCATTTTTGAGGGGCTGGGATAGGCTCCCCCCGACCCAGGTGACCAGGGAAAGCTGCTTGAAATTTGAGGGCCGAGGAGAAGCTGACCTTGCAGAGATGGGGGTGGGGGCCGCGGGGGGGTTTCCAATAGAAGAAGCACTACTGTATGGGCAAGAGGCTAATGTGTGTCTGGGAAGCAGGGCACAGTAAGGAGGGGTGCGGAGGGGAGGAGGCAGGAGAAGGGCTTCTCTGGGGGCTGTGTAGGTGCTGTGGGGGCCAGGGGTGGGCAGCTTGACCGCTCAAGAGAGGAGGCTCAAGGTCATGGTCCTGGGGCTTGGGGTGGCGGCCATTGGGTAGTCAGGGAGCCTAGGTGGGATGGGGTACAGCTGAGGGGGTGTGGCCGCTTAGCCCCGCCTCCCGCACGGGAGGTGAGGTGGGGGCGACCCGCCCTGACAGCCTGTCTCTCGCCAGGAGGTCAAGCTGCGGCCTATCAACCAGAACCAGCAGTGGATCTTCCTGGACCCTCTGGCTCCCGACACCCCGTATGAGCTCCAGGTGCACGTCAAGCCCGAGCAAGGCTCCAACACAACCTGGAGCCCCTGGAGCAAGCCCCTGCCCTTCAGGACGAGGCCCACAGGTAGAGGGAGGGTGCAGGCATGGCTCTGGGGAGAGGGTGGGGGGGGCGGCCGGGTGCCGTGCCCACCCCACTCCTGGCCACCTGCCACCTTTAGCTCCCATGCTGTGGCCCCGCAGGGTGGCAGTGCGGGGCTACTGTGCCTTCTCTGCAGATGGAACAGGGCCGTGGGGGCAGGGCCGTGACCTTGTCGGTCAGTGGGAGGTCAGGTAGACTTTTCACTTTCTCTACCCCGAGGCCTCAAGCTCCGGCCTCAGTTTCCTCATCCATAAAGTGGGTACCATGATACCCAGGACGGGCTGGGGTACCCGCACACAGCTGTGACCCTGTGGGGGGGTCAGAGGTCACCTGTGCCTCGCACAGGTCCAGGATGGGGGTGAGTGGGGACACCTGTCTAACCGCTGCGCCTGCTTCCCCTCGCCGGGCAGCCCCGGGGAAGGAGCGCCGGACCTACCTTTGGCTGTTCCACGTGGTGGGGGGGCTGAGCGGCGCCCTGTCCTTTGTCATCCTGGTCTACTTGCTGGCCAACTGCCACTACATCGGGCCCTGGTAAGCAGCTCCCCCATTCCTGCTCCGCTTTGACACGTGTGCCCCTGGGAGCCAGGTCCTGGCTGGACCCCCGCGCACAACACCTGCTGGCCCTGCCTCCCTGCCTGCCTGACCCCGGACCTTCCCTGGGACCCCGCCCCGAAGATGGGGAGTGGCGGGGGGAGCCCATGGAGACCCCGCTAGAGCTGGAGGACGCGGGTGTGAGTGGGTGTGCATGTGTGTGGCTGCGCACACCTGTGCCCGCTTGTGTGTGTGCAGGGGCGCCCGAAGCCCATGTGGGTCTGGGCATCCACAACGTGTTCCCCTATTCACTGAGCCCACTCAGGGCCAGGCACGCTGAGTGCTGGCAGCGTGGGGGCAAGGGGCGCCCCTTCTGGGCTCAGCCTGGCGGGGAGGACCGCGTGTCCACACCCGGGCAGGAGGAGGGTGTCAGGGCAGACAGCAGACAGGGCCTCGGCGGAGGGGTGGCTACGAGAAACATTCCTGAGGACGTGATCCTTCTAGCGAGATCTGAAGGAAGACCAGCCAGGCGGAGGGGATGGAAGTACCTTGCACACAGAGGGGGTGGCATGGACAGGGACCCGGGAAGGAGAAAGGAGAGAATGGGGAGCCAGGCGCGGCCGGAGGCCGGACAGGGGAAGGAAGCGCTGGCGCAGGGGCTCCCGGGGCACCGCCAGCTTCCTGGGGCTTTGGCACGTCCGGAGGCAGGTGCACAGGACTGCGGCAGCGCTCAAGTTAGCCAGCAGAGCGTGGGCCAGAGTTCAGCTCCCCGTCCCCTCCCTCCCCAGAGAAAAGCCCCAGCCCACGCGCCGCGCACGCCTGACCACCCCCGGCGGCCCTGACCGGAAGGGCCACTCTCGCCCGCCTCTCTCCGCGCTCTCCCCCTGCGTCGCTGGGTCCGGCATGAACAACAGTGTCACACGTGTGACTTGTGTCTGTCTCCACATGAAATGTCAGTTCCCGAGAGCAGGGCCTCCGCTGGGCTGCCTGTGTCCCCAGCGCCCAGGACGGCACCTTCCTGGAGTGACCGAGACTGAGCGCACAGTGGGAGAGTGAGGAGGGGCTCTGTGCCCGGCTGCAAGGCCGAGGGGTTCAGGGCAGGACTCCATAGCCCCTTCCCGTCTAACCCCTTTCCCTCCCCCCTCTCCCCTGTCCAGGCTGAAGAAGGTTCTGAAGTGCCACATCCCAGACCCGTCAGAGTACTTTGCTCAGCTCAGCTTGGAGTACGGAGGAGATTTCCAGGTGGGCATCTGCAGGGGCCTGGTGTGGAGGGCAGCGGGCCACAGGGTGGCAGTGCGTGGGGTGGGGGGTGCTCGAGGAGCCGGGTTTGCTCCCTGCAGAGGAGACAGAATACAAAGCGAGCGGGCTGGGCCCTCCCCGGCCTGGCACCTGTGTTTTAGGCTAAGTGGCACCTCCCGTCTGAGCCAGGCCTCTTGGGTTCTAATCCCAGCTCCTCTACTTCAGGCTGTGTGACCTTAGGCAAACTGTAGAACCTCTCTGTGTTCTGTTTCTTTGCCCATCAAGTGGAGAGGCAGGTAGTGTGGCCACGCGTATGGCCCCTCAGCGCCAGTCCGTCTGTGGACCATGGTCTCCCCTGCACCGGCTATGGGGACAGTGCTGGTTCCCAAACGGACCCATTTCCAGGGCCCACCTCAGAGCAGCTGCACCCTGAGCCTAGCCTGAAGTTGCCTCCCCTCCCCCAGCAGACGCCCACTTCAGGAAGGAAGCTTCAGGGGGGCATATGGTGGGGTGCCCCTCCCACCCCGCCCCCACCCCAGGCTCCCTAGATGGTGGAGAGTAGTCGGAGCAGCTTGGAGGCTGGAGGACACGTGGAGCCAGAGCTGTGAGGAGCTGGCTTGGGGTTCTTAGGGCTGATCAGGGCCCCGCTGGAATTTCTTGGAAGCCCCGGGACTAGGACAGCTCACGGTTGTGCTGCCGCTATGAGGGAGCCCGCGTCTGTAAAATCCCTCCTGCAGTCCAGAAGGTGGTGAGCGCCCCACCCGGAGGCATTCAAGCAAGACGTGGCTGGCTAGTCAGAAATGGGGGGGGGTTACAGGAGGTTTTGGGGTGAGAGCGGGGTCCTTCCTGGAAACCTGCGAACGACCCCATCTTCACCAGAGGTGACCCTAGATCTAGACGCCTGCCCAGACTTGGGGTGCGGAGGGGCATCCAAAGATGGGGGGCAGGGTGGAGCTGGCGCTGCCCAAAGAGGCCCCTCCTGCTCCGGGTGGGAAGCCCAGGGGGCAGGGCCTGGCACCTCCAGGACCTGGGGAGAGTGTGCACCAGCCCTCCTTGCATCCCCTCCCCCTGCTTTTTGAACAGAAGCCCACGTCCAGGAAGTGGTTGGCCACATATGCCTGAGGGGCAGAGGAGCCTGGCACACGCGTGCCAGCCGCAGGCCTGGCCTCCCCTTCTCCTGTCCGCAGGCTCAGCGCTGCTGCCTGGGCCTGGCCCTGCCCCCACCTCTTCTGGTGTCAGGCCCCATCAGCCTCGCTCTTCCTACCTTGCCAGCCTCAGTTTACCCAAGCTGCTCTCTTTGGGACTTTCTCCTGTGAGGCGTGTGCGTGTGTGGACATTCATGTGTGTGTGTGGGTGTGGGTGTGCACTGTGTGTGTGCGTGTGAAATCACGGTTCTGCCCCCAGCGCTCCGGAAGGGAGAAGCAGGACATGTCTCCGCTGGTCCATTCATTTATCTGAGACGCACTCATTGGGCCCCAGGCCCTTGTCCCCAGTCGGGCTGGGAGGGCTCTGAGGGCCGTTGGGGCTCTCAAATGCTCCACCCAAGTCCCCCACCCCACCCCCCTGGGGCCCTGCTAATGCTCTGGGGCCTGTGCTGGGATCCCACCTTCACTTTCCGACCTGACCGCTCCCTACTGGCCTGCAGCACAGCGCCCAGAAAGCGGAGGCCAAGTGTGGTGGACCCTGAGGCCCACAGAGGTGCAGTGAGCTGCCTGGGGTCACAAGGCTGGGGTGGGGGGCAGACCAGGGCAGGTTCTCAGTGCAGGGAGGGAGTGGGCACAGGGGAGGGGCATAAGCTTCCCACCAGGGTCTCTGCATGGCAGCAGGTGGGGAGCCGAGGTCCCCTCTGGAGCCGGCTCTGTGCCCTGGGCATGTGCAGAGTGAATGAGACAGGCCGGCAGGGCCCTTCCGCGTCGGCCTGGGGGGTGACTCGCACGCTGGGCCAGACACCAGGGCTCCCCGCTTCGCTGCGTACCTCGAGCAGCACCGTGCTCATAGCAGGTATACCCCACACTGCCGCACACAGAGCCGGCGCTGGTGGGGGCCAGGAAGGCCTGCCTGGGCACTGAGAAGCAAGTGCACTCCTGGGGCTGCGCCAGATGGTGGCCAAGGCCGTGCCCGGGCCAGGGGTGAGGGTGGTCAGGGAGGGCTTCCCAGAGGAGGCAGTGTTGCGTGCCTGCAGGAGAGGAGAAGGCAGCTTCCTGGCGTCCCACTCACGGCCCCCCCTCTTTCTCCTGGCAGAAGTGGCTCTCCTCGCCCTTCCCGTCCTCTTCCTTCCACGCCGGCGGCCTGGAGCCTGAGATCTCCCCGCTGGAAGTGCTGGACCGGGACACCAAGCCCATGCAGCTGCTCCGGCTGCAGCAGGACAAGGTGCCCTCCCCCTCGCCCAGTGGCCACTCGCTGACCAGCTGCTTCACCAACCAAGGCTACTTCTTCTTCCACCTCCCGGATGCTCTGGAGATCGAGGCCTGCCAGGTCTACTTCACCTACGACCCTTGCACAGAGGAGGCCGACGAGGGCGAGCCTGGGGCCCCCCAGGAGTGTCCCCTCCCGGCCCTGCCGAATGTGCCAGGGGAGGACGACGCCTACTGCACCTTCCCCCCTGGAGAAGACCTGCTACTCTTCTCCCCCAATCTCGCTGGTGGCCCAGCTCCCCTGAATACTGTACCAGTGGGCACTGGGGCTCCTGAAGAGAAGCTGACCCCCTCCCTGCAGGTAGGGGTTCCCAGAGACTGGGTCCCCCAGCCTTTTGGGCCTCCCAGCCCAGGAACCTCTGACCTGGTGGATTTTCAGTCACCTGTGGGGGACACAGAAGATGAGGTCCCTGCCCCTGATTCTGGGGAAAGGCCTGACTTCCCCTGGGCCAACCTTCCTGGGCAAGGTGGGGTCAGGGTCCCCACCTCCGGCCTGCCCATGAACACCGATGTCTATCTGTCCCTCCAAGAGCTTCAGGATCAAGACCCAGCTCACTCTGCGTAGAGAGATGGCCACGGGGGGAGGCAGGCGGCTGCCCACTGCTGTCCCAAGTGCAGGACAGTCTTCAGGCTTGTCTGCAGCTGAGACAATAGGCGTCTCCCCAGAGGATCTGACCCAACCCTGCACGCTCGAGCGGTTCAATTCCCACCCCAAATGCTGCTCCCTGGTCCACCCGCCCAAACCGGGAACTGCAGGGGAGGTGACACTGTGAATCCCTTGTCCCCTGTCAGTCTTGGAGACCCCCTGTTTTGTCTGAGAAGCCGGCGCCTTCTCCAGCACACAGCTACTCTTCAGGGATAGTTCTCAGGGTCTCCTTCCAAAAGAGGGGGTTCCGCTGCCCCTTGTTTAAACCTTGCGGTGACTCTTCACTGCCGTCACACCACTTCCTTGCCTGGCCCTCGCCCCTCCAGCATTGTGTTGAGACACTGGCTTCTGGAGCCTCCCAGGAGGCCTACTGACCACTTGGGGTCCCTTTGCATGGGCTGTTCCGTGCCTGGGGTGCACTTTCTTCTCAGCGGAGTGATGAGTTCCCCACCCTTCCAGTGTCAGTTCTGCTTCTCCTGGAGGGGTACATCTCCTTGAATATGCTGCAGCTTCGAGATTCAGCGCTGGAGGGGCCTTTTTTCAAGGTCACCAGGCAGCTGGCCAGGGGAGTCCATTTACATCCCCCTTGGGTCTCTCCTTGTGGACTCAGAATGCCTGGCGAGGCATCCTCCATGCTGTGCGGACACAAATGCCTCCCACAGTGGACACTGGCTGGATCTTTCCTATTCACAGATAATTCAGGTTGCTTCATGCAACGGGCACCCCCACCTCACTGGAGGCCTCTGGTGCCTTGAGTCTTCAAAGAGGAGACTCGCGAAGACCTGCGGGTACAGCGGGAAGCTCATTCCCAAGCGCGGCAGTCCAGACCCTGCCACACAGCTGCCCTCCTGCTCCTCAGTGCTTGCACCCCCGCTCCCTGCCCTCTGGAGCAGACACTGGCCACCGGCTCTCCCCAGCACCCACAGGCAGGGACCTCAGTCCAGCTAAGGGCTGGGAGCGCAGTTTCGTACTGCCGGTAGCTGATTGGCCACCTAGCGCAAGCCTCCAGTAGGCTGACCAGGAGCCTAGAAGGTGGCTTGGCACAGAAGCTCTGTCCAGTCAGGGGAGCGGGGCCTGAGCAGGCCGATCAAATTGTGTCTCAGTCCGGGGGCTTGTCCTAGGAGGACTGGGAGCCCTGGACATCGGTGTGCCTGCACCTGCTGCAGGGCTGTCGAGGGCTGTTAGCAGGGGCCGTGGCCTCAGCATAGAAACACCTGCCGGGTGGTGGCTGCTGGGCTTTAATTTAATGCAGGGTTTCCGCTTCCCTGACGTGTGCAGTAAGCTCTCCTGCCCGAGGTTGCCGGTGCCTTGGATCCTTCCCGCGAGTAGGTTGGTTATCAGAAGCGCCCGCTTCCGGCCCCCTGACTTCCGATGCTGTGTGTCCAGGTCACGCGGCTCCACCCCACCTGCGAGCTCACCGGCTCGCGTGTGTCCTGCGGCGAGCCGGGGAGTTTCTCTGCGAGTCAGTCTCCGTCGGAAGGGCTGCGGGAGGGACACGTTTCTCAAGCTCTGGTCACTTTGGTCACTTGCGTTACGTGTGTGTTTGTGTTTTGAACGATCTGTTTGTATCATTCTCTTGCAAACCGAATAATTTTTAAAATCATTTCACTTTTTTATTCCGATACTTTTATTTAAAGAGCAATCTTTTTGTTGCTTCTGAATATGAAAAACTGATACTTCGTTTAATTAAAGGTCATTGTGTAAAGACAATAAAACGAAGTGCTTTGATGCCTCCCCTGCGGAGGTCGACTCTGTCACTTTGTTCCCAGGGACATTAAGCAAAGCTGTGGAAGACTGTCGAGCCAGCCCTGAATGGGGCCATGCTCCTTGAGAAGAAGCCCACGGATTGTAAATAAAACAGGTTCTCACCAACAGGAGTCAGAATTTTCTTATTCTGTATTTAGCACCATCAGATATGACCTTATGGTGTTATGGGAAAGTCTCTCTCTCTCTCTTACACACACCCCCTCACACACACACACACACTCAGACACCCTCACACACACACACCCTCACACACACCCTCACACACACACACCCTCACACACACACACACACACCCTCACACACACACACACCCTCACACACACACACCCTCTCACACACACACCCTCACACACACCCTCACACACACACCCTCACACACACACACATACACACACACACTTTCTTCACCAGTGCCCTTGACTCTGAAACGTTGGACCAGATCCTGGGTGGCAATCTCTGGTATTCGTAAAGTTACAGCCAGCACAGCCAATGGTTTGCACACGCGTGGCAGACATGCCAACTGATGACAGTTGGTCTTGCAAAGCTTGGGGTGCAGCTTTAGATTCGGTAGGCAGGTCCCGAGTGATTTCCGAGTGGTCGCTTGTTGCCAGCTCTGGATCAGATAATCCCTCGGCTTATTTCCACAGTCGAGGCTCTTTATCCAGACTCCAGTTTTCCAGGGAGGAAAACTGGGCCTGTGATAACGGCTACCGGAAAGGTGAGAGGCCCCTGCGGGCAGGCACGGTCTGGAAACGCAGCTGTCACCACCATGCCCGATGACAGTCACCAGCTGGTAGCGAGCCAGTAAAGGGCTGCCTTATGCCGGGCAGAGGTGGACTGATGGGCCAGAAGCCATAGTGAGACACGCCCTGGGCGGATAGAGTTTGGCTCCTGGGAGACAGGGCAGGGAGGGCGCAGATGGCAGGGTGGAAGGCATGAAGCGGGTGCAGGCTGGCCTGGGTCAGGTTGCAGGAACGGGCAGCTCAGCAGCTGGCGACCTGGCAGCCTGGGGAACCGGAGAGGCTGGCGGGGGCAGCATGGAAAGCAAAGGGGGACAGCAGGCCAGTGGGGGTAAGAGAAAAGGGAGAAGGGGAAGGACTTCCAAGCCGTCAGGTTGCCAACTTCTTGAGCTGCGTTTGTCCTTTTCCCTCCGTATCTTCTCCGTATTTTTGTTCTCTCCAAGCAAGTCCTAATGGCTGCCAGAAAAGTCTGGTACAAGCAGTCCGTGACTGGGATGAGGGACCTGCCAGTGGCCTCCCCATTATTCACATCTGGACAACATCTGGTCAAGAAGCACAGTGACAGGTGGTAAGGACGCTAACAATCAGATCCCGACACTGCCAGGCACTTGGAAACACCCTGCCCCGCCCCCCCCACACACACACCATCACCTGAAGAGGACGCGGTGGCAGGTGTTCTGTTCACATTTGCAGATTAGGGTCCGGAGGGTGAAGACACCGGTGGACGGTTGGTAGAGCCAGCACCCGAGCTCAGGGCCCTTGGCGCTTCGTATCTGCAGGGTGGCCCCAGAGACAGCCCGGTCAAGTCAGCGAAATATAACAAAGGGGAAGAAACGAGAAATCCCACTCTACGCTTCCGGGCAAGCAGTTAAAAGCGCAGCCCACACCCCTCCCCGCCACCCGCCCGTGGATGCCTCTGAGTCTCTCCGGGGCAGTCTGACTCAGGGCCCCTAAACTGCCGGGGACTCCCTGCATTTTGGGGACAACAGCCCAAGGCCCTGCTGTTGATGGCCCATGACTCGAGGGACCTCAGGCGGGTCCCTTTCGCTCTCATGCCTCAGTTTCCCCATGTACGCGCTGGGCATTCAGATTGGATGACCTCTAAATGCTTTCCTGGCCCGGATAT
This sequence comes from Condylura cristata, assembly GCF_000260355.1. Taxonomy (NCBI): domain Eukaryota; kingdom Metazoa; phylum Chordata; class Mammalia; order Eulipotyphla; family Talpidae; genus Condylura; species Condylura cristata. The sequence continues at coordinate 5,027,026 of NW_004567105.1, forward strand.
TCTGAGGTTTCAGGCGTCACATGGGACGTGGCTTGTGGCTGGGGCTTCGTACACCTCCCTGCACCAGTGAAAGGCTGGGCTGGGCTGGGGCAGTGTGTGGGGGTGAAGGCAAGCACCACAGTTGACTCACTTGCTTAGCACCTGCTGGTCCCGAGTTTGAGGTAGGCCCACCACCCTAGCAATCTCCTTCCAGACTCCTCCACTTCCTGGGGACCACTCAGGCCTCACCACTTCAGGGAGCCCCCTGAGCCCTTCCAAGAGAGGTGGATTTCTTCCTGCCACTCCCACTCCCAAGCTACCTCTGTCACAGGCATCTGTAGTGCTGTGAGCCAAGCACTGTGAGCCAAGCACTGTGCTAGACTCGGCACAAAGGAGCGAGACTAATAAACGCCAAGTCCAGCCATCAGAGCCATGTTGGCACAAAGCTTCACAGTGCCAGGTGAGGAGATCTGGAGTCTCCGAGCTTGAAGGAGAGTAGAGTGTGTGGGGAATTAACAAGGGGGCTCAGCCAGGGCTCAGCGGGCTTTGGAAGTAGGTGGGAGATAGTCTTGCAAGAGAGAGGAATTGGTTTTGTGGATGAGCAGCTGCTGCTTACACATTGGGGCTTTATCCATGGGCAGTGAGGGGGGTGGCTGTGGGGCCCCGGAAACGTCCTCCCTCCTGCAGAGAGTGGGGGCTTCGCCCGGGCTCTGTTCTAACAAGCGCGGATGTGAAGTCACTTCACCTTCTGAACAATGCCGTGAGCAGCGTGGGGGTCAGCCCACCCATTTCTCAGATGACAAGGTGAAGGCACAGGGTGACTGTCCCGACGCAGCGCTGAGGCAAGAGACAGAGCAAGGATTTGAACCCGGGGGGTCCTGGTCACCACCAAGCTCTGACTGCTCTGAAAAGGCGTGCTCGCCTGGCGCCTCAAAGGCCTCCCTGGCAGGAAAGGGGTGACCAGACTCCATGTGTGGTGTCCAGAGGGGGACAGGAGGCCTCGGGAGGGGGCCACGCCCCGGCTACGCAGCGAGTTTGGCACCCTGGGTTCACCCCACACCGCTGCTGCCCACCATCTCTTTCCCAGGGTGCGGGGAGCGGGCCGGAGCGGGGGTTGGGCTGCCGATTAGACTGGAGCTCAGTGGTGACCTGGGCCTGCCCCTGGGGCAGCCTTGGGGCATCCCCGCGGCTGCTTGCTCAGAGATATTTTCCGCTGCCACTGACAGGCGAGAGTGTTCCCATCACAGCGCTGGGGAGGGTGACGCAGGGCTGTGGGAAAGCAGGGCAGGAAGTGCTGAGTGGAGAGGCAGAGTGGGGGAGTGGGCACCCCGTCTTGTTCCAGGAAGCCAGCACGCAGAGGGAGGGAGGAGCCGGGCACACCAGCCCCTTCTCTGCCCTGTGCCCCTCCAGGCCGCCAGGGCCAGCCGGGAGGCCTGGGGCTGCCACCAGGGAGTGCAGAGCTGTGGAGCAGAGGGAGCCCACAGCCACACGTCCCTGATCCTCCCTTCCTCCCTGCGAGGAAGAAAGCCAGCAGGAGCCCCAGAGAGGGCTCTCAGGGCTCCTTTAACGGGGTGGGAGGTGGGCACCTTGTGGGGACTGTGAGGGCACTGCTGCAGCCAGAGTGGGGCACAGCTGGTCAGGACCGGCTCTGGGGGAGGGAGGGAGAGCCTGAGGCGGCCCCTTGCCCCTGCCATGCTGGAGCGGGTCGTGTGCCCTGACCGGGGCCCCTCCGAGCTGCGGGTGTGGTGGCTGAACTGCTGGGCAGCCTGGGTTAAACTCTGGATTTACCACCTGCCGCTGGGCCTTGCAAATGCTAATACTTCTCTGTGCCAGTTTTCTACCTGTAAAAGAGGACCGGCCAGGACTGCTGAGGGGTAAAGTGAACGATTGTTGAATGTTCGGGAAGAACAGGGGAGGGTGGTGTGGGCTGTGGGGGCAGGCTGGCTCCCCTGCTGCCCCGGGGACACTGACTAGACCCACTGTGGGCTGGGCTGGGCTGGGGAGGTGGGCCCCAGGGGACCCCTGTGTAAGGTACACCCCTCCGTGGAGTGGCCAGACTCCCCGGGGGTGAAACTGGGACCATGGGCTTCCCCGAGCTGACACAAAGGCAAAAGGAAAGCTAAGGGTTCTCTGCTGGCCCCTCGAGACCAATCCAGCTGTCCTTTAGGGCCTCAGTTTCTTCTTCTGTAAAATGGGGAGAAGGGTGCTGTTTTACCTAAAAACCTGAGCTAGTCTGTTCTGTGGCATCTGCAGGGAGGTTTGTGTCTCCCCTGAAAGGGACCACAGGAAAAAGGCTCCTTATCCAGGGGCCCTTAGAGGGCAAGACCAGAACCCCAAACTGAACTGTGCAGGGGGCAGAACTCTGACAGCACAATATTTTGAGGTGAGAAAGAAAAATGTATATAATCAGAATTCTGGGTGCCCGGCCTTCCTTGTACCTTTACGCAGGTGCACTTGAATGGCCGTGACACTGCCCAGTGCTCCCATTCTCGAGTGTTTTCCTTGGACAGAGCCCTGGGAAGAGCCCACAGGGCTGGGAACCGGGGACCAGGGTTCCTGTCCCAACGCTGCTGCAGCTGGGCCATGGATCCTTGGGGGTCCCCCAAACGCTGCCGGGGCTTGTCTACTCACCTGCCCTGGGGCCCACGTGCAGGGTTCCTCTTCCATTTCCCCTCCGTGGCTGGACGGTGCACCTCTCCCCCTCAAACCCTGACTGGACGCTGCCCCCCTGACGTCCCCACCGGGCAAGCAGCGAGGGCCAGCCCAGGGGCATCAGCAGAGGCCAGAGAGCTGGACATGGCGCCGGGCGGAGGGTGAGGGGTCCAGGAGTGGGAGTGTCAGGGAGGGAGGGACACAGGCCTGGAGGGGGTGGCGAGGACTCAGGCTTGGCGCCCTGGAGGCTGGGAAGACAGGTTTGTGTGGTGAATCAGCTAGGGCTGGGGAGGCCTAGCTGATTCACGGGGCCTCCTTTCCCACTCCAGGCTGCTCGGGCGCCTTAAACCAGACGCTAGCCTGGATCTGAGGCTCCCGCGCTGGTGGTGCCCAAGGGGCACCGGACGTGGCTGCCCACTGAGCAGGCCCAGCAGGCCAGGACGCACCTGCGTCAAGACACACCTGCGTCACCCGGGGGTGATGGGAAGCTCTGGGGGCTGAACGTGCCGGGGGCCAGGAGCGTCACCCGGCGCGGGCTGTTCTGACAGACGGGCGCACTGAGGGCTGACTGTCTTGGTTTCACTCACTATAAAACAGCCGGCTAAAGACAAGTCCGACGGTTTCTTCAGGGAGTCAGGTCTGCCGTTCTCTCAGATCACCGGCGACCTGTAAAATAAAATGCTGAGAGAGTCGACCCCCGTCTCCTTTTGGGGGTGGCAGGCATCAGGTCCTGGTCCCTTCTCGTAGCAAATACATGACCGTGAATCCGCCGGGGCCTCCTTTTCCACGTGTGGAGACTAGACGTGGCCCTCCCAACACGGTTCTGTGGAAAGCAGGATCACAGCAGAGCGGGGCACGGGGCTGCGGTCAGGGGGGGTCCGCCACCCTGGGCGAGCCTCGCTCGGCACAGCCCTGCCTGGAGACGAGGCCCTGGGCCCCCAGCCCCAACTGCTCCCCACACTGGGCCAGTCGGGCCCACTTTGCCTTTCTGCCCTGGACGGCAGCACCACCAGCCCATTCCGCGGGCAAGGCTGGTGGCCGGGGACCCGATGTCTGTGTCCCGGCCCCAAGCAGCAACGGACTGGCCCAGGTCCTCTGACCGCCAGCCCCTGCCGGGCCTTGTCACTGACCCTGCGAGGCCGCCCCTCCCCATCCTGCTGGTCAAGCATGCTGTGCCCCCCTCAAGCTTCTATGGCCAGGCTTGAGGTAGCTTCTCTGGAGACCAAGGGGGCTGAGGGCCAGGACACAGTGTCAGGGAGCCAGGAGGTCTTTGTCCTCTATTTGCATGTGAATGTGTCAGGCCTCCTGTTACCCTGTTGACAGGGGGGACAGACTATCTGCCCCCCCCCCAGAGTTCTTGGGGAGTTGGCTTTCCGCCCGCCCTTACAAGGCCCTGCCCCTGGGGCTGTCTGTGGCAGATCGATGGCTGGGTGGCCACAGGTACAGAGGACAGTGATTGAGCAAGACCTGCCTTTCAGACTGTCAGCACCTGGCTGCCTAGGCGGGGGCCTGGGGTGTTTTGCCTTCCCCAGGAGCAGGGGGGAGGCCTGGGGGGAGGGGCAGAGAGGAGGTTGGAGGGAGCTGGGCCTGGGTCCCAGGGTGTGTGGGCAGGGGGTAGAAACAGGAGGTGGGGGAAGGGTGGTCCCCAACCGGAAACCCTGAGCAACCCCTCCCACCTGCCCCAGCCGAGGAAGTGCGTGCTGGACCTGGGGTCCCTGGGCACCACGCCCACCACAACGGACACAACTTGCAGACACGAAGGCCCTCCTGCCCACACTCGTCTGGGCACACACACACCTGCAGCGGACCCTCAAAGGACACGTGCGAGAGCACGCTGGCCTGCCCGTGACACCCGGGGGAGCTCTGTGGCAGGGACACGCAGCCCACCTTTCTCCTTTCACCTGCGCTTCGGTGCACATCACAGCACGTGGCAAACACCCCTCACACCCCCTCACACGCCACGGACACCCGACCTTCCTGACGTCCCATGCACGCTCACACGAACACACACCGGGCACTCCACACCCAGGTGCGCGGCCCACGAGCCCTCACAGTGGCAGGCGTGTGAGGCCTCACTGGCACCGAGGCCCATCGACTGCTCTCAGCCAGGAAAGCCTGCCGTCAGCGCCCCGGCCAGATGGCCCAGCTGGGGACCCCGGCCAGACCCCGTCCCGTGACTCTGCTCAACCCCACTCCTGCAACAGCCTCGTTCAAGTAGTTGCATCCAAAAATGCAGAATCCCACAGGCGAAATGAGTCTCATGGCCTCCTCCCGTGGGGGCCACACTGCCCGGCCCCGCCACCTGCCCGGCAAGCGTGGCAAGCCCGCCTGCTCTTTGCAGAGCATCTTGGAAACCTGGTTTATGCCTCCCCTGCAGGGCCCATCCCAGTGAGAGGCTGCATTGCAGGTGCTTGAGAGTCACGAGTGGCGAGTGGCCACCAAGATGGACTGCACAGCTTTCCAGAGCAGGTCACAATGAAGACAACTTCCAGTTAGACAGAAAATGGCATCAAGCCCCCCACCCCCACCCCCACCACGCACCCCTGGGTCCCCAGAGCCCTCGGCCAACTTCCTTTCCTCTTGTCCTGGCAGCTGCCCTGGGCTCACTGTCCAGGTAAGAAGACCCGTGCCAGCCCCCACCTCGGCACAGCCCTCCGTGGCCCCTACCTCATTCTTTGGGGGCTGTCACCAGGCAGGGGTGTCACCAGGCAACGGCCTCGGGGGAGAGCTCAGATCTCCGCACCTGCCTGCCAGCCTCCGTGCCCGCGGGGCGGGGCCGGGCGGGGCGGGGCTGGGCAGGCCCCGCTGTCTCCCGCCTCCTGCCTGTTTACCTGCGCACAGTCACAGTGCCATCCCAAACGGGGCAAGAGGCCCATGGAGCCTGGGGCCACAGGCTGCAGGGGACAAGGGCCAGACACCCTGCTCATGGCTCCGGGCCATTGATCCAGCCCAGACTGGCTAGGTGGGGGTGGAGAGACCTTGACCTGGACAAACAGAGGCTCTGAGGCCTGCTTGCAGGCCCGGCACCCACCTGCCACTCCCAGAGGTAAGCGGGGGGCTTCAGGACGGGGCACCAGGTCTATGAATGACCCACTGTAGTCCACCCTGAGAGCTGGGCCTGGCTTTTGGAGGTTCTGAGACCAGGGCTGCCGGGCCTCACCGGCCAGAGTGACAGCGGAGCTGAAGGTGAGGGGTCCGCTGAGCTGGGGTTGGGACAAGGGGTGCACATGGCCCGGAGTGTGGACGAGCCCAGGGCAGCAGGTGGCTTTAGGTTCGGGATGCCAGGAGGCCTGGAGTCAGGTGGGGCTGGTGGACTCTGGGGCAGGGTCAGCGCAGGGCAGAGGCCAGCTGCCAGCAGACCACTGACTGTACCTGGCAGAGCTGGACATGCTGCCCCCCCGCCCCCGCCCCACCTCCAGCTCCCCCACCTCGGGCTCTGTGATGTGGGGGCCAGGCCGGAGCCCCGCCTGTGGTGAGCGGGCCCTTCCTTCCAGCCCAGCATTGCGGGCAGCTGGCCGTGTGAGCGTGTGAGCGCGTGGGTGCAGCGTGAGTCTGCACCTGTGAGCTCGTGCACCGCAGGCAGGTGTGTGCTGCTGTATCTCCGTCTGTGTGTGTCTCCGAGTGTCTCCCTCCCATGGGGGAGGGACGTCCACCCGCTCTCCCCACTCCGACAGTCGGGCTGTGGCGGGGTCCCGCGCTCTCACTGCGGGCGCTGGGTCAGCCGCGGCACTGGACGCTTGCGCTGCCCTCTGCTGGCCCCGTGGCCTCGGGGAGACCACCTCAGCAGTCCGTGCCGCCGTGCCCGGCACAGACCAGAGAGCCATCACCCAGGCAAGAGGCACAGCTCGGCCGGCGGGGGAGGCGCTGCGGGCCGGGCCCGGCTTGGGGCGGGCAGACTGGCATCCTCTAGTGGCGGGTGCAGCTCCCAGCCAGGGCAGAGGCAGAGGGCTTCTGAGCTTCTCCCCAGTGGAGCCTCCAGAAGTGCCAGACAGACAAGGGAGCGCTGAGGAAAGTCCTGGAAGCTTCCGCTGGAGCAGAGACCCGAAGGAGGTAAAGGCGTGTGCCATGAAGCCAGCTAAAGGAAGAGCACTCCTGGGGGACAGCCAGGGCCAAGGCCCGAAGCGGGGGCTTGACAGACTGACGGTCCAGCCGGCGCTGGGCGCTGCAGCAGGGCGTCCTGCTGAGGGCCCTGGGCTCTGCTCCTCGGTCAGTGAGCCAGGCTCGCGCTGCGGCCCACCCCCACCGGGCGGCACTGCACCGGCTGGGCTGGCGGAGGGCGATGACCGCCACTGGTCAGGACTTAGAGTGGGCGGTGGGGACGGGCAGAGCCGAGGAGGGGCTGGTGCCGGGGCGTCTGGATGTGGAGCTTTCCGTGACTGGACCCTGGAAACAAGGGGCAGCTGGATCACAGGGCAGGCCTGGCGGGGGGAGCTAGAGACCCCACCACCGCCGTCGCCATGTTCTGCTGGGCTATCGGCCCGAGAGGGCGGGGACGGGGCCTGGTGTCCACCACCGTGCTCCCGGGTCTCACCCTGTGGCGTCCTGGGTCTCAGCACCTCTGGCTCCCCACGGAGCACAGCACCCGAGTCAGAGGAGCACCCGAGACGGGCACCTGCACCCAGGGCCCGAGGCCGCCGGCGGCTCCCAGCTTCAGCCGGTCCCGCTCCCGGAGGCAGGCGAGAGGGAGGGCCCAGGAGTCGAGACCGGACGCTGGGCTTCCGTTCATTCGTTCACGGGGCACTTTCTCGGGGCAGACCGGACGGAGCTCCTGGGAGCCCGAGGTGAACAGGCCCAGAGAGACACTTCTCCTGCGGGATGAGCAGCAAGTGACGAAGGGCTGTCCAGCAATGAGGTGGCTCATCTCTCCGGGCCAGGGACCCACTGCCCCGCGGGCACCTCAGGGCCTCCTTGGCCCGGCCACCCAAGGCGCGGCTCGTGGTCCCTGGGGTGACGTGCGTGGCCAGGAGTGGGGCCAGCAGCCTGCCGCGGGGGGCCTTGGGTGCCGCACCAGGGTGACTGGTGGGGGTGGGCAGGCTCTCTTTGGTGGCAGCGTGAGGGACCAGCTGGACGAACCAGGAGTGGGAGGCGGACCTGCAGCCCAGCAGCACGGGCAGGGCCAGGCCAGGCCAGCCCGGTTCTCACACAGTGGGGTCTCTGACAGCAGCCCCTGAGGGTGCCAAGGGCGTTTATGAGGGGGGCAGGGGCAGCAGAAGGCCCAGCCTGGGGGAGCACGGGGGTGCGGCCTGGCAGACCTCTCTGTTCCGCGAGTGCCCTGGGCCTTCTCTGCGCCTGTGTCCTGGGGCTGGGGCGAGAGGCGGTAGAGCCCAGCGGCCAGGGTGTTGCTCTGGAGAAAACCTCTGGGCGTTGCAGCCTGACGCGGTTGCTAACCCGCGGTCTGACCCGGACCAAGCTGCTCTCCCTCTCTGCCTCAACTTACTCGTCTGTAAAACAGGGCTCATAGAGAACCTGCCCACAGGGCCTGTGCGTTGCCCGCAGAGAGTGTACAAATGTCAACTGCTGTCACCACTGTGCCCCCGAGTCCCAACAGCTCATGAGTCATCCCGAAATAGCTCCTTGGTGACCCAGACTCAAGAGTAAAACAGGAGTGTGGCCCCCCTGGGGCTGAGAGAGCTCAGGCACCGCCCCGGGCTGGCTCTCTGCAGGGGCTGGTGGGGGTGGGGGGCGGCCAGGCGTGCTGTGGACACTTCAGGCGCGCCCAGGCCTGCCCACCCATCAGGGATATTTATGCTTCTTGCCTCGACGGGGAAGCAAGCCAAGAGGAGTGAGGGGCAGGGAGCAGCGGAGAGGGAAGGAGGTGTGGGCAGTTCAGGCCTCAAGAGGAGCTCGTGAGGAAACCCGCTCTGTGGCCAGAAATACCGCACACACCTGTACACACACACGTGCACACAGCTGGGGCAGATTAGAAAGTGTGGCAGCAGCAAAAGCGGCCTAACTTCTAGTGGCCTGCTGGGACGCTTGTCCTGCTGGTGGTGGGCGGGGAGGGGTCTTCCCCGTGGCCCTACGTCACCTTAGAAGTTTGCCGGGGGCGGAGGGCCAGGTGAGCATACTGGGACACGCTCTGCAGACCTGGGGCACGAGGGGGTGGCGGTCCTTATTATTCCCGATTTATTACCTGACAGCTCCCGGGGGCAGGCAGCCAGGGTGGACACGGGGAGCAGAGAGGCTGCACCTGGCCGGACCCTCTCTTCCCTGCTGGCCTTGGCCTGGCTCAGCCTCCCCGGGCTTGGCTCGTCTCCCGGGCGAGTCACTTGGGGACGATGGAGTCAGGACCCCGGGCTGGGCTGGTCTGTTTCCTCCTCTGTCCAGTGGGTACGCAAACTGTCGGGGAGAGCACGCGGAAGTGTCCACAGAGAGGGGCCTGAGGGAGAACCCCGGGGGCCGTGGGCCCCACTCTGGGGCAGGCAAGGGTGGGCTGAAGTGATGCCTGTCAGCTGAGCAGACGCTAAATGAATGTTAGTTTTGCCTCCTCTCTCCACCCAGAGGAGCTATGGAGGAGGTGGGGGGACAAGAGGGACAGCCAGGTCCTTGGTCCAACACCGCTCTGCTGGTGGGCATGTCTGGGGCTCGGGCTGAGGGAACTGGTAGTATCACCAGTGCAGGGAGCCCCACCCTCCGACTAGAAGGATCGCCGAGAAGCCCGCTCAGAAACTGCACCCCATGTCCTCCAGCGCCATCTGTGGGTGTAGCCTCGGGTTTGGGGGCCAGGGTGGGTCAACCCAGAGGCCTGCGTGGCGCTCTGACCGCAGCGAGGCAGCCCGGGACCGACGCCCCCGAGGGAGCTGCAGGGGGGCTTGCTCCCCTCCTCTCGGGCGGCCAGCAGCGCCCGCTTTCAGTCCCTGCTCCTGGGGCTCTCGTCCCCCACGGGCCGCGTGCTATCCAGCTCTCCTGTGGCAGTGGCTCCCAGCAAGGGCTTCCGCACAGAGGCCAGGCTGTGCCTAACTCCCTGTTCCGTTCCCCACCAGGATGCCCACCGCCGAGGCCTCCCAGGTGGCAGGCGGGCAGGGTGACGGAGGTGACAGCGAGGACACGGAGCCAGAGGGCGCGCTCAAGGCGCCCGTGGGCCCCAGGAGGAAGGCCCGGGACTGCCTCCGCCTGGCGCCCCTGTGGCTGGCCCTGGTCGCACTGGCCGCCGTGGGAGTCCTGCTCTGGTATTTCCTAGGTAACCTCGTGGGCTCACCCGGGAGATTTGGGGGGGCAGTGGGGGCACAGGACTCCAGGTCTGACCATGGCGCCTAGCAACTCAGCTGGGCCATGGCTTCCTCTCTGGGCCTCCCCGTCCTGTGAGATGGGGCTGCCTGTGCACCCCAGGCCAAGTGGACATGCCTTGCTGGAGACAGACGCCCAGCTGCCCCCAAAGGGAGTGGACCGCTCTCCCAGCGCCTCGTTCTTGGGAACTGACAAGCTGAAGGAGTGTAAACAATGCCTCCCCTTGCCAGCAGCCCCCCTGGGTTGCCCCGGGGCGCAGAGCCAGCTGGCTCTGCTGGAAGAGGCCCAGTGGCACAACTGGAGCTGATTCCAATTAGCGCTTCTGCTCACTTGAGCCCTACCCGGGCGCTCTTCGAGGGTGGGGACCACAGCTCTACCAGCTCTGGGTCTCCAGGGCCCAGCAGGATGGAGGAAGAGGGGGGGGCGGTCCTCAGGCAGGGCGGGGTTCAGGCACAACATCGACTTCTACACTGTAGTGGCAGAAGTCCACACAGGTGAGGAGGCGAGTGGGGGACCCTGTCGTGTCCAGAGCGAGCAGAGCCGGGCCTCTGCCAGGGCCTCAGCTGGGGACCTCCTGCCCGGTGGCACAGCCTCCATCAGTCCCGGGGCCCAGCAGCAACTGGCTTCCGTCACTCACTCCCGCACCCATGCAATCACTCATTTGTCCTGTCCATGCCCCTGAGCGCCTGCATTTTGCCTGTAAAATGGATGGGCCGTGGCCTCCCTTCGGCTCTGGGCCATGGGAGTAACGGGTAAGCCAGACGAGGCGGCCCGTGAAAGGCCCCCTGGACACTGGAAGGCTCCTTCCTTCATCTGGTAATAAATTCACCCTGGTGCCAGGCTCTGCCCTTCCGTAACTCACGGCTGTGCCAAGGCAGAGCAGGCTGAGGCCAGGGAGCGCAGCTGGGATGACTCTCCTTAGCCAGGTGATCAGAGGCTTCCCATGCAGCCCTCGGCCCATGGCAGCGCTCCCCAGTTCTAGCTCAGCGGGGAGGGGTGCCCTTCAGAGCAACCACGGGGAGACCCAGCCCTGGCGCAGGGGTAGGGTGCGGCGTGGGCCAGCCCTGGGCTGGCACTGTTGGCTGCTCAGAGCCGGGGCCTGTCGCCGACAGGCTCGCCCCGACTCACGGAGGACCGTCCTTCCGCTGCTACAAGCCGAGCAGCGTGGCAGGGAATGGAAGCTGTGTGCATTTCACCACCGGCAGGAAGCCAGCGCCCCAAATAGCGCGGGGCTACTGAGGCCTCCTTGGGCTGCAGGATAATTAATCTTCAGGGTAAACGGTGGAGCAGCAGGTCCAAGGCCTGGAGCCTGACCTCCAATTGTCTTTCTTTGCAGACAGTCTAATTCCTCCTGATTAGCAACTGCAGTGAGCCGCCCCCTTGGGGGTGGGCGCTCTGTGGGCTGGGCACCTGGGGGGGGGTGCTCCCCAGCCTCAGCCATGGGGAGCCAACGCCTGGCCCCAGCAGGGATTAGGGTAGAGGAGGCGCTTGGGCGATTCCTCCACCAGGCCCGGCGTGCTCCAGGCCGGGCGAGGAGCTGAGGTCTGGCCCAAGCGCGGAGGCAAGAGGCTTCCCCCCGGAGGAGAGGGCAGGGCTGGCGGCCCTGGGCCATGGGTGCTGGGCCCTTAGTGCTGCCCAGCTGTGATTCCCGGGCCCTGCTTTCTTCTCAACTCTTCCACTTGGGCCCCTGCCACAGCTTCCTTTGCCTTCAAGAGAAAATGGAACCCCTGAGAAGGGGAATTCCCTGGGTGCCGGCTACCATACCCCACTATACCCTTGTGCTCTGCCCTCCTGGGGAGCCAGCCCCATGCCAGCTGTTCCCTCTCCAGATCGCCGCCTTCTGCTCAGGGGGGCTCAGGGCCCTGCTCTCTCCCCGAGAGGCCCCTCAGCTGCAGCCTCCTCTCTGCGCCCGCTCCCGCCCCTCCTCGGCAGGGAGGTCTTTTCGAAAAGCCAATGGAATCACGTCGCCTCCGTGGCCTGGCTCCCATCTCACCCAGACCCCCATCACTTTGCTCTTCCTCAAACATCCACACAGTTCCTGCCTCAGGACCTTCGCACCTGCTGTCCTGCCGGCGGGGCACTAACAGGTCCAACTGCTTATTGCCTGTCCTCTTTGCCACACTCCAACATTGTTTTCTGTCCCCTGTTATGCTGGAACAATATCCCCAAGAGCTCTGGGCTAGTCCCTACACATTGTAAATGTTCACTAGCACTTGCTGGGTGAGTGAATAAATGAGTGAGTAGGAATATGAGCTCAGGTTGCTGCATCTCTGTGGTCATGTCAATCAAAATATTCCTTGCAATGGAACTATGATGACAGCACCCCAAATTTTTTTTTTAAAGATGTATTTATTGGGCCCTCCCTGGTGGCGCAGCGGGTTAAAGCACAGCACTGAGAATCTAAAGCCGCTTCCGCATGAGTTCGATCCCCACCTGCCCCGGAGGTGACCACATGCAGACCTCTCCTGACCCGCCCGCTGCTCCTCTCAGCAGTGTACTTCCTCGATCTGCCTGTTCTGCTCCCCACTCTGTCTCTGGTGAAGCCTCCCGCTGCCCCTGAACCTCTGGCCTGTACCCCAGTTCTGTATGCACAAATAAATAAATCTTTTTTTTTTTAAAGATTTATTTATTTATTAGCTTCTCAGTGCAGTGCTTTAACCTACTGTGCCACCAGGGAGGACCGACAGCACCCCAAATTTTAAGCAAAATCTGCCCTTGTTGTTCCTCCCCTGTCTGCTGCAGCTTTTTCACCCTGGTCTTACCATGTCTACCCCAGGGCCTTGGCACATGCTACTCTTCTCTTCCAAAGCTACTTCCTTTCCTCCCCTCTTCTCAACCCTCTTGCTTTGGCTAGAGGGTCACCTGGCCCAGGCCCGGCCTCTCTGTACTGTCCCTCGGTGACTACCCGTCAGCTGGGGCCTCATGGTGTGGCCACAGGAGGGCACCTGCCTCAGCTCCAGCCAGCTTCCCTGGGACACGTCTGTCGGCACCGCAGAGTGGGTGCCAGGAACTTGACTTTCTAGGCCCAGTGGGCACCCTGGCCCTCCTGTCACCCTTGTGTCAGGCTGGTCACTGTGTCGGCCTGGGGCACCACCATCTGTGGGCCTCTCTCCTCAGCCCCTTGGGGCTGGTGGGTCAAGAATCAACTTTAGATGACGCTGATGGCAAGGACCAGGACGAGGGAAGCTCCAGATGTTGGGGACTGGACTGAGCGCTCGGGGCAGCAGGGAAGGCTTGGGGGAGCCGCCCCAGTGTCTCCCCTGGTCGACCCCGCTGGTCTCCTCCTGTGCAGGGTACAAGGCAGAGGGGACGGTCAGCCAGGTGTACTCGGGCAGCCTGCGCGTGCTCAACCGCCACTTCTCCCCGGACCTCGCCCGCCGGGAGTCCAGTGCCTTCCGCAGTGAAACCGCCAAAGCCCAGAAGATGGTAGGGAGGGGCGCGGGGTGGAGGGAGGGGCGC
>NW_004567105.1:5040442-5051455 GCF_000260355.1 Condylura cristata
TGGGGGGGGGGCGACCTGCTCATCAGCCCGTGTGGACACTGAGAGGCCAGAGCCTGTCCGCACATGCTGGAAGGGGCCCTGACGGAGGGTGCTGGGGGAGCTGGCGGACTCTGGGGTCCCGTGCCCTTGGATTAAACCCTAATTGTGCCCACTGTAGGGTGCAGGGGTGCAGCGAGGGCCCCACCCGCAAGCCCTGCCTCCAGGTCCACGGCTTTTACTCAGTATGTGGGGTGCTCTCTTGCTGCCAGCACTTTCCACTCTCAGGCCACTGGACCACGCCTGACCACGCCGTCCAGCAGTCGTCCCCAAGAGATGATGTGCGTGGACGCGCACCCCAGCTCCCTCTGGCCTTGGGGGTGCCCCAAGTCTCCCAGGGCTCTCCTGGCGGACTGTACCTCAGTTGCCCACACGGATGCTCCTTCACAGCCCCTTTGGCCGGTGCTCCCCTCAGTCACCCCAATAACCCCCTGGCTTCCTGTGCCTGACTCAGACCCGCCCCTGGGGACCAAGCCGAGTCTCTCTGTCTGCCTCATCAGGGGTGACAGCAGAGCCAGATGGTGGGGGAGGAGTGGCTGGGGGCTGCTGTGGGGACAGGCAGGCCTGCCAGGGGTCCACCCCAGTGTGTGCAGAGCGCGGTCAGGGGCGCAGACCAGCTGGCTGAGCCGTGACCGGGGGTGGAGGGGGCTGGGAGCCAGCGGGACTCCAGGGCTGAAGAGTGACTTGTGGGGGTAGAGAGGTCGCTTGTGGCCTGGGGGCGACAGCTGGGGATGGGGAGGCAGAGGGGTGTGACTTCGGACAGGGCCAGCCTGTCCGCCCCGCGGCCCAGGGGGCTCGAGGGCATGCCAGGCTGGGGGGGCTTGCAGAGACAGCGGGGCTGCGTACCCCAGCGGTCACCAGGGGCTATTGTTCCCCTCTTTCAGCTCAAGGAGCTCATTGCCAGCACCCGCCTGGGCACTTACTACAACTCCAGCTCGGTCTACTCCTTCGGGTGAGCTACCTTGCCCCTCCCAGCCCGCTCCAGAACCTCACACTCGAGACGCGGCTAGGGGGCACCGTCAACTTCTGCTACAGTGCCCTCACTTTTGTTAATGGGGAAACCGAGGCACGGAGCGGCCACGTGGCTCGCCGCGACCTCCCTCACCGAGCCGGTCTCTGCGCCTGGAGGGTGGGCACCGCGCCGTGGACGGGCGCCGTGGACGGGCGCCGGGTACCCAGCGAGCCCAGGTGGGGGCCAGCCGTCCACTCAGCCTGGGCTGCGGCAAATAACCAGGCCTCTTGCCTCAGCTCACCTGCAAAATGGGGCGATGGGAGCACCTTCCCCGGAGCCAGGCAGGAGGCCCTCCGCGCAGAGACGGGGTAGTTAGGGCCCAATTCGTAGGCCCCCCGCGTCTGCTTTCTCCGGCGGGGCAGGGGGCCGGGCGGAAGTGGGGGGCCACCCTCCCCAGCCCCTGTTTCCTCCTCCTGCCGCAGGGAGGGGCCGCTCACCTGCTTCTTCTGGTTCATCCTCCAAATCCCTGAGCACCGCCGGCCGATGCTGAGCCCCGAGGTGGTGCGGGCAGTGCTGGTGGAAGAGCTCCTGTCTGCGGTCAACAGCTCAGACCCTGCTCCCTACAGGGCTGAGTATGAGGTGGACCCCGAGGGCCTGGTGATCCTGGGTCAGTACGGAAGGGTGGCCGCCAGGGCTGGGGTGCTGTCAGGGTGGGCTGGGGTGCCCGGGGGCCGGGACCGAGGGCGCCCGGGCAGGGAGGGTCCAGACTCCGTCTCAGACAGGTCGCTCCGATGGTCTCCTCGCTTTTTATTTTCGTCTTATTTCATTTTACGTATTTATTTTTGTCTTCATTTGTTTGTTCGTTTCCTTTTAACAGAAGCCAGCGTGAAAGAGATAGTTGCCCTGAACGCCACCCTGGGTACGCCCTTTTGCTTTCCTCTCCACTTTCTGTTTGAGTTGGTGTTTTTCTTGACCTGGCGAGAGGCGGGGTGGGCAAGCGGCGTCCACGACGGGCCCATCTGGAGCTCCCGGGGTGGCCGGGAGGACTCGGGGGGCTGTGGGGGAGCGATTGTGCGTCTGTGGCAGGTGTGCGTGTCTTCACCGGGCGCGTGTGACCTGTGTGGGCTGGGTGTGAGTAGCAAGTGTAGCTGCAGCTGAACATGACACTGTTTTCCACTTCGGATTCATTCTGCCTGGGAGCCCCCTGTCCACTGACGGCACAAAGCAATCTAATTCCAGGGGTAGTGGTCTCTTGGTCTAAAACTTGCTCTCTGGGAGATACCATGGCCAGGTGGTTCGAGACATTCCCTCCGCCGGTTCCTTCCGGCTCTCAGCCTGCCAGGCTGACCTGCCCTCTCGCCATAGAGTCTGGGACCTAATCAATAGTCAATAGTTAATCAGTGTTATTATTCCTGAGGGCCCTGGGGGCCCCTGGGCTGTCTAGTCCATGGGGTGCCCACAGCAGGCCACCTCTAGCCGCCCCCCGATTTTGTAACCACGAGTCAAGAATGGCGTTTCTAGATGATTGAAACAAATCACATGACAGTTTTCCTCATGTTCCAGAAGTACCCGAACAAGCCTTGAGCACCTCCTCCAGGCCAGGCCTCCCTCCGCTGGGCAGCAGACATGCCCCACACTGGCCTCACGGGGGCCGGGAGCCCCACCACAGAGACTCCTAACCAGCACCTCCCCACACCCGGCGCCAAGCGGGAGGCCCTGGGCAGGGACAGAGGGACTGGCTCTGCCTCGGACGCCAGGGGCCGAGGCCCAGAGCACGGGAGGGGATTCGTGTCAGGGAGAAAGGCGCGGCTTGGGGTGGGGTCCTGGGAGCTTCACGGAGGGGGTGCGGGCTCAGGCAGGGGCAGGCTCTAGTCTGCCAGGCCAGGCAGGGAGGGAAAGGTGTCCCGCTCCCCCACCCCAGAAGAACAGCCAGAGCAAAGGCCAGGTGAGGGCCCCAGGACATCCTCCCCAACCAGCCCCCGCTGCGCGATCTGACACCCAGTAGAACACAGGTGGGCGCCCAACACGCCATCGAGCAGGGGTGTAGGTGGTGCTTCCTTCTGGCCTCGCGTACAAAGCTCGTGGGGAGTGACCGACACATCTGTGTGACGGAGGAGGTGTGGGGGTGGAGGGGTGACAGTCCCGGACTTTCTCCCCAGCCCCCCCGCCCCCCCACCTGAGAACATTGATTACCTTTACTGACACCTACATGTGTGCTACTGCTTGCTGAGCCCCCGAATCAGCGCCCCCAACCTGTGACCGGTGCTCAGGTCCGACAGCCGAGCCCGCAGAGGCTGGGTGGAGCTGCGGGCGCCCAGGCCTGCCCGCCCTGTGAGGGGTGCTGACAGCGGCTTCTCTTGTCCCGGGCTTTCGGGGTCCACAGTCCTGCAGGCAGCAGCCCCAGATCAGGCCCTTTTCTCGTTGCTCCCTTGTCACTGGGGCTCCGCCAGCACCCCTAGGGCACCCTCCCTTGACTCCTAAATCCCAAAACTTTTCCTCGCCCTTCTCCGCTGGCCGCGAGGCTTCCTGCCCGCCCCGGCGGCTGGGCCTGGCCGCGTCCCAGCCCTCCTGCCCTTTCGTGGCTCCCCGTGGCTGGGAGGAGCCTCCCCCACCCACGGGTGTGATCCTTCTGCCTTGGAGTACCCCCCTCCCTGGTGCCCAGTGTCTCACTGTGACCCCCAAACCTCCCTGACCCACCGTGCCGGGTGGGTCGCCCTCACCTCCCGAGCCCCTCCCACGTCCCTGGCCAGCGGCCACTGTCCTCGAGTCCCCGGGCAGCCACCGGCTCGTGGTGTTACGGACCGAGTGACTGGCCCATGGGTGGATGCGTGAGTGAGGACACGGAAGCTCCGGGCGCAGCAAAGCAGGACGGGGCCCCGCTGTGCCTGCCGCTCCTGCTCGCTCCCCCGCCCCGGGCCGGCGACCTGGCTCGCTGGTCTCTCCTGGCTAACGCCGCTGGGGCCCTCCCCCCTCCAGGCTGCTACCGCTACAGCTCCGTGGGCCGGGGCCAGGTCCTCCAGCTGAAGGGGCCCGACCAGCTGGCCTCCAGCTGCCTATGGCACCTGCAGGGCCCCGAGGACCTCATGCTCAAGCTCCGGCTCGAGTGGACGCGGCCCGACTGCCGGGACCGGCTGGCCATGTACGACGCGGCCGGGCCCCTGGAGAGGAGGCTCATCACCTCGTGAGTGCCGGGTGTCTGGGGAGAGGCTGGTCCCGTCACCGCCAGCGCTCCGAGACCGGGCTTGGCTGGCCCCGGGCCGGTCCTGGGGGGACAGCTGACCCCCAGGGACGCAGGGAGAGGAGACTGCACGTGGCTGCAGACTGGGGGCGTCCCCTGTCCCCTCCCTCGGGTCCCCCACTGGGTGCAGGCTGGTGGGCTTCCTTGGGCTCCATCAGCTTCCAGGCAACAGGGGGTAGAACCTGGGTGCTCAGACCAGGGGTGGCCCTTAAAGGCGGGGGTCCTCCCCGCCCCTCCTGAATCCCACCCCGCCCTGGGAGGCACCCCATGCTCCCCGTGTCCCCTGCCACCAGGGGACTGTGACCTCAGTTTGGAAAGTGTGTGGGCTGGGTTCCTGGGAAGACGAACAGCCCGATACCATCTGATTTCTAGACTGACGAGGGTGAGATGCTCGCGGGCTTTCCCCTGGGGCTTCTCTGCGTGTCCCCTCCCAGCACCACCTGCTTTTGGGTGGTGCCAACTCAGCACTGCTCCAGTTGGTTGTAGCTGCACCCCAGTGCAGCCCAGACTGGAGACCTCCCACTTGCACCCCAAAGCCAGGAGTGGGGGGTCTAAGATAGAGCAGAGAGACCATGGTCCACCTTTCGAGTCTGGTCTCTGTGCCCACATCCTGTTGCCTGGGCGACACTTGAGTTACCACCAGACCTGCTGCTAAGTGAATAAAAGGAAAGAAAACCCTCAATGTTGAAAACTGAACCCCCCTAAAGGTGGCCCCGGTCTCCCTTAGCCCTCATGTCTGCTCTGCCATTTCTGGGGAGGTGAGCCGGAGGCCCGAGGAGGCCGTGTGGGCTGTTGGGAGCAAGACCGTGAGGACAACCCCACAGGTGTCCACAGGAGGATGGGGGTGCTGGGAGGCAGCCCTGGGCCGGACTCCAGAGCCAAGAAACGCCGCATCCAGGACCCTCCCGGAGAAGCCCTTGGGTCTATTCACCCCACTCTGCGGGCTCAGGGGCGCCTCATCCGGCGGGGGCGGCCATGCTTGGTCTCCCACATCACTTGCAGGAGGCTGCGGCCCTGCTGCCAGATGCTGGGGTCCCCGCGGGGCGGGGGCGCAGGGCTGTAGCTGGCACTGGTCTGTCGATGAAGGGCTCCAGAGGGCTCCAGCTGGCTCCCTGGGCCAGAGCGCGTCAGACACCTGCCCACGGGCACCGCAGGCCGGCGTCCAGACCCTGAGGGTGGCCCGGGGCCCTCCCCACCCTGCCCCCCGCCTCGCTCTGCCCGCAGGGTCTACGGCTGCAGTCGCCAGGAGCCGGTGGTGGAGGTGCTGGCGTCGGGCGCCATCATGGCGGTGGTGTGGAAGAAGGGCCTGCACAGCTACTACGACCCCTTCCTGCTCTCCGTACAGCCCGTGGCCTTCCAGGGTGAGGCGCCTGGGCCCCGGGCAGGGGCGGCCGGGGAGGCAGAGCCCGTGCTGGCCTGGACACGCCCGGCCCGCCCTGGCTCTGGTGGGGCTGGGCTGGGGAGAGGGAAGGTTCTGGAAGCTCCTCCCGCCCTCCCATCCGGACCCCTCCCTTCCTTCCTCCACTCTCACTCCATCCCCCCTTCTCCTCCTTCACCCTTGCCCCACCCCCCCACTTACATCTCCCCTCAATTCTCACTCTCTCCTTGGGTCTCTCTCCTGCTTTCTTTCTCCCCATCGGGATCTGGGGCTCTGCATCCCCCCGCCCGCCCTATGCTCCCACCCCCTCCTCTCTGCCCGATGGGTGGCTGATCCTGGGGGGAGGACCCCACTGGAGCCCAGTCTCCCTGAGGGCTCTAGGGTGCTCAGCCGGGCACTCCTGCCCCCGCTGCACTGACCCTTCCCCACCCCCATCCACCTCCCACTCCCCTATCTCCCTCCTGCACCCCTTCTCAGGGAGACTACACCCCACCTTTCCCGTTGTTCTTGAGTCTGGATCAGCCCGCCTCTGGGCACGCAAAGCAAACCTTGCAGTTTGAGAGCTGTGGGAGGGTGGGGGGTTGGGGGTGCGCCTGCTTCTCCCCTGCCCCTCCCCCTCCCACTTCGGGTCCCCCCTCCTGGCCTCAGCCTGGGGCTCCAGCTGCCCTTCCAGGGCGCCTGAGGCTGGTGGGCCCAGCTGGCTGCGCCCCTGAGGCTCAGTGACAGCCTGCGGAGGGGATGAGGGACACTGTGCCCTGCCCGCCCCAGGCTTCCCTTCTCAGAGCCTCGCCTTTGAAAAGGGGGACACCGTTCCTTCCCCAACCCCTGTGGCCCCCAGTTCTCTGCAGTTTTGAGAACAACCAGTGACAGACACACCGCACCTCACTGGCGCCACGTGAGGGATGGGTGCCCATGAACCCCAACAGCTGCTCCGGGTCGCTGCCGTGTGCTGGGGAGAAAGCTAAGGCCAAGGTCACAGAGTCCCACTCAGTCCCGTGACTGGCAGTGGGGTGGTGGGTGACAGCTACCCCCCTCCCCCGGTGACACTGGCAGGGAGGTGCACCGGACGAGGTCGGGGCCCCTGGGTAATGGCCGTTCTCCGGGACAGCCTGCGAGGTGAACCTGACCTTGGAGGGCCGGCTGGAGCCGCAGGGCGTCCTCAGCACACCGCACTTCCCCAGCTACTACCCGCCTGCCACACACTGCTCCTGGCACCTGACGGTGAGCCCCACTCCCCTCCTGCCCTCCTGCTGTGCCCAGAGCACCCCCCGGGGCCTTGGGGTGCCCGGCCGGGAGGGGAGGGCTGTCCTGCCTTGGCTGAAGCGCCCACAGGCTGAGCCCAGGGTGCGAATCCTCCGTACTGGGGGGGTGGTGAGTGTGGCCAAGGGCTGGCCTGTTTGTTGATTGACTGACAGACCTCAGCCAGCGGTGCAGTGTTGCAAGCCTCCTCCAGTGCTGTGCCGGGAGGCGGGCCCCAGCCCCCTGTGCCCCGAAAGCCTCCTGGTAACGGACGCCTGCCCCCAGGTCCCTTCCCTGGACTACGGCCTGGCCCTCTGGTTTGACGCATACGCACTGCGGCGGCAGAAGTATGACCTGCCCTGCGCCCAGGGCCAGTGGACCATCCAGAACAGGAGGTACGCGCCCCTCTGAACCCCGTCCTCCTGCTGGCACCCCCAGGTCCCAGGCCTCAGGGGGAAGCACAGGAAAGGAGCAGCTGCAGGGCGGGGCAGGCCTGCTGTCCGCCCTGGGCCTGTGGCCTGTGTCCCCATCTGCCTGGGGGCCTCACACGTGCGTCTTCAGACGTGCTCCTTGCGGTTTCGTGTCCATGGGTACCGTCACCCCGCAGATGGCCCTGAGCCCTTAAGTGAGATCCTGTGGGAGCCGCAGGACTCCGCAGGGCTGAGGCGCCCTTTCCCACAACCCCCGAGGGCCGCGGCGCCTGCCCTCCCCAGCTCCCAGCTGGTGGCCAAGGCCAGCGGCTTCCGGCGGGAAAGCCGCACACCCCGGGCCACACCTGCTTCACCCCAAGCTTCTGGGGGTACGTGACAGCCAGCAGCCTCACCCCCACGCCCCGGAGCCCTTCCCCTGCACCTGCCCTTGGGGACAGGCTTCCCAGGAGCGGAGTCTGGGGTGGTGGGTGCCTTGGCAGGCGGGTGAGAGCGCTGGAACCGCGGGCCCCTGGGAGCACAGGGCGCTGGGTAGGCAGCAAGGTGGGGGACAGAAAAGCCTTTCTCCCTGTGGGGGACCAGGACTTTCCAGGGAGGGGTGTCTCCCAGGCAGAGCCTCCGCACCTGGCACCCAGAGGATGCTGACAGAGGGCAGGCAGGGCGGCAGGGGGCGGCTTGCAGAGAGAGGAGGGCCGGCCTTGTGTGGTCTTGCCAGTCACGGCCTGGGTCACTGGGGTGGGCCTGCGTCTGGCAGGCTGGCTGGCCTCTGCCCTTCCCAAGCCCGGGATTCTGGGGTTCCCATGCACAAGATTCTAGACTTCTTGGTTGCACAGATTCCAATACACTGGAGTTGGAAGGTGCTTGGATTCTGGGGTTCATATCCACACACCCCAGCTCCTGCACTTGGTCCATCGGTTGAGCCGTAGCCAAAGGGGGGCAGGGTGACGACGCTCCTGGACGTGCGTCCTCCCCAGCTCTGGCTGTCTGCCAGGGAGCCCGACTGGAAGGGAAGAGACTTGCGGGGGGCGTGACCCGTGTCATTTGGCCCGTGTCATTTGGGGTGACATCCGGGCTGGCTATTCAGGCAGTAGCAGGCATCTTGCCCTGCCAGGCCCGGGGTGGCATTTCTGGAGGAATCTGCCTTGCTCTCTGGTGGATCCCCTCAGGGCTCCCTGGGGCCCTCGCTGCCCTCCTGGAGCCTGCCCAGGTGTGTTTGGGGGGGCTCTTGCCCCAGCATCAGGACAGCACAGATCTGCCTGAGTGTGGCCTACGAGTCACAGTTCTTGGGGTGATAGTGATGCAGTCTCCTCTGTCCACCCTGAGCTGAACCTGGTACCTCAGAGAGGCGCTGGGAGGCGTGGCCCCTGCTTGAACACCTGGACTCACCCCACCTCGCTGGCTCTGCCCTTGGCTGGGACAGGGTCCTGGCACAGGTGCTGGGCGGCTCCCAGCTGGGCGTCAGCTCACTGACCCGGCAGCCTGTGATGTCAATGGCATCGCAGTTCTGTTTCCCGGGGGGGAGTCAAGGCTTAGATTAAGGGGTGCAGGGCCATAGTCAGGGCCACTCCATGCTGCCGCCAGCGGTGGTCAGGCAGCGCCCTTCCTACGCTCCCCAAGCAGGCTTCTTCTTCCCCGACACAGCTGGGAGCGGTCACTAGGTTTGGGTGCTGGACGCCGGCTGGGCCTTCTTGAGCTTCAGACGGGGCCACCAATGGGCAGGGGCTGGCCGCAAAGGGTCATCACTGCCAGGGTGGCGTTTCAGACAGTGACAGGCTCTGACAGGGCCGGGGGTGGGGGCTCCCCAGAGTCACGAAGCACAGTCACTACTCAGAAGTGAGCTGGACAGTCCATGGAGCCCACCCCTCACACCCTGAGGCACAGAGCGGACTCTTGGCCTTGATTTTGCCTTGAAGTGGTAGAAGGAACTCGAGGGTGCCGCGGGCAAGGTGTTGGGGGTGATGCTTGGTGGGCTGGGGGCTTCCAGCCCTCTCCTTCCTCACGCCAAGCCTCCCCCTCATGGGGCTTGAAAGGAGCCCCTGGGAGTCTGGTCATCTGTCTTCGGCATGTGAAACAAGGGGGTTGGGCCAGCCCAGGGGCCCATTGAAAGCTGGCCCCCAGTAAGTGTCTATTCCCAGTGCAGCGTCATTCCAAAGTGGCTGGAGCAAAGAGCTCAAGCAGGGAAGCAGAGCAAGCCGCGTCCCAAGCCGGGCTCTTCCTGTCCTCCTCAGCAAGGACCTGCCTCTCCCGTCCTCGGGGCTCAGGGGCTCAGGCGCATCCTCGGGGTAACTCATCTGAGAAATGGGCAAGAGGCAGACGCCAGCCCCCAACCTGGGCCCTGGGGCAACTGCATGGAGTAAGACAGGGCACACCTGCCCCTCCGGGGCACCCCTGGGAGCTACGACCTGGCTCTCACCTGCACAGGGAGGACCAGGCGCCTGTCCTGCCTCGCAGACCGCTGAGGAGCCGAGGTGCAGAGGGGAAGTCTCTCCCAGTCACCCACATTGTAACTGGGGAGGTCAGGCTGTCTCGGGGTTCTGAGGCAGGGCTGCATGTCACATGCCGTGCGTGCCAGGGCCCGGGCCAGGCTGACCAGCTCCAGCCTCCGAGGCTTCCTTGAGGGTCCAGGGTGCCTGGTGGCTCACCACCAAGCCCGGGGCCCCTGCGTCTGGCTGGGGAAGGGAAGGCGGGGTGCATCTCCAGCGGGGTTCAGGACAGGTCATTTCCTCTCTGATAACGATCGTCTTATGCAGATGCTGGGAAATTCTTTGAATGAGCATTTGTTGGAAAATCTAGATGTGTGGGTGGCAAAGACAAGACGTGAGAAGGCTGAGGAAGAGTGTCAGTTCCCAGCAGGGGAGGGCGGAGACCAGGTCTTGGGCCCAGCACACGCTGGTGGGAGCCGCAGGGGGCGGTTGGGCCAGGGGCGGGGCCCTCGGGTGCCAGCGCCCAGAGGGGAAGGCAGCTCCCTCCACCCCCCGGGCCTCGTTGGCATCAGACCTGACTCCTGAGAACAGCCGGTTGCTCCCGGTTCCCTGCTCAGCTCTCCTGGTGCCTACCTGACCGGGCCACGGCCTCGTGCCCTTTGAGTGCCCTGTGGCAGCGCCGGGACTTGGCTTTGTAAGATCCGGCCACCAGCTGCTCCATTTCACAGAACCCACTCTGGCTTCCCCCTTTCCGAGAACCTGCCTCCTGCCAGCTTCCTCTCCTGTGACGTCACTCTTCTGGGGCTCTTCCCCCCCGACCATCTCCGCCCCGCTCGGCCCTGAGCCTTCCCGGAGCTCCCGGCCCGGCCTGGTCAAGGGGCAGCCAGCCCTTCCGCTCTCAGTCCCCGGGTGGCCGGTGCTCCTGCAGCCAGGAGACCCCTGGGTGCCGCGAGCCCCAGAGCCGGTGCTACGCGGCGGCCTGCAGAGGGCACAGCTCAGCCGCTGCCCTAGATAAGCTCGCGGCTTGGCAACGCCAGCCGCCCCTTCCACAGACGTCATTTCTCGTTTCCCTGCAAGCATCCGCAAGCAAGAGGGCAGTCCTGTCACCTCACAGGCGTGACAAGTCAGCTCGCTGCGGTTGAGCCTATGCCCAGGGAGCTCGGCTGGTTCATGCGAAAAAGGTCAGAGCTGACCTTAAACTCAGCTCTGCAGCCCTAGGTCCAGGGTCCAGCTTGACAGACGCACAGACCGCCCTTGCTCGGTGTACACCTCCTTTCCACTTAACTGGACCTCAGGAAAGGGAACGCATACAGGCAGCC
>NW_004567105.1:5051612-5055447 GCF_000260355.1 Condylura cristata
CACCCACCCACCAGCAGGGCAGGATCCCGACATGCCAGGCTGAGCTATGGCTGATACTGAAATTCTCTGGGTTTCCAGAAAACCCCTGTGTGCCGTCCTGATGACCCCTGGCCATCACTTGCGGTGACCACTCGGCCTTCAAGTTCTTCTAGATGGAAGCATACACTCCCCACCAACACCCCCTATAACTCCAGTCTCTCCACATCTCCCTGAGACCACCTGGGGACAGTGTCCATCCCTGAGCTGGGGGGAGGTCCAGTGTGTTCGACTGCTTCCCCCTGCCCAGCACTTCCCAGCCTTAAGTCCTTGTCTGTTTCCCAGGAAGTTCTCTGGGGATAGTAACCCGTGGTGACACAGACTCGTCCACTTTCACAACAAACACAACCACCCTTGTTTACTTTTTGAAAGGACGGAAGAGCAGGTTTGCGCCAGGGCGCCCCCTGGTGGTGACCCGTTCCAGCCGGGTCCCCAGGTGACTTGAGCAAATTGGATGAAAGTTCTCAAAAATTTCCATCCTAGCGTTCCTGACACCATTTGAAATGATCATACACCCTAGGAATGCAGGCTACAGATTCTATGGTTTATGTTTTCAGTGTTAGAGGTGAAAACTGAGAACGTTTTAAAAATCAACTCACTCAAAATCATAATCAACCCATTACATTTTAACATAAATAACATATTTTATGAAAAATTAACATTTGGTGAGAAAAGTCTCATCGCCTTCCATTTTCGCCACTTTCCTAAATGGCAGGAATAGCAGCCGGTGCTCCCCATTCCAAACATCACGGTCTCTGGAAAATTCCGGGATCCTCTCAAAAAGCAAAGATGTCTGTGCATTGTGATGCCAAGTTATTTGTCCTGTGGACCCTCCCGGGTTCTCTGGACACATTTTGAAAACCGCTTCTTGGTCTGAGAGTGACAGTGTGGCCGGAGAGTACAGGGAGGCTCCAGGCGAGACCAGGGGGGCGGGTGACTGCCCGGCTCGGCCCTGGCGCCCGAGTTTCGGGGTGAGTCGGCAGGACAGGTGGGTTCTCCAGAGAGACTGGGCTCCCACGTGGCTCTTTTCCTTATGGGCCTCATCTGTAAAACAGGGTGAGAATCATCCCCCCCTCGGGGTGGAGTGGCTGCAAGAACCCTGAAATTCCTGACCAAGGAGGTCTGTGATGCTGCTGCTGAGGCCGGGAGGGACCCCCAGTTTTGGGTTAAGACAACCCAAAAATGCTTCCTCAGGTGTTCACGGGTTACTTGCTGGTTACGCGGTTGACTTGTTAGTGCACTGTGCGTTCTGGAAGTTCTCGGGAAGCCCCTGCCCCTGGGATGGGTGACCTGCTCTGTGGACCCTCCCCCAATGCGTCCCCCCACTCCCGCCCCCCCAGCTTCCTCCCACCTTCTCTCGACACCTCTACCTCTGTGGGAGTCTTACCACCACTTTTCTGGCTGCCTCCCCCATCTCTGTGCCCTGTGGGGTGCTCCCTTTCTGGGGGGCAGTCCTGAGAGCTGAAGGAGCCAACCCCTCTGTCCTGTGAGGCATCTTCTCTGGGGCAGTGGCCACTCTCCAGCAGGAGGGTCAGGGCTGAACGGGGAGGGAGTTGTGTGTCATCCAGTCCCAGCCAAGGGGAGCGACTTCTGTCCACACATTACAGACCAGTGGAGGACTTCAGCCTAGGACACAGTGAAGCGGCTGGTCAGCGCTCAGGCCCCTTGTTTCACAGGGAGGGACAGAGTCAGGGGCAGGGCGGGAACTCTGAGGGTTCCGGGGTGGCCGGGACTGGCATCTAGACGTTGGTCTCATCCTACAGCCAGTGTGGAGCCATGGAAGGTTTGGGGCGGACAAGTGACGTAGCCAGGCTGCTCTCTAGAAGATGGCCGTGGGGGTGAGCGGTCACCCAAGGGAGCAGTCAGGACAGAGGAGGTGGGGGCGGGCGTGCGCCTCCCCTGCCCCCTCAGACCGGCTTTCCCTCCGAGGCCCGCCCACGTGGCCCTGAGCCTCTCTGGTCTCCCAGGCTGTGCGGCCTGCGCACGCTGCAGCCCTACGCCGAGAGGATCCCTGTGGTGGCCTCCGCCGGCATCACCATCAACTTCACCTCCCAGACCTTCCTCACCGGGCCGGGCGTGCAGGTGCACTACAGCCTGTACAACCAGTCGGACCGTGAGTATGGGGGCCCCCCACTCCCGGCGCCCCCCTTCGCCCCGCCTCTGCCATCCCTGGGAGCTGGATACTGCAGAGAGTGTGTGTGCTCCCCGGGCAGACACACCTCTGTCCGTCCACTGTGTGCTGTGGGCACCGCCGTGGACGTGTGCTGGACTGGGCACGCAGAGGCGGGTGCAGAGGGCGTGCGCGCGCGCGCAGGTGCGCGTCTTCGAGTGCAGAGGACGTGCGCGCGCGCAGGGGCTCATCCGCGTGCCCGACGCCGCTGTCCCCGCAGCCTGCCCGGGAGAGTTCCTCTGCTCCGTGAACGGACTCTGCGTGCCCGCCTGCGACGGGGTCAAGGACTGCCCCAACGGCCTGGACGAACGGAACTGCGGTGAGCTGCCCGCCCACCCGCCCCATGCTCCCCAGCAGCTTCCCAGTCGGGCCCCCACCTGTGGGTCAGTTACTGTGTCCAGGGCCCGGCAAGATGGAGTGCAGAGTGGGGTGAGACCTCTGCGGGGCAGTGCCCTCGGGACTGGCCCGGGTCGCCTGACCCCAGCCCAGGGCACGTCCCGCCAGGCCATCACCCACCCGGCATCCCAGAGGGATGGAGAGAATGAGGCAGGGCCAGGATCAGGCGGCGGCCACGCAAGGCAGCTGGCCTGGTCCTTTCTCCTGGCCAGAGAGAAAAACCTTTATCTCCCTCCTTTGAGTGGGTCCGCACCCCTCCACCGCAGGGGTTCAGGCTGGAGCTTCCGGTCTTTACGGACATTGTACTCACACCGCCCAGTCCTGGAAGAAGGGGCGCAGTGTCCTGAACCCCAGCCTGGGCTCTCCAGAATAATCCCCCCTGCACCAGGGGTTCTGGGCCCCAGAGTCACCATTCGGGCCGCCCCCTCCAGGGGGAACAGCCTCCGGACACCGTCCTGCTCCCGTTTCAGCAACGGTGTGGGGCGAGAGGCGGGCAGAGAGAGGGCTGCGCCGCCGTGCGCCGAGGCTCGGGCCTGGGGCGGTGCCCACACTCGGAGCCCGTGAGCCCCAGGTCCGGGCTCAGCCAGGACAGGTAGCTTGGACCAGCCATTGGCCAGTTCCCCCCGGGGGCGGGGTCCCCGTGAACACGCAAACGTGAGGAAGCCGAGGAAGTCGCGAGGCGGCCGCGGGCAGCGTCGCCAAGCCCAGCTGCCCGGTCTCCTGCCACCGCCCTTGTCCCCAAGTGTGCAGAGCCATGTTCCAGTGCCAAGAGGACAGCACGTGCATCTCCCTGGCCAGAGTCTGTGACCGGCAGCCCGACTGTCTCAACGGGAGTGACGAAGAGAACTGCCAGGAAGGTGCGCAGGTGTGGGGGCCCCAGGGCGCCAAAGAGGGGTCTCAGCCAGAGTCCAGCCTCTGCATGCTTCTTCAGCAAAGGTTTCTTCCCTCTCGCCCAAACACCCACAACTCACCTGTATGTCCATTTGTCCACCCATCCACCCACCCATTCATCCACCCACCACCCATCCATCCACCCACCCACACATCCATCTGTCCACCCATTCATCCACCCACCCACCCAACCACCCATCCATCCATCCATCCATCCATCCACCCACCCACACATCCATCCGTCCACCCATTCATCCACCCACCCACCCATCCATCCATCCATCCATCCACCCACCCACCCATCCATCCATCCATCCATCCATCCATCCATCTATCCATCCA
>NW_004567105.1:5055794-5057354 GCF_000260355.1 Condylura cristata
ACCCACCCAGCATCTGCAGAGCACTTGGAGGTAGGCAAGGCAGTGAGAACCTGGGAGCAGAGGCACCATGGCCCCTGCACTCAGAGGTCATCTGTGAGTAGGCAGACATGCTGGGTGACTCTCTGCCCCAAAGCCTTTGTGACATGACTTCTGCTAGTGGGGGAGCCTGGCTGGGTGGTGGAGATCAGGCAGGGAAAATGTCCCAGAGGAAGCAGTATCTGAGCTGGGCCTTGGAGGGTCAGGTCTGAGTAGGAGACCAGTCAAGAGCCGAGTGTGGCAGCTAGGTGGGGCCAGGCCGGGGGCATTACTTGCCGGGGGAGGCCTTCGTCTGGCAGGACAGGCGCTGCCCTGCCTTGGAGTCTGGCACAGCTTTGTCATCAGGGTCCACACCTGGTCAGGAGCCCGGGAGTGACAGCCTTGTTCCTGACAGCTGGGGGCAGAGTGGGGAGGGCTGAGGCCCCTCGGGGGACTTCAGTGTGATGGGAGCCTCCTGGCTTCTGGGCTCCACCTTCCCTGGTCTTGTCTTAGGGGATCCCTCAGGCATAGGGACCCACCCCTGTGCCCTGTCCCCCGCGCCTTCACCCAGGGGTGCCCTGTGGGACCTTCACCTTCCGCTGTGAGGACCGCAGCTGCGTCAAGAAGCCCAACCCGCAGTGCGACGGGCGGCCTGACTGCAGGGACGGCTCGGACGAGCAGGGCTGTGGTGAGCCTGCCTGGACGCGGCTGGCCGGGCGCTGGGAGGAGGCCCCTCCTGCCGGCTGTCGGGAGTCAGGAGGGAGACGGGGAGGCCCACAGGGCAGCTGGAGGGAGCCCCGCTTCTGTCTGCATGTCCCCGCCGCCGTCCTGAGCTCTACTGGCCTCTGGCCGCCGGCCCCTCCCTCCCCCCCTTTTCTCCCCCCACCTTCTGCTCTGAGTTTCTGCTGTTGGTGTGCCTGTTTCTCACTGGCCTTTCTCCGGCATCACCCCTTCTTACCCTGCACTCTCCACCCCCAGACTGTGGCCTCCAGGGCCCCTTGGGCCGCATCGTGGGTGGGGCCGTGTCCTCAGAGGGAGAGTGGCCCTGGCAGGCCAGCCTCCAAGTTCGGGGTCGCCACATCTGTGGGGGAGCCCTCATCGCTGACCGCTGGGTGATCACAGCTGCCCACTGCTTCCAAGAGGACAGGTAAGGCAGGGCAGGGGGCCCAGGCCAGAGGAGGTGGGGGAGGGAGGTGGGAGGGAGGTACAGGGGTCTGAGTCCTGGGCAGACTGGCGGGGGGGGGGGGGGGAGGGTTCAGGGAGACCCTGAATCCGGCTTTTCTGGTCCTCGGATAGGGGCCGAGCGCCACCATGAGCCAGCTCTGGGCCGAGACCGGGCTCAGCCTCCCTGTGCTTGATTTTTGCTGTCTTGCCTTCAGCTGTGGCAGTGATTCATTCGCTCGCTCACTCATTTGTCCACCCAGTAATATTCGCTGTGCTTGGATAGATCCAGGGCTGTGCTAGACAGTGGGTCAGGCCCCACAGGCAGCCCCAGGGGCCAGAGGCCACGCCCCCTCAGGCGTCCTGCCTGCCTGGGAGTGGGGC
>NW_004567105.1:5057769-5062782 GCF_000260355.1 Condylura cristata
GCCTGGGAGTGGGGCCTGAGGCCACGCCCCCTCAGGCGTCCTGCCAGCCTGGGAGTGGGGCCTGAGCGCAGTCTCCAGGCCGGCAACCCCCCAGCGCCACAGCCCCTGCCCCATCCTCATCTAGGCGGACAGGTCAGCCCCTCCCCACTCAGCCGGACTGCCCCTGCCCCAGGCCCCGCCCCAGCGTGGGGTCCCTCCCGGCTCTGCCCTCCCCACACCTCTGGCCTTGACCCTGGGCCTCCACCATCCGCAGCCCAAGACCTGGAGCCACCAAAGCAAGCCCCGCACATCCCAACTAAGGTGGCAGGTCCCCTGGTCGGCGCTGCCCGTCCACTCTGGTGACCCTGCAGCTTCCTCTGGCCATAGCCCGAAGCCCAGGTGCTCGGGGCGGATCCGTGCCCCTGCTCTCTCACTCCAGCCCCGGCTGGATGCTGAGCTGGCACCGGGGCTCTTGGCACCGCACCCCGCTGAGTCCTCCACACTCCCCTCCTGGTGGGACCCCCTCCCAGGGGTCCAGCCAGCCCAGACACGACCGTGGACAAGGCGCACGGGTGTGCAGGGCCGAGTGTGTCACCGCCTGGCCTTAGGGGCCATCTGGATTGAGAGAGACCAATTCCCGACTCATCGGTGGGTTGCTGAGGCCTGGAGAGGCACCCACAGGGCGGCTGGGCCCAGCACACACTCCAGAGTCGACACTGGACACTGTGCCACTCGCCAGCCACTGGCCCGGAGGGGTGGGCAGGGCGGGCGCCCGGCGGGGAGCCGGCGGGGCCGTTGACCCCCCTAGGGAGGCGCCTCGCTGAGCCCGGCACCCTCCCGCCCCCAGCACAGCCTCCCCCGCGCTGTGGACCGTGTTCCTGGGCAAGGTGTGGCAGCGCTCCCGCTGGCCGGGGGAGGTGTCCTTCAAGGTGAGCCGCCTGCTGCTGCACCCGTACCACGAGGAGGACAGTCACGACTACGACGTGGCCCTGCTGCAGCTCGACCACCCGGTGGTGCGCTCGGCCGCGGTGCGTCCCGTGTGCCTGCCGGCGCGCTCCCACTCCTTCGAGCCGGGCCTGCACTGCTGGATCACTGGCTGGGGCGCCCAGCGTGAGGGAGGTGCGCAGCCGGGGGGCCCGGACACCTGCCCCAGGCCAGTGCACTGCCCCTCACCCCCCGCCCCATCTGGAGGCCCGGACTGAGACCAGTGAGACAGGACGGGCTTCGCGGAAAAGCGGCTCATCCTGCAGGGTGCTGGGGGGCTCATCCTGGAGGGTGTTGGGGGGCTCATCCTGGAGGGTGCTGGGGGGCTCATCCTGGAGGGTGTTGGGGGGCTCATCCTGGAGGGTGCTGGGAGGTTCATCCTGGAGGGTGCTGGGGGGCTCATCCTGGAGGGTGTTGGGGGGCTCCCTCCCGCACACAGTGAGCACCTGCTATGTGCCAAGCACTGACCTGGGTGAATAGGAGAGAAAGAGGAAGGCATTTTGAGGGGGGCAGGTGCTGGGAGCAGACATGGGCAGGGGGCCCCAGGGCAGAGGAGTCAGGAGGCCAAGCTGAGGCCAGCACAAAGGCCAGCGGTGTGGGCAGGCGTGGTCGGCAGGAGGACCGGCCACCTCGAAGGATCTTGAACCAGGGTCTCTTCCCCACTTCATTTTACACCCAGCTGCGGCTTGGAGGCAGACGGGCACCTGGGTGCCCGCCCAGCCCAGAACCCAGAACCCCGCCCAAGAGCGGGCACACTGCCTGCCGACAGGCGGCAGCGGGCAGGCTCTGGGCTGGACGGAGAAAGAGGCTGAAGGGCTTAGGGGCAGGATGGCGGGGTCAGATGTGGGCTCTGGGAGAAAATCCCCCTGGACCGTCACAGGCAGATGAGGGGCCGCAGGCAGGAGGTGGGGGGCAAGGGGGAGGAAGACACCATCCCACATAGGCTCAGGGGGCGGCTCTGTCCCCATAGTCCACGCAGAGAAGGAGCCAGAGTGCTGGCGAGGCACAGGTGGGGAGAGCAGGAAAGTTGGGGGAGCCCTGCGACGCAAGGGGGCGAGCAGGAGACTCCCAAGTGCCTTGGGTCTTCTCACCTCTGCCCCCTGCCCACCGTGCAGGCCCCACCAGCAATGGCCTGCAGAAGGTGGATGTGCAGCTGATCCCCCAGGACCTGTGCAGCGAGGCCTACCGCTACCAGGTGACACCCCGCATGCTGTGTGCCGGCTACCGCAAGGGCCGGAAGGACGCCTGCCAGGTGACTCCGGGCAAGGGGGGAGGCCCCAGCACACACCCCGGGCCGCCCACCCACGTCAGCTTCTGGAGGGCCCAGCGAGTAGGGGTGCCTGTCCCCAGTTCACAGATGATGAAGCCAAGGCTGGGGGAGGCTGAGGGGCCCGCCCCAGGTCAGACAGCAGTGGGGGAGCCTGGGGGGCATCCTGCTCCTCGCCCACCTTCAGGCGCTTTGCCCATGGCACGCAGGGGAGGGAGCAGAGGGCAGGTGGGGCGTGGGGGACACCCCCCACACACACAAGTGCCAGCATGCCAGCCCTGGCCCAGGCAGGGCTGGTTTGCACTTTCTCCTGTCAAGTGTAGGGGAGACAGAGCCTTCAAAGGGGAGGGGCCTTTCTTGGGGTCACTCAGAACATTCCCAGCAGTCCGGACTTGAACCCCTGGAGATGCCTCATCCTGAGGTGACCCTGACTCTTCTCTCTCCTGCCAGGGCGACTCGGGAGGCCCCCTGGTGTGCAAGGCGCCCAGTGGCCGCTGGTTCCTGGCAGGGCTGGTCAGCTGGGGCCTGGGCTGTGGCCGCCCCAACTACTTTGGTGTCTACACTCGAATCACAGGTGTGATTGGCTGGATCCAGCAGGTGCTGACCTGAGGAGCTGCCCTGAAGAACTACGGCTGACCTCCTGGGCCCAGCCCAGGGCTCCACCTGGCAGCGAGCAAGTATTCTGGGGGTGACAGACCCTGAGCAGCCCATCTCCCACCGCCCCAGTGTGGGCAGGGGAGGGCGAGAGCCACAGCCTGGTGGTCAAGACTTCCTCGAAGCCTGGCTGGTCACCGGGCATGGCCCGGCGAGTCGGCGTCCAGTGTGTCACCTCCCGATTCTCCTCCTGCCCCTCCCCCCAAGACTGACATTGGGGGGAATCGTTCAGCATCAACATGGCTTCCGGGTCCCAGTAGGAGTGTCTGAGATCCCCCCTACCCCCCAATTCAGAGGCTGCCAGGACACCGCTGTTCAAAATACTTAACCTAACCCCAGGTGGGGTGGAAGGTGCCCACCAGAGGGACCCTCGGTGCCCCAGAGACAGCCAAGTGGTCCAGCTGCCATCATAAGCCAAAGGGTGGGGGAGCCCCAGGTCCAGGGCCCCAGCCCCGCCCCTCCCACCCAGGGCACCCACTGCCCACCTCACCGGAGGGGCCCAGCTGCCCTGTGGAATAAAGCCGTCTGACCTGAGTCCTGCTCCGGGGTTTGAATGGGGGCTCGGCAAGCACCCTCATGCCGTGACCCTGCTTCCGACCCAGCCTGTTGGCCAAGTCCCCAGACGGCCCAGGTGGGGCCAGCGGGGCAGGGCCCCAGGCCCGGTCCCAGGCAGGCAGCGGTGTGGCTGCCTCAGGCCAGAGTGGGGCGGACAAGGGGCTGCTTGGCAGGGCAGGCTCAGCCATGGGGAGGTGGGGGGCAGAGGTGGGGTGGTAGGCTCTGGCTGGGCGTGGGGCCAGGGCCGTGGGCAGGAGAGGAGCCCCAGGGCTGGCAGATTCAGAGGGCAGGAGGAACAGGAGCCTCGGGTTCACTTTGCAGGACTCGGGGTCGGAGGGTGGCAATGGTGGGAGGGTGGAAGTGATTGAGAGGGGTCATCACAGAAAGGGGGTGTCCTGGGACAGGAGGGAGCAGCCGCTCCGGGAGCTGACGGGCCCAAGAAACGGTGGGTGAGGCTGGAAGTGGGGGGGATGGGCGCCAGCGTCCTGAGACAGGACAGCGGGACAGGCCAGACCCGGCTGGGCCTCAGACGCCGCTGCCCACAGGACAGCGAGGTGCAAGCGCGGGCACTGGCTAGAGCCCAGCCCGCAGCTGTGCCGGCTTCGGTCCGACCCGGCCCCGGCGCCCAACGTGCCCAGCAGTGATGGCCCCTGGGCTTCTGGAAGAAGCCTTGCGACCTTCGGGTCTCGCACGTCGCCTTGAGTTCATAGTTGGTCCCCAAAAGTGACCCAGAGAAAGAGGGCGGCGGCCGCGCAGGCTGTTTCTCCTCAGGTTTTATTACGAGGGGCTACGGACACAGCCGAGAAGCGACGGACACAGGCAGGGTCCCTCGCTCGGCCCGACGGCCCCAACTCTCCCCAGGGCACAAGTTCCCGAGTGGCCCCGCTGTCTGCCACCCCTCCTCCTCGCAGGGCCAGACCCCCATCCTCCATCCGCGGACCTCAATCTCCACCTGGGGCGAGCTGGGTCCACCCTCCAGAGGGGGCGCCCTGTGCCTGGCACCTGGACGCTCCCCGGGCTTTCTGGGGCCGCTTCTCCTAGTAACCTCACAACAACCCTGTGAGGTAGGTGGGGTGGGAAGTCGACCCATGTGACAAGACAGGGGGACTAAGGCTCAGGGAGGCGATGTGACCGGGGCAGAAGGAGGGGCACCCCCACGCAGCTGGGGCTCGGGCGGAGGGGACACAGGCCCCGGGAGACACAGCTGGGGGCGCCGCACTTCGGCCACAGGCAGGAGCCCCTGCCCAGGGGTTCCGGGGCCCGGCACCTTAGGCTTTGAGAGGTCCCGGCGGGTCCCCACTGGGCCCCCAGAGGCAGGTGTAGACAGAGGTGGCAGGAGGGAGAAGGCTTCCTCTCCTGGGGGCTGGGGGCCCACCCCATGGTACAAAAATAAAGGATTTCAGATAGGAACCCCAAGTCCCTGGAGGTGATCTGGGGCCTCACATCCGGGCGCCTCTGGCTTGTAACAGCTAGAAAATAAGAGAGGGAGGGGCAGAAGGATGGGGTGGGGGGTGGTCAGAAAACCAGGAGGGAGAGGGGGGGCCAGAGAGGGGAGGTGCAGGCCGAGGAGGGGG
>NW_004567105.1:5062882-5071383 GCF_000260355.1 Condylura cristata
GGGAGAGGGGGGGCCAGAGAGGGGAGGTGCAGGCCGAGGAGGGGGAAGGAGATTGAAATGGGGGGGGGGGGAGAGGGAGAGAGAGAGAGGCAGGTGAGTCACAGGGTGCCTCGGAGGAGCGAGGGGCTGAGGCCCAGAGGAGGAGGATTCAGAGCCTAGGAGAGGGGAGCAGGAAGGAGCCCCAGCTCGCCCATCGGCCTGGGAGCCCCACGCCCATCCCAGCTGGGTGGTGGCTGCCCAAGAGGCCGGGTCTGCCCAGACCCTGGCCACGGAGGTCAAGGCCAAGAGAGGCAGGTCGCCACCGGCTCAGACAAAAAGGGCCACGAGGAGCCGTGGTCTGAGCCCATTTTAGCGGAATCTGTGGTCGGGGGGGGGGGCAGCGGCCTGCCCCCAGTCACAGCAGCAGGCAGGACTGAGGGGCGCTGTGGGCGCCTGGCCTGGCCTTTTCCGCCCTGCCCCAGTCCTGGACCGGCTCTGCGGACTCTTCCCCAGGTCAGCTGCAGCGTGGCCAGGCCTTCCCACCCGCAGAGACAGGGCGCCCGGCACCGGGAGGCTGCGATGCAGGGCCACCGGGATGAGGCCCGGGCGGCTGGCTTCGGTCCCCCTGCCCTCCTCCCAGCCTGGCTCTGGCCATGACGTGGACCAGCACGTGGGGAAGAGTCTCCACCCCTTAAACTTCTTCTTCTCAAAGAGCCTCACACCCAAGGCCAAGACAGGCTGAGAAACTGGCGAAGGGAGAAAGACCAGCCACGCGCTGGGCTCAGGGGTCAGGAAGAGACACGAGCACCCTCCTGGCTTCCGCCCCTCCCTCCGGCTCCGCCAGGCTACAAACCAAGGACGGCAGCTCTGGGGGCGGGCGAGGGGCCAAGGAGAAGCCCTCACTGCGGGCGCAGCCTCAGGTCTGAGAGGGCGCAGACGGGGACCTGCAAGGAGGAAACGTGAGGAGGGGGCGAGGCGGCTCCGGGCAGGCTGGCCTGGCCTCAGGGGTGCCCGGCGGGGTGGACGGGCCCCTCCTCCCCCGGCCGCGAGGCAGGAGGCGCCAGAAGGGGTGCAGGAGGCGGCAGCCAGGCTCTGGGATGCGGGGCCGGGGTGCCTGGGCGGAGGGCGTGGGAGGCTGGGGCCAGGGCAGCCCCGGGATGGAGGTGTGAGCAGGCGGAGAGAAAGCCCGGGCAGGGGCACAGAGGGAAGAGACAGGGTGCAGATGAGATCCAGGAGGAGGAAGAGGTGGATGAAGATGAGGCAGGACCTCCAGCGGGAAGCGGAGGAGGAGGAGGCGGTGGTGGGAGGGAGAAAAGGTTAGCGGGATCCTGAGATGACTGGGCTGCAAGAGAATGAGAGAGGGCGTTATGCGGGAGGCGCCAGGCGGCTGAGCTAACCCGGGGCCGCCCCCCACGGCAGGGCCCCGGCTGCAGCCGCTCTGCTGGGGAGTGGGCGAGGCTCCGCTTTATCAGCAGTCATGGTCCTGGGGGCCGGCTGCACCTTTCTCCGGGATATCTGCCTCCACCTGCACCTGCTCCACCTCCACCTCCACCTCCTCCTCCTGCTGCTGCTGCTCCTCCAGCTGCTCCTCCGCGCTCTGTGAACCAGCCGGCGGACCCAGGGAAGAAAGAGTGGAGAGCTAACCAGGGGACCCAGGCCTGCTGGCAGCGGCCCCCACGGTCCCCCTCTCGGGCAGGCAGGTGGCCCTGGGGATCTCCAGGCGGAGGCAGGGCGACAGCCAGACGCTGGGGCAGGGGCCGTGGCCCGCTGGGGGTGCTCATGGGTGCTCATGGCTAGTGGCGGAGCAGGGCTGGGGCGGGTGGAAGGGCAGGGCGGGGTGTGCTGGGGAGCCCTCGAGGGGCAGCTGCGAAGGCCTCTTTGAAGGACGGACCCCGAACAGACACAAGGCTGGCACCCCAGGGCCACCGAGGTCTGGGGTGCCGACAGCAAGCTCTCGGGCTTTGGCCCAACGAGGCGGAAACAGCGTGCTCTCTGCACTCTGGTGAGGCAGTGCCAGACGCTCGTGCCAACGGGGGTGGGGTGGGCAGGGAGCCACAGGACAGAGAGGCAGACAGACAGACAGGAAGCAGAACTCATGTCGCCGCCCACAGGGAAAGGCCCCAGGAAACGGTCTCCCCTCTCCCGACCTGGCTGGCTGCCTGCCCTGCTACTGCTGCAGGCCTTGAGGTGCCTGGGTCTGGGACCCCCTATGGCCTCCCCAGGGGGCTCCTGACCCCTCTCCTACAGAGCGCCCCAAGAAGGGCCTGGGACGGGGGCAGGGTTCCTGCCCCAGCCAGGT
Organism: Condylura cristata; assembly: GCF_000260355.1. Classification (NCBI taxonomy): domain Eukaryota; kingdom Metazoa; phylum Chordata; class Mammalia; order Eulipotyphla; family Talpidae; genus Condylura; species Condylura cristata. The sequence goes on from NW_004567105.1 coordinate 5,065,161, forward strand.
CCCTGGGAAATAAAGTGGGGATCTGGAGCCCAGAAGTTCCAAGCTTGACGCACCACAGAGAGGACAGGGCCACAGTGAAGACGGGGCGGGCCGGGGCAAGGCCAAGGTCACACAGAGCGGCACCCACACCTGCCAGACCCCTAGGTCAGGGCTGCCCCCGCCCCCGGCGCCACCATGTGGCCACCATGCAGGCAACACCCAGTGGGAGCTCTCAGCGCCCCTGCGGGCCCCCTCTCTGCCCCCCAGCCTGGGCCTGGGCCAGCGCATGAGCAGACAGGACAGCGGGGCATGGGATGGATGCATGGGCTGTGAGGACTGTGGCGGGCGGCAGGAGGGGGAGAGGAGGAGCAGAAGGCCACGGCAGCGGGGAGGGAGCGGGGAGGGCTGAGGCGGGGCCCTCACCTTGGCTTTGCGGCCGGACTCCGAGCTCAGCCCGTGCGGGCAGCCGTGCAGTTCCTTGGACACCACGCACAGGAACTCGGCCTGGTCCTCGCTGCCGTAGTTGTAGGAGGAGCTGATGTTCACCAGCTGGGGGGAGCGGGGGGAGACAGACAATGGGGGTGTCTCAACCGCACAGCACTGGTGTCCCGGCTTGCTGCAGCTCGGGCCGGTCCCTAAGGACCCGCTAGGTGTCGGGGTCCCCTCGCCTGTCCCCACCCACATGCCGGTCTGTCCCTGGACCGGCCGCCCCTGGCTGGGCTGGGCTGGATCCCTAGGGAAGGTGTGCGGGCTCAGCAGGCCACTTTGCAAAAGCAGGCGGGCACCTGGAAGCAGCCCCAGACCCAGGCTGCAGGGTGTGGCTGGCCGCGGGTGCCTGGGGAACGTCCTGGTCACACCTGGAGTGGCGGTTGCGCCGGCTGCTATTCTCGACCGGGGCCAGTCCGAGCCTGACAGCCTGCCCCACTGCCCAGCCATGGGCTCCCGAACCAGTCGCAGCATCCCTCGGCCCCGAGGGCCCCTCAGAGCACGGTCTCACTCAGCCCTGGCGCCCTCGTCCGGCACACAGGAAGGCACAGGGCTTGGTGACGTGGCAGCCAGCCGAGGTCCCAGGCCAGGAAGAGCGCAACAGGGACTCGCATCCCGACCCCGTCCCCTGGGCTCCGCTGGCCTTAAAAGCCCACCATTTGCATGCCACTCGCTCCGGCCGGACAAGGGCTGTCGCGGTCCTTCTCGTCCTCACGACAGGCCTCAGAGGGCTACCGCGGTTCCACAGCACAGATTAGGAAACTGAGGCCCGGAGAGACGTGACTGGCTCAAGGTCACGTGGCCCGTCAGGGGCGAGGTTAAACGCGAATCCCGCCCTGGCTCCGGCCCTGGCTCTTCCCGCACGCCCGCCGCCTCCGCTGTCTCCGCAGGCACATCTGAACTTGGCTCAACTCCCTGGCTCGGCTCCTCGGGAAACCAGAGAGCTGGGGCACCCATCCGCGTGGTGCTACGGCTTCTGATAGCGGGGTTTCCGCCGGGTGAACGGCTGGCATAATGGGGGCAAGCACCACCAGAAACACCTCCGGGAAGCCGCTGCGCTGGTCGTCACGGCGGGCCCCGCGCGCTGGGCCCCTGGCTGGTGACGAGAGGTGCGGACGCCTCGCCTCACACCTGAGCGTCCAGGGGGGCCAGAGACACACTCATTCTTCCGGGCGGCCGTTCCCGGCAGCTGTGAGGCGGCCCGATGTCCTTCAGAGCGTGGGGCTGCGGCCTCCCCGCCTTCTGGCCGCCTGGAGCCAAGCGCGGCCTTCCCCATCGCGTTTAGCCTGGCTGGGGCTGCTGTGTCCAGAGCCCGGGGGGGGTGTGGCGCGCCCGCCCCGCTCACCTGCTCGAAGCGCCAGCCGTCGGACATGGTGGACACCATCTGCGTGAGCTCCTCCTCCTGGCACTGCAGCACGCGGTACACGTGCTTGGGCGGGACCTGCGGGCAGAGCGCGTGGGGTCGCCGTGGGGGTGCCGGGACCCCGTGCTGCACCGCTCCGCCCCGGCCTCCCTCAGCCCTCCCCAGCCCCTAGGAGTCACGGGATTTTCACTCAGGCTCGGAGGGCCAGCCACTTGCTCAAGGTCGCCCAGCCGGAGGGCGACAGCACAGAGTGGAGCAGGCGATCCAGAGGTGAGGGGGGGCATCGGGGTCACGCGTGCAGGCAGGTTCTTGAGGATACTGTCCCCGACCGCCACATCCCCCGCGGGGTGGGCATGGACGCGCCGCTCTCCCTAGCGCTGAGGCCGAGGCTGCGGGCCCAGCAGCCACAACCAGCGCGGTGCTCACCCGACGGCCCCCACGGGAGGGCCGGTTCATTTTCCTGTTCCATCCCCCACCCTCAGGGACCCTGCACCTCAACAGTGACCCCGCCTTGCCTTGGGGCAGGGGGGCTGGTGGCAGCTCTCAGCACCTCTATTCCCAGAGGGGTGACTACACCAAGGTGACGCAGGTGACGTCGCACAGCAAGTCTGGCCAAGGCAGGGACAGGCTAACCTGGCCACCCCAAAGAATCCACTAATTCCACCTCTCCTCGCCTTTCTCCTGCCTCCCCAGCACCCCAGCTCTGGCCTGGGAGGCCCCCAGGGCTCCCCTACCTGGGTGACAGTGTAGTCCTTCTCCTCCATCCGGTCTTTGATGATGCGGATCAGCGGGCCGATGTTGTAGAACTCTGCCTCCTCCAGGACCCCTGGCGCAGGGACAGCCGTCACTCCTGTCACCGCGGCCCCGTCGCCCCTGTACCCCCATGTCAAGCCCGCCTCCTCATCCAGTCACATGAAGGTAAGCGGATGAGCCCAGCGCCTCTGAGTTTGGGGATCAAGCAAGAGGACAACCCTTGGGCCCCACATCCCCCTGGAAGGGCCGGAGGCTGCCACTCTGTGGCACAGCATCTCTGCTGTGCCGTGTGGGGGCTGCCCCGGGGCGATCCAGAGGGTAGGATGGCGGGGACTGGACTCTACAAGGCCACGGTGGGAGAGGCCACGACCTCGCTGCAGGCTCCGGGTCATGAAGCACACCTCAGTGCCAGGTGTGACACGGGTGCAGCTCGCCTCTGACCACGTCCACGCTCAAGAGTCCAGAGCCGGTACTTGCATCCCCCACTGAGAAAGGCGGGGAAACTGAGGCTCGCAAAGAGCAGCAGCTGGCCCCAGGTCACACGGCCTGTCAGCGGCAGCGCCGGGCTCCGGGCCTCCCGCAGGGACGATCTCTGGCAGCTGCGGGTCCCAGCCATCAGGCTTCCCGGTCTGCCAGCCCCCCACCCCGTGCTCATCGTGAGCCCTGGGGCAGTTCAGAGGCGAGAGCCTGAGAGTCCCAGCAAGCCGCCTCTCTCGGTGAAGTGCAGGGGCCCGGGGTCCACGTTCTACAGGGCGGGAACCCTTCGGGTCTCTCATGACTGTCCCGGAGATGAGACCAGCGTGTGACCCCCCTTCACTGCTGATGCCCAGAGGCCCAAACACTGCAGGGGTGCTCAGTGAGAGTGACCCCCCTTCACTGCTGATGCCCAGAGGCCCGAACACTGCAGGGGTGCTCAGTGAGAGTGACCCCCCTTCACTGCTGATGCCCAGAGGCCCAAACACTGCAGGGGTGCTCAGTGAGAGTGACCCCCCTTCACTGCTGATGCCCAGAGGCCCGAACACTGCAGGGGTGCTCAGTGAGAGTCACGGCCTGAGAGCCCCGCAAGTCCTGTCAACGACAGACAGGTGACATGCGTGTGTCGCGGGCCTCCATGCCCGACTGTGCTGAGGGGCCACCCGTCGGGGTTCCCTCTATCCTCCCAGCAGCTTAGTGAGGTGGATGCTACTGTCCCCATTTCACAGAGGTGGGCTCAGAGGGGTAAAATGACCTTGCTAGTACCACACAGCCAGTAAGTCCCCTCCCTGGCCTGGCACCCCACAGTCCTGCCCGAGGCCTGGCTAGTAAACAGGCCTCGCTGTGACGCAGCGCGTGCTCACCTCCCTCCCTATGGGACAGGCTCCTGGGCCCCGGCCACGCCCTGGTATCTGAGCTCCCAGGGCTGCCAGGAAGCTGCGGGGCTCTGTCAAGCCGCTGTCTACAGTGGGCTGCCCTGGACCCTCTGATTTACTGGGAGCCACTGGTGCCCTGATCGCGTGCCCCCTTGGGGTCGGGGCAGGAGACCATGCTGGGCGTGAGGAGGGATGGGCAGTGCGAGATGGCCATAGGGACTCAGGACATCTGTTGTTCCCAAACACACTCTCCCCGCCTGGCTCACACGGGAGTGGAGACTTGGGGCAAAGTGTCAGGAGGCGGGCCTGGCCGGGTCAGCGGACCCAGAGCCACACCCTGCGCCCCAGGAAGGTGGACTGGCAGCCAGTGATGTCCTTGCCCCTGGCGGGGAATATGCCCAGAGGCCACCCCCCAGGCACAGCTACCCCTCCTGCTGGGTCACACCCAGACCTGGGCGGGCGGAACCAGCACTGAAGAACGGGCTTCCCAGGCTGATCTCCACCCACAACCAGCTCTGTGCCGCAGAGGTTGCCAGATCTGGGGAGCAGGCACCCGCACCACCCACCTGCTGAGTGCAGGCCTGCGCAGGGATTGCGAGGTACTGGGCCACCTAGTAACTTGCCCAGTATTTCACAAAGAGCAAGAGCTCTATCTCCGGCGTGCCCAGCTCTGCTCTGCATACCTGTTTGCCAGCAGGCCAGGAGAAAGGGCAGCCCTGTCCACACTGCAGCCCGCACTGGCTCCTTCATCCTCTGCCCGTGTGCTCTGTCACTGCCCCCACAGTGCCCAGGGAAAGCCCAGGCCTGTCCGCTTGCTAGAACCTAGGTTCAGCTCAGGCTGAGGCTATGGGACTAGCTCCTCAGGGATGCGAAGGGACAGGAAGCTCGGAAGCCTACAGGAGGGACGGAGCTCTATGGAAGGGCTGGCAGGCCGCAGAGGGCAGAGCCAGGACGTGGGCCAACTCACCCTCCTCGGCCATGTCCTTGTCCAGCACCAGCTTGCCATGCCGGAGGAAGTTCAGGATGGGCCCGAAGTAGGTGGGGTCACGGTCAATGAGGTAGGCCCCAGTCTCATCCTGTGGAGGTGAGAGAAGAGTGAGGCTTCCCATGCCGACCCTTCCTTTGCGTGCAAAGACTGGGGGGAGGGAGAACAGAGTGTAGGGATGGTTCCTCCCTGAAAAGAAGCGGCGTGACAGAGCGAAAGGCTTTGGGGTTAGATCCATCCCAGTTACCATCCTGCCTCCGCCTTTTTCCAGCCTGTGTGACCTTGAGCCAATGATTTGGCCTCTCTGGGCCTCAATTTTTTTCCCGCATAACGAGGGGTCTTTGTGAGCATGTAGTGAGAGGGGGTCTAGAGTAGGACTCAGGGAGCGTCCCCCCACTCCCAGGCTGTTCCCCTGAAACCAGCCAGCCCTACACTGTCTCCACCAGAGCCCCAGTCATTCTGGGGATGTTTACAAATTTCCAAAGGAGTCGCTATCTCATTGGACACCAGCAGCCTGCAGTGAGGCAGGGCAGGCATCTGTACAAAGCTACAGAGGGAAAACAGACATCAAGAGAAGGTCACAGCTCCAGAGGGTCACATGGGAAGGAAGAGTGGGAGTCCTCTGGGGTTACAGAGAGGAGGCTGAGCTGAACCTGGAAAGGGGGAACTCCCCACAGGAGGGGGGCCACCCAAGGTCACCCAGGTACTTCGCAGCAAAACCGGGTGGGGAACCTTGAAATATGCCCGCTGGGCCAGCAAAGGGGCCCTGATAAGCCCCTGGCAGAAGGCACCCAGGTCTGCCACCCACTCCCCAAAGGGCAGAGAGAGGCAGCTCTCGCCTCCTTCCCTCTGATCCGAAGCCCCTGTGGGAAGGACGAAGGCCGGACAGGTCTATCCACCCTCTCACCCTAACGGGATCCCGATCCACCAGCCCCCAGGACTGGGAGCCTTCAGGGCGGCGCTCAAAGCCCAAAGGCCCCGGCCTGGCGTTGTCCCGTTGCCACGGCAATGGGCACCTCCCGCACTCGGATCCACTTCCTCCTCCCTGCTCAGGCCCGTTCTTCCCGCCTCCCGCTCTTCGGAAATAAAAGCCGAGTCCCAGCCCGGCGGGGCGCGGCCCCACACCCCACCGGCCAGCCCCGACTCGGGCCGGCGGAGGCCCCGGGTCTCCGGCCGCCGCTCTCCCGGGGGCCTCACCCGGTCTGACTGCAGCTCTTCCCCCTGGCACAGGCGGCTGAGGAAGGACTTCTGCTCGCGGCACAGCGTCTGCCGGGTGGTGAGGAACACCGTGCCCCCCACGTTGAGCCG